>NC_061780.1:19959509-20263676 GCF_022458985.1 Mugil cephalus | reverse complement strand
AACTTTTCCCTGATTAAAGGTAAGTGCTGTCATCTGCAACCGAGACACAACAGTAGTTGTCACCCATCTTTGTAAAATACAGATGTTGATCTTTTCCTAAGCGGGTTGGGGGGTAGATGTTTGATCTCAATTTCAGAGCCTCTGTGAGTCGATAACAAATTATTCCGCCGCCTTCATACAATGCGACTGGGTGAAAAGGGAGCGTTCAGTCGAGCGTCGCGCCGCCGCGAAGCAACACCGCAGGTCGATACGTGTGTTAACGTCATTCACATGTGACGCTTTCAACCGCGCGATAGCAAATCTGAGATTCAAGAAGAGGCGACTTAAGATGTCGTCCCTTTATGAGGAGCACCTTTCCCTTTGTGGATTGTGTTTCCCCACCGAGTGTGAGGGAACAAGCGGTGCGGCAAACGTGGAGGGTTCTCTACAAAGCAGGGCAGGACGGGGAAAGGGAGGCTTGGCTTGGCTTCAGCCAGGTCGGCTTTACAAGAGGAGAATCTTGAGATACGGTCCCCTTCCCCTCCCTTTCACTCTTTCTCTTGTTCTCCCCGTGCAGACAAACCTCCCCTCAGCCGGAGAATTTGAAGGGGAGCTTTGAACCCCCTCTCGCTGTCCTCCGACACTGTAACATGTGCGGACGCTCGTCTCCCACGTCAGCCACCCAAAAAGGTGTTTTCCTGCTGAGATTAGTGGATGAGGTGCAGTCTGTGTTTTGGGCCAAACATGCCCATCCTTTGACACGAGGGCAGACTCCGACTCTGACTGGGCTACGGACCAAGATCACTCCCTCTTGTCTCCTCTGCTTCCTCCTCAATACTCTCCAACACATGACATGTGTCATTGCCACAGATCTGCACCGGACGATATGAGCAGTTCAAGGTCGGGGCAAATCCCTGATGCAGAGAAACGAGGGGGGATCTCGTAGACCCTCTTTCTTTTTTTATTTTTTTTATTTTAGCAGCGATAAAAAAAGTTAATTTTTCTATAACGGTTAGTGTATTTCATGGTGCTATAAAGCAAAATCTCCATTAGCCAAAGATGGGCGCTGCAGTAATGCAATGGATATGTCAATTTTCTTGTTCTGGGGAAAAAAAAAAAAAAAAAAAAGTTTTGTAGGGATTTAAAACCCATGTAATATTCATATTTTCTATTTCAGAGCACAATAGCCAGCTAGGAACTAAAGTGATTATACATAGCCAGAGTCAAACTCTAGGGCCGTTATCTATTATAGTTTAATAAATCAACAGTGAGAGAGCAGGGTGCACAAATACTCTGTAACCATTTTGCAGCCGTTCTCTCAACCAAATGTGTTTGAAGAGATGTAAATTGGGATAGGAAATATTATAATGGAGGATTCTTTTTGCATGGAATTACATGGAAAGATGAATCAGGAAGTCCACGGATCTTGTATTTTCATGCATCAGTTTCATGCATCTGTACTCGCGGGTCCGGCAACAAAACTTCAATTAACTCCAAGTTGCACCAGTGACAGAATATTATTCAGTCCGAATGCATTTCTGAGGCCAGGTTAACTCCGACAGGAAGGGAAAAGGGGCCACCGTGTAATTATTTGGCACTTACAATGTCCTACACTTCAGATTTGTGAGGATGGTGAGCAGAAAATCTGTTTACTATGGAGCCGAGTTCCTCACTCTCTTCTGTGCGGATGAAGCCTTTGAATTATTCATAGTGAGAGCCATAGGCATATGTAATGGAAAAGTGTTGGAGAATATCACACCAAAGATGGCATCCTCCATTATGTGCGCTGTGCCCGGCGTGCCCACAGACCTCACATAATGTAATTGGATAAAAGTCAGATGCTGCATATTGAGAAGCTACATAAGGCAGTGATATTCTTCAGAGTCTCTGAAATGTGCTAATTGACTCAAAAAGCAGCTACAGGAAAAAAAAAAAAAAACAACAAAAAAAAACGACTGCATGGTTTATTGTCTTCATATATTTATCTCCAACACCTCATTACTTTTTCGTGCAGTTACAAGAAATAAGTGGAATAAATTTACGTACTGCCGCTTGTGTTCAAAAAGCATGACCTCTCCCAAGTAGAACAAGAGGGGGTGTCGGAGGGGGTGGGAGACAAGTCTTAATTTAGAATGTCATTATTCTGATTTGGTCCAGCAAAGATGTTTTTGTTGTCATTTTGCTTTTGTTGACAACTTGTCTCATCGCGGTGTTACCGACTGAAACACTGTGACGTGCGTTTTACATATCAAAACTGCCAAGCCTTTCATTTAAAGGGGCTTCATCTCCGCTGACAACGTTTTTATTGACAGGTAAAGCCCCCAGAGATTAGACACGGTCGTCTAATTAGTGTCCTTTCTCCACTGTTGATTTGCACAGATGAAACACCGGGGGAGGAAGGTGATCAAACGCAGCAGCCGACCCGCGACTGGAGTAGTATTCAGATCCTCTACTTAAATAAAGGTACCAGTACTGCGCTGTGGCCATTCCCTTTTACAAGTGGATGTACGGCAAATGTTACATGAGTAAAAGTGTAATAGTCAATACTAAATGGAGAAATGGCCCAATATAACAGTATATATTGTATACTATATACCATTGTTACGTGCATTTTACTGAAATCACTGGTTCCATAATCAATTTCTAGGAATTCATTAATTTCACAAGAACTAATGTCCAACAATTTCCCAGGGGTTAAGGTTCCTGTCACATTTTGTGACTTACATTTTCACAGAAAGCCAAAGAACCATAAGACTAAGCAAAACAGCCTGCTGATGTATCAAATGCACAAATGGAAAGGAAAACAACGCCTGGCCATTGTAAAACAAGATATTTGCAGTTGCAGGTTTTTGTAAATGCCAGATCTATGCCTCTGCTGCAAAAAGAAAAAAGTTACGATGTTTAACGAATCAGCAATGTTCAGTGCTGAAACACGAGAGACCTTTTTTGAGGGAAAGTTATCCACCCAGTATCGTTCCAATTCAGAGAGTAATTGGAAGGATATTGTCACAATGTTGCAACCTCTAAGATCAGTTGATTTATGCTCTGACTTTCTTTGCTACTCAAGGCAGAGCTGACAGGTTTTCTGCTCCAACATTTCCATGCACTGTTAACCCTGTGTTAATCTCCGGAGACCCATGTATTTGTTTGGAAGAACTTTAATCTTTCAACTGGAAGTAGTTTTTATTTCACTTATTACAATTTAAGTCATAAATAAACAAGTGTGTAGACCCTTCACTACCAGTACAAAACTGTCTCCTTATGAGGACAGCAGGTCTAAATGAAGCAGAGTGAGCTGCCACAAACCTAAAACGTAATGTCCCCATATGAGGACGCTGGGTCTCAGGAGGTTAACCTGCATGTGACAAGAAAAATATGTCAACTGGGAGGCATTTGTGGTTTTTCAGACTAGGTATTTCAGCAGATTCCTGTCACTTAAAATACGACGAGGTGACATATTGTTGTATTGCAATTCTGTTTAAATGGAAACACCAATTCAGGAAGTTATGCTTAATCAGTGACATTACTGCCTATTCTAATTCAATCTAATGAATTACTGAAACCTTCACATTTTTGTAATTTTTGCACAAAGAAATGCAATGATGAGTGATCAAAACAGCTGCTTATGTCGTTTTTGATTGATAACTAGTTAAGCTCCTGTTTCATGTACAGATAAAGTGATTTATCTGTACATATTTCATCATTTTAATTTGTACAACAAGCAACTGTGGTCAAATTGTAATTGTAAAAAATGACAAACCCGAAGAGCAACACCTAAAATCTGTAAATTTAGCAAAGTACTTGAGTAGATTTTCTTAGTTACTTTCCCCCACAGAAGCCGACACTGAAGAGGAAGAGGGGACGATGATGGATGCGGTGGCCGTGCAACTGTAGAAAGGAGTCGCTGGGTAGGCTTGCTTAATTCTTGACATGAAATATTACCTGCAGCACTCGACGGAGCAGACCTGCTTGGATGGCGGGAGAGATAGCATCCATCCTTTCAGTATGAGAAACAAACAAACAAACAAAAGCTCCAACACCCCTGACCCGACAAAGGAAGTACAACTGATAAGTTACTAGCAATTTCTCCCTCCTCTCCTGCTCCTCTCGCTTTTCTTTGAATAGCATTTCTCTGCCTTTGGCCCCAGTTTCACCTTGCTACGCCTGTGCCCTTCTATTAAAGGTGGTAATGGCTGCCAACTTCCCTCAGGCCTTCTTTTTAATATTTGTCACTCATGAAAGAAAAAGAGGAAGGGAAGGAGGGGGGAGGATTGGGAGATGATAAATCTTACTTTTGCCAGCTAAGGGCTTCTATCTCCCAAACAGAATAAAATCCAGCCCAAAACACTGCTGTGCGCATTAGGAAGCTGTGGGTTTAAGCCTTGTCCGCCATGATCAAACCAGGATTTATGAAGCATCATAACTCCCGACAACATCCAGCGGCTTATTAATTTTATATATTTCTGTCCATTCCCTGATATTCCCAGCCTTGACAGTCACTCAAGATAAGCCAAAAGCGTTCTGACAGGATGGAGTGTGTATATATTTTTCACTGTTCTGCCGCTCCCCCCTCCAGTTGAATAGCTCTGGTAGAAACCTTGAGGCTGCTGTGGAGTGATTTGTCTCTGGTTTTTGTCTTCACTTGCAACCTTCCTATTTGTAAGGGCCCTTAAATCAGCCTTGCACTCTGCTGAGCCACGAGAGCGGGCCAGACAGAGACTGGGAAGGAGGCGGTTCGAGGAGGATTTGTGTATGTGTGTGTGTGTATCCATGTATGTCTCAGTGTATGTTTATGCACGCCGACGCGGAGACAAAAGGGAGGGAGGGAGAGAAGGAGGTGATTGGCTCCACCAGAGTATAACACATGATGTGGTTGAATTTTAATCAAAACGCTCACTAATCACCATTTACAGGCCGTCTTTATAAAGGCCTGTTCTCCGATATGAGAGGGTAACATGCTGATAGGGTTTAATTTAACTAGAGCCTAGGTCGGAGGCTTGATTTAATATGGCCCACAGGAAAACTGAGCAGGGGAAGAGAGCGGGAGAGACAGAAATGGTAGCTTTTCATGCAGTGATCACATAAGTTCACATCAATAAAGCCCTAACCCATTACCAGAAACACTACATGAAAGAGGAGGGGCCCTCTGCGAGCACAGGCTGCTCCTCAGCACGCTGGAACAACAGAGTCGGCTCTGACTCTCCTGATGGCTGCTTCGCTTTTCTGACAAGATGCAGAAGAAGCAGAACAGGATCCTGACAGGCAAGTCAAGATAACTCCTTTAACCTCTCGAACCCCGATTTCCTCTTAATTTCCTCCTAAAGCAGCCTCGGAGTCAGAAAAAACACTTTTTCAGTGGTTATATCGCAGAGAGTGAGTCATTTGTACGTTCTTGTTCCAGCAGCTCTTTGAAGTCGACTTTATCATTTCGGTTATTGCCTATTCCTCGATCTAATATCGGCACCTCACAGCCTTGGCAAGTGCTAACAAAGGGAGTCATGTTTGAAATTTTAAGGGGAATTCATTACGGAGAAATATTGCAATTTGACATCAGTGTCACCCTCTGGACATTAATTCCCCTTTCTTAGCGCTGATTGAAGATAGCGCGGGCTAAAAGCAGCCTCGTCGGGCTCAGTAATCAGTGGTGAGTTCAGGTGTCTCCAAAGCGTGGGATGCTTGGAATTTATTTTAGGGTTTGATTTCCCCGGCTGTGCGGCGACAAGAGGAGCGAGACAAACATTAAAAGAGGGAATTGTTGTGGACGGCTGTGTCCTTTTACAAAAGCTATGCATCTCCAAAGTGTGATATCGTCACCTTGTCACCTGTCTTCTATCCTCCACGGTTAGTGTGTAAATCGGATGTAGGGGTCTTTTTCTTGCTAATGTCAAAGTGTGCCATAGTTGCTACCCGTTTTCTCCAAGAGATTGAGTCTTCTACTGAAATAGCCATGAAAAAGCCTGTTCTTTAAACGGTGACAAACCCAACATTTCAAGCAAACTTTCTCCCGAAGCCAGAACTTCCCTGATGTCTCCGAAGGTTGTCTCCCGACCCCTAAGCCTCTGTTCCTTTGTACCTAGCAGATCTCCCGGCATCCTCCTCCTCCCACTACTCTTCAAGCCGCCTGCACTCTGGCTACGACCCTGACCAAGCTAACTAGTCGGAGTGGCTATCACATCCAGCGGTGTTTGACTAAGACCCTAGCATGCACTGGCCAGCTGCAACCCCGGTGACTGAAGCACACAACAGTGAGGAGGCAGGCAGGATGTAATCTCCAGGAGCTGTTGATACAGGGAAACACACAGGGTTTGGGTCAAAGGGATTAAAATGGTGGAGGTGCCGGTTGTATGAAGAAGAGGGGCTGCGGAATAGTGGCGGGAGCAGCGGGCGAGCCACCCCATAACAGAGAGGACTGGGGAGATTACAGGGAAAATGGCGCAAGGGGGATTCCTGCGAGGAGAGTGGAAGCAGTGACTCCAAATGGCATTGGAACATAGCATTAGTACACACCATTCAACAGTATGCAGGCTTAGAGGAGCTCAGGGCATCAAGAGAGGTGGTCATGTTGATGCTTCTGTGGGTGACAGGTGTGAGGAAGACAGGACGCAGAAGGGAAAAACGGTGCCGAAGTCTTCACAGCCACACTTGAAGACTTTGTCTCGTGCTACTCAGTCACCCCTCTGTGACTGCGACTGTCTAAATATTGTCAGTGCCAGGGAGAAAAATCAAATCTTTAAACAAAGGAGGCCAACTCCGCTGGGTGATACTGCAAGGAGGTTTTAACTGAGCCCCCTTCATGCCTATGCAAACCGCACATGGTTTGGATAGAGTTCCATCAACAAAACATGTCAATCACCTCTCCGTGAAAAAGGCAGAGATATGAGACTGAAACCTATCTTGCACAGACCCAAATACTGTACTCACGGCTTCCATTTCACAGTGTGTGGGAGAGCAAGGGTTCAAAAAATCTTACATCAGTTTTTCTTTTTTTTCATTCCAGCTATCCAAGGGCTCAGATTCCAGTTACATTTCACATTGAATAGACTTGTGTTTCCAGCAGTCTAGCCCTCTTCTAGTGTGCTGGCTAGTGGAGCGATGACAGATTGGTTTCCACTCACTGCACGGGGGAGCACAATGGAGTGGCTTTGACAGAGTTAAGAGAAACAGTGCATCGGTGCCCCCCCCCCCACTCCTCCATCTCTCTTTTCCTAACACACACACACACGCACACTTCTCTTTTCCACTGTCTCTCCTTCTCCCCCTTCTATTCCTCCCTCTCTTTCTTCCCTGGGGCTTAGAGAATGGATGGCCCTGTCTGACCTGGACGACACTGATGTCTAGTCCTCTACACTACTGTACCTACAGCACGCCTGTCTGCTTCCTCGCCTTTCTGTCCACTCTTTCTCTCTCATACACACACAGGAAGAACGGGGGCACCCATCTCTGTCACCCAGCGCCGACAGGCAGAGGTCAGCAGAGCTCAGGCACTAAAGCTACGCAGAGGAGGTAGGGTTTAGCTCACGAGCAGCTTATATCACTGTCACGGCCGAGACAGAAACAAGGTGTCCCTTTAACAGCCTGAGAAATGTAAACATGGGGGTGTTGCCGTAACTACAATTGCGTGACCCAACAAGTAAAGCAAGTCCTGGAGGATGTGCAGCCCTTTCAGCAGCCCGGTAACCCTAGGAAGGATGATGCACCTCACATTTTATGTCCATTACCGACGCTTAGCTGAGGTGGAAAGTGGCGACGGAAAGTTGGTCGGGGTTGTGGGGATGCAGAGGCATTCAAATAATCTTAACGTTGCAAGGTCTTTAAACATACCGCCATATTTTAATCCCCAAGTATTGATTCCAATACTTAACCTGACTGGAATGCATGCATCAATCAGGCATAACATTATGACCGCCATTTTAATAATGTGTAGGCCTCCAAAAAACAGTATCGACCCACCAGAGAATGGACATGGGCCTTCTGAGTATTGTTAGTGGGGGTCTTTGGGGAGAGGCCTCTGTGGACCATCCCACAGATACTTCAATTTTGTGATCAGCACCTGCTGTTTTTCATGTTTTTTGAGTGTCGGGAATGCCACCTGCAAGCATTTCCCAGCAGGACATTCTTTTGTCCCAGGAAGATATTTCTCCTGTCTGCGTTTTTTAATTTTATGACTGATTGGGGTGTTGTAATTTGACGCACTAACGTAAGACCAGGGATAGCTGGCAGACTAAAAACTGTACCACGCCTGATTTTACTTACAAAATCTAAATTCAGTGTGCGTTTGCCTTGTGGGTTATAGTGTGTAAATCTCACACTTGGACACTGTTAACAAACATACTAGATGGTTAACTGACCCAAATGCAAATAAACTGGATGTACTTAGACCCAGACACAGTACGAATTACCTAATGTGAGTACACTCTAAAACTGCATGGCTCATGTCAGGATAAGTATGACTAAAAGGACCCAACAGCGACTGTTGGTATGAGAGAGAACGTTCATGCTAGTTTTACAGTACAGCCTTTGCTGGTAAGGACCATCTCAACTCAGGCTTTTTTTTTTATATTATTTGGTTCTTTTGCTCCAGAACTGCTTCCTTGAACCACTCATGGTTGTCAAAAAGCAACCTTGATTGCAGATTTTCTAAGGTATCTCTGACTATTCAAATAGTGATAAAGAAAAAATTACTTGCACGTTTATCAGGCGTAACATTTACAGATTTGTGCTAACACACCCACCGCGCTCATTGTTGGACCCACCTCACGCCTCGCTGTGTCCTTACCCACGGCATTGGACTTTTAGAAGGGTAGAATAGCTAAGATCCCTTGACCAGATTGCATGATAAAACCACGCACAGATAAGGTAGTGGCGCTAGAGGTAGCTCGCAGTTGTGTTCCTCCATGCGCCGCAATGAGAAAAGAAAAGCTGAGATATCACACTGATACGCTGCTCTAAAGACTATGAGGGCATGTGTTTTTTTTTTGTATGCTTTTCTTTTTTTTTCACGTAGGTGGATGTACAATCAATAAAATGGATTAGCTGCAAAGGTATGTATAAAGGTTATCGCCGGGTTCTACTGCATGAACACAGGGGCGACCCCACAAAACAATTTCGTAATGTCTTGAGCTATTTCCTCAGAGAAAATCTGATTATGTTTTGCCCGACGTAAAAATTGATTTGTAGAGGGTGTACATTATCAAAGTTAAAATGGGTCGCACAACACTGGGCTCCATAGCTTGAGTGGAATTTCTTCCGGCTCTACTCTCAAAGCTAGCTGCATCACGATAAGAGTAGTATGCTTTTCGTTCAAGGACGCATCAGTGTCTTCCTTCACTGTCAAGTTCTTATTTTTTTTTCCATCTCTGTGGGTTTTTTTTTTCTTATTGTATGATCATCTCCTCTCTCCATCGGGGTTTCACCCAGCCTCAGTTTCGCTTGTTTAGTTCCACACTCTGCAGACCTGTGTCAACCGTCAGAGACACTTTAACCATGTGGTTTTCCATCACGCTGACTGACGATCTAAACACCCCTCCACCCCACTGATTCCTCTATCTGTGTCCCTCCATCTCTCCCTACACACACACACACACACATATACACCCCCCGAACTCCCCCTTCCCAAGACAGCAGTCCTAACAAAAAAAAACCTGTGTCGATGTGCAGAAAGGCCCTTTTGTCTCTGATTATCCCTGCACACACACACACACACACACACACACACACATGCGCAGTCACACATTCGTTCTTCTCAACCCTCTGCTGGATCTTGTGTTTTTATTATATGTGAATGTGTGTGCGGTGGTTTTTCGGGTGGGGGGTGGTTGACTCCGACCAATGGCATCCAACAGCAGGGCTTTATCCTGAAGCACACTGACAATGCTTTTCACACCTACTTACCACAGCAGAGATGGGGGCACTGGGCTGGATCACACCCAGGCCTAAAAGCAGGCTAAGGGCTTTTAGAAGACACACACACAGAATGAACTCTTTAATTACTGTCTCAAGATCCCAGCAGTAGATAAAAAAAAAAAAAAAAAAGAAAGAAAACTCGGCGAAGGCTTATTTTCATATCCGCAGAAATTTTTCAATGAATATAAAAACGGTCATTGATTATGCCGTTAAGGGAGGGAAGTTAAGAAGGGAAATATAAAGTACATATAATCACATTAACTAGCAGTGATTAATGTAATAAAATATGATCTTTTTCCCCATCTGTATTTAACACGTTCAGCACAGAGGAGACGTGCTTCAAATATTAAGAAGCAGCTCTTTAAAATCCACTTAACCACTTTTTTTTCTTGTGTGTGTAAGGACATTTGCAAAAGCGTCGCAGATAAATCACGTGCTGCATCGAAAAAGGAAGGAGGCACGTGACTCGCTCGTTTTTTGATACTCGCGCGGTGTTTCGGGCGCCGTGCGTGCGTCTGTCTTCCCTCCCAGACACACAATCGGCCTCCCTGTACGTGATCAATACCAAAGCATTTCTTCTCATCGATTAAACAATTACACAAAGTTAAATCTGTGACACGCTCTCATGTAGAAGCAACAACCACCGTGAGCCAGCGATGGAGACTGGGAGAAGGTGAGGAGCCTCCTCTTCACTTTTTCCATCCTTTCTTTTCTTCTTTTTTTTTTTTTTTTTGAAGCGTGGTGCTTAAAGCGAGCTCAGTGTAGTCCAGGTACTTCACTCGGATGATTATAATGCCACGAGGGTGCAATACATCACTCTTATTAGCCACACTGGAGCACAATGGTATCATAATTAATGGTCGCAGCAGGATTGAACGCTGCCCTGACATGGAAAAGTGGGCCTACTTAAGCTCTACAAGGCATTTAAATATGCAGAGTGAATGGCACAACCCAAACCCTCCTGCTCTAAGGACAGCCCACGCTCATTAGCCCGACACCCTCCGTGGCATTGATACAAGGACGACCGGCTATACTCTCAGGCAGGCAACGCACAACACAAATGCCCGGAAAGCTCGAAAGCACGCAGCTATAAAACGCTAAATGTTGATATATGAAAAGGGCAATCTCGTCCCTCATCAGTGCCCATCACGTCTTTTGCATCTCTCCCCACCTGTATTGTTGTTTTTGTCTCAAGGCTTAGTCCGCAACTGAATGCAGACGGACATATATGTGTCAGCAGCCATTATGCGAATTTTCAGTAATGGCGTTTGGTCTGTGTTTGTCGGCGCGCGCGAGCGTGTGTGTGTGTGTGTGTGTGTGTGTGCGTGTGTGTGTGTGAACGTGGAGGCTGTGGCAGAGTGTGGCGTCTGGTGCCTGCGCTATACTGTCTAGCGCGGGGAAAGTGCCTGCGCGGCGGGAGAACAATGCACATAAAAGGCTGTCGGAGGAAGCGTCTGGAGCTGACGTCTTTCACATGGCTCTGAATGGAGCAGCAGCACAAGTGTGTGTGTGTGTATGTGTGTGTGTTTGTGTAGTTTATATGCTTACGAGCGAGAGAAGAAGAAAAAAAAAAAAACAGAAGAAACGCCCTCCTGAATGTGTCTCCCGAACATGTTTATAGACATGAGACAAGACAAAATAATTCAAAAACGTGTTCCCGTCTTAGTCATGCGTGCTGGCATGTGCTCGCGTGTGCATGAATGCCTCATAAATGCATGTGTGGGACGGTTAAGCCCCCTCAGATCGGCATATGATTTGGATTTTGCCGTTCTTAGGCGGCCAGATAGTCTGCTCTCCTCCTCTTCCGCTTTATAACTCCTCCTAAAGCTGCTGGGGTGGAAGCCTCAGCTACGAGACATGCTACCCAACAGCTGCCAAATGCCTAAAACCGGCAGCTCCTCTCCACCCAGCTCACTCCAGTATGACCGTGCCGAGTTATCGCGTGGCTCAGTGCAATCAATTATTGTTGCAGTGGAATCATTAATAATTTCCTAATGAAAACGATTCTGTTGATCTCTGTTGTCTTTTAATTAAACATAATTAGTCGGCTGCTCGGAGCTGTGGTGGGGACTCCTTTAGGGTACAATTTTGTTTTAATACACTGATAATGAAATTTTTACATTGTGTCAGTTGTTTAGTTATTATTCAGTCACACTATTTCGCTATGTTCCCAGATAACAGATAATAACCCCTCGCACCTCCTATTCGCCGCAGTCATTTTAAAAGAGGATGGTTGAAATGAACAATTAAATTTTGAACTGTAAGAGTCCTCTCCTCTTACTGTTTAATGCTGCATGCTGCCAGGGAGCAATGCAGGGAACAGTACAATGTAATGCTTTTATTTCTTAAGGGAAAAAATTATTCCCACCAAAAAAAATTTTTTTTTTAAAAAAATGCTGGTTTATTAAGAAAATTTAATTTAACAATATAACAAAATCAGACTGATGCTATATCTGCCCAGGTCATGCTAGTTCACAGTGTGCCTCAGAGGTCTGCAGCTCTGGATCAGTAGAAAGAGAAAACGATGGCATAAAAAAAAGGATCTGATTGCGAGGACTTAGAGAGTATGAAATAACACAAAGACGCTGTGAGTTGGCTAATTCTGCGCTGCCCGGGCTTATGTAAAAACGGCCTAGTTACATTGGTCAATTTCTGCACGAACAATGGGCTAAGTTGCTCCGGAGACTTATTGGACATGCTGTATCTGAATGTGGTCTGGCTTAAGAGGCTTACAGTTGAAAAGTTTAGGTGACCTCTGAATAATGCCACATAATGTGCTCGCAGCGAACGTGTATAGTTTCAGTGGGCTCAGATATCAGGTAACAATGGGGCGAGCACAATGAGGGCACACAATGAGAAGGAATTGAGTCATACAGTATATTGTACTTTAGTCATAACAATGTCATTTTTCCTATTTCTTTTTTTTTTTTTAGAAATGTATATTCAGATCTGACCGCGTCTCACACTTTAGCCTGCAGCGGGTGAGAGGTTTCATATAGAGGGACCTCAATTCAAAACCTCCTTCGCTGATGGTATAGTCTATATTTTCTCCATGTCAACAAATCCAATGTAAATGAAAGGATCCTGCTAACGAATATAGCCAGTGGGAACCTCTTCTAAAAAGCGAATTTTTTTGAAAATAAACAAATAAAAAATGCCATTAAAAATACTCAAATCAAGCACGCAGGTGCGCCTTTATCAGCACGCGGCTTAGTTTTTCATTTGTGATTCCAGTGTACACTGCTGAGGAGACGGAACGGTTATTCACACGCTGCTGAAAATAGTCCCCAACAAATGCATGCTGAGTTAAAAACGGCGAAACCTGTTATTTTTTAAATATGAAACAATGACCTTATCGCATGTTTCTCTATAGAGTTTAAGGCGCTCGAGGATCAATGTGTAGAGGTCAGAAAGTTTAGAAGGATGAGTAGCAGCATTGCTCTTTTTACGGTTAAATAAATATTCCTTTTAAAGCTGTTTAACAACCTGAGCTCATTACAGTAGTGCTCGGTCGCAGCGGCTCTCTGAACGGTGCCGTATTGAACTGGGAGGTGTCAAAATGCAACTGCGTGTGTTCTCTCTGTTAAATCTCTCAACGGCATTGTTTATCAATCTGTTGTTTATCTGCACAGAAACTTCTTCACTGGTTTCTCTCCCCCTCCCTCCCCCTCCTCCTCCCACCCCCCCCCCCCCTCCCCCCCATCCTTCCCTCCCTCCCTCCCCCCTCAGTCTCCAGCGTTACTGTAACATATAATTACTCTGCAGACTTGCTCGCCTGTTTCTATAACTTCGGCGGTTCAAAGAAACCGTCGGAGTGTGGAGGAGAGCATTGTGGGAGTTCCAGGTGGATTTCTCGATAATGAGTTAGCGCAGTAGTAGGGTTGAGAGTTTTAGTAATGGCTGGCTGCTGAGGCTCTTCCTGGGAGTTTAATGTAAAACAAACAGGGCAATGCTGACAGCCTGGGAAAAATAGATATTGCACTTTTCCTGCTTCCACTTCAGGGCTCTCATTTTAAGGAAGGGAATTCTAAGAAGAAGAATTTATATTCATGAAATGGCTCTGCGGATGCTAATTTGAGGCATTTAAATGACTTAAATATTACTCATGGTCTATGACTTGTATTTCTTTTTTTAATGTTTTTGTGTGGATAAAATGATACAAACGGGAAAACAGAATACAAATGGTAGCTGCAGTTTGCCAAAAATAGGCAAAAATAAAAAAGTATTTCACATTATAAGGTTAGCTTGTCTTGGTGCTGATGACCAGGGGCACCCCGTGGGGGACCTGACTACGCCATTCTGCTGCTTGTTACACACTCCGGTGCATGTATTATACATAACACACTGCCGGACTCCAACTCTCAGAGGAATGGTTTTGCTGAATCCTGTCCTCCCTCGCTCGCTCGCTCGCTCGCATATTTCGCGCACATTTCCTCCACTTTCTGACAAGTTTTCGGGGATAGAGGGTAGAGCAGTTTGTGGAAAATGGTTTGCAGAAATCACAGGACAGAACGGCCGACACTAAGCTACAGCCACTCAAACCAATCACCGGTCCTTACTTAGAGATACTCCCCCATAGATTTATACTGGCAAGCGTCCAAAGTGAACTGCTACTATCTTTGCAGGCAGCCATAAAGAAAGCCGAGACCAGTGAAACGTGAGCCAAAACACATTCTGCAAGCATACTGTGTATTGAGATATTCACTGTTTTCCATAAATAACGCATCTCAGGGAGCAATGAAGCAGCCGACGGAGGGGAAACAGCACAGGGGTGAAGATATAAACAATCTGGGCCTCAGCTTTTCGAGGTGAGAAGAAAGTTCCTGCCGGACTCTGAGAAGTCTTTTCCCTCTGGCTGATCCACGGCGGCGTGGAATGAAAAAAAAAATTGAAAAAAAATAAAAGAAAATATGCAATTCTCGTACAGCTTCAAAACTGCGGCGAAGACGACCAAATTCAATTTTGAATTTGACAAAGATTCGACATTTTCGGCACGCCGGCACTCAATTTCAGCGTCTCCTCCAGAGGGTGCACGCACGCACGCACGCAGATTGGAGCATTAAAGAGAAGGCGACGAAGAAGAATGAGCGGCATAAATCGAGTCACAGTCTGGACGCAGCAGTCAGACAGCTGAACGGCATCAAACGCTCCACCACTTTCTGAACTTACTCCAAGTCCACGTGGACACAAAAAAAAAAAAAAAGGGCCGGGAGCTAAAATGTGGAGCAATTTTACCAAGAGAAGGAACCAAGTTATCCGACGCTCTTTGGCAAAGTTGCTACAAAGCCGTTCCAGTCGAGTGTGGAATTGCACAGCCAGCCGGAATGTTTTGTGCTTTCCCTCTATCACAGTGGTATCCGAACCTTTGTCATTTGCAGACGCGTGTGTGTCATCGTGTGAAAACTTTGGTGGAGGTGGATTGGGACAAAAGTGCTGACTAAATCACGAGAAATGGACGATATCTGTTCTGCAGCTAGAGGACAAAAAATAAAAAAAATTTAAAAAAAAATACGGTGACAAGAGATATTCTGAGATTTCAATTAATTCTTTGCTCGCAACATTCCCCCTATTATCGCTCATTATCAGTTGGCAAGCCCGTGCTGATTCTTGCGGAGGATTTAGAGTAATGAACTTATACAGCACAACACAGAACAACTCTCGCAAGGGGTTGTCTGGAGATGTTATTGTGTTTAATTTAATAAGGTCAAGCTGGAAGTGGCAAACAAAAGGGTGGCTGGCAAGCGACACACACACACCACACACAGCTGAGGTGATGATGCTCCCCCTGTCCGATCCTATCTCCAGGACACAGCTCGAAGAGCGGCTGAGGAAATTCTCAAGACTTTAGAAAAAGAGTGAGAAATCCTGTTATTGCCCCCCCTCCCCCTTCTTTTTTTTTTTTGTTTCATACGAGTCACTCTCTGAGCAAAAAGATTAGAAGATTTTAAAGAAGTGCGTAATCTTCTTTTAACAGCTTATCAAAACTTTAATGATTTGGTGATAAAGAGCACAAAGTTAAGTAGCCGGTTAAGAGGATAACTCCCCAGTGCAGTCTAGTGATTAGTAGATGAGAATTGGGAGACCGAAAATCCGGGTTGCAAATCCCACTCCTGCCACTTATTCACTTTGAGGGAGAAGAAGCTCCATTTCAGCTTTGGGGGTATTGTCACGGGGTAATCATTTTTGAAAAGTGATAAATGGAGCCCTCTCTCTTCACCCTTTGGAATCCAAAACACATCTTTATTTACGTATTTATTTTGCTGTGTCTCCCTGGTTAACACCCGTCAAGACCCAATTATAGCTGCGGAAGCCTGGCGCTTTCATGAGAAGTGACGCTCCAGACTGTGGTGTCAGCGCAGCAAGCTTCCTCCCATAGAATCTGCGACAAACCCGAGCTCTGCCGCACTGTTTTAATGAGGGGTTTGCTGGACACAATGCTGCAGATTGAAGAGTTTATCTTTCTGATAGTAGGACGTTTCAGTTTTTGTGCTTTTAGCATCCCGCAGGAATAAACAACACGAATTTTCTGACAGATAGTTGTGTTTTTTTTTTGTTTTCTTTTTATACCAGCGCTCATATTTACATAAATCCACTTTTACCAGGAGTTGCATGAATGCGGCTGATTTATTAAAGATGTACGACTAAAGCTCTGCCGAATTAGCCAGAGAACAAATGAAGCAAAGTGGCAAACCCATCTCCACTCATGCTTTCCTCGCTATCTATCCCGAGATAGGGATTCACTTAGTATAAAAGGGAAAAAAAAAGGGGCATTAATTACCTTGTGAAATCTAAAGACCATTAACTTTGTGTGTCAAGTGATGTTTCTCAGTTCCTAATCAGGGTTTTAGTGATATAAATTACACATTGGATTGGAAAAGCAGATACTGCGCGTGGAGAGTGTGTGCACGCACGCCTCTCCGCGCGTCCTTGCGGCCCGCGCAGACGCAATTATTTGCGCGCTTTTGTGACTTTGAGGAGTGAGGAGAGCGCGAAAGAGGAGAGAAAAAGTGAAAGAAAGACAGAGGGGAGAGGCAGAGACGGGGCTGGAGAGAGGTGGATGGAGGATTGTGGCGTGGTGTGCTGCGCTGCGGGGAGATAACAGGATGCCGGGCGCTGCTTGCTTACCTTTGCTGTACACCACACAGTTGTTTTTGTTGTCTTCCGCTCCCTGCCAAGTCACATCCAGCAGCCACCTGGGGCCGGCGCTCAGCACCACCGGGACCGTGCTCTTCGTCTTCTGGTCGAGGACAGATAACAAACACTAATCATTTGCTTATTTAGGTGATTAAAGAAACATTAATAACCACCGAGTTACGCTCCTCTGCCGCTCTGAATGGCCATAAGGAGGCAATTTCAGAAACTATACAGCATGCAACTTCAGTCCACCCCAATCCCATTTTTTTTTTTTGTTTTGTTGAAAATTCAGGGCAGGTTTTGCATAAATGTGCAGCGTGTGTTTCGCAGAGGCGGACGAATGGGTGCAATAGCGTAGCCTGCAATGTATCAACAACATGAAGAGTAATCATGGAGACCTCGTGATACGACACCAGATCTGCTAGATTAAGAGGAACATCTCAGGTGTGTGGGAACTATAACAAAAAAAAAAAACGGAAAAAGAAGAGAAGAAAAAAGGGAAAAAGGATGGTGACTTTCAGAGAAAGGGAAGCAAGTGTTCGCCAGTGAACTTTGGGCGCATTGTGCCTCGCTATCGCCAGGATCTCAGTATTTCCTGAAACAAGCAGGGAAGAATTTAAAGAATCAGTATCCATTTCAAAGGGCGATTGAGGTTAGAGTTTTTATAATATGCCGGAAAATTATTCTGAATGTGTAAGGTCATTTTTCTTCCTGGTCACAGGTCAAACGTGGAGTTTTATTCCTCCGAAAGAAATAATAAAACAGTGAGATAGAGTGCAACATCCGCCATAATAGATTCACATGGTGCGGTGTCACCAGATTCTGCTTGCCCTATTCATCCTCATATGATTTTCTATTCTGTTTCATATTATTTTGGCCTGTTTTCTTTCCTGCGCTTCTTGTAAAATGGTGCGTCGGTGTTGTGTATGTGGTGTTTGTGTGTGTGTGTGTGTGTGTGTGTGTGGAGGGGGGGAGGGGGGCGCAGTAGCCTATTACTCAAAGGGAGAATGTCAGTATTCTAAGGCTATTACTTCTGAACCCTGAGCCCCACCCCCTTCTTCATTAGGACGTTACATGAATAGTTTAGCCAAAAGAAAATGGGTTGAGTTGCAATCTCGACACTTCATTTTCTTTTCCATCCTCGGCAGCCAGTGACAGGACGCTGTCCATCTGCCTAATGCAACAGAAAAATACTTGGTTCTCTCCTGTGCTTTTCACTTATTTCTCCCCCGCAAAAGGCAACAACCTTCAAGGATAAATGCAAATGTCACTTGAGCATGTTAAAGGTCTGAATTGGCACAGATATGCACAAGAGATGAGCACTGTGCTCCGGCAGTGTGCCTCATGCCCCCTCCTCCTCCTCCTCCTCGCCCTCCTCCTCCTCCTCCTCCACCCTCCCATTTCTCTTTCCATGAACTCTATCTAGTCGGGGCCTGGAGAACATAGATTTATTTGTTTATTTATTTATTTATGCGTTTGCAAGCATTATTTACAAACAGCAAATACATCTCAAATAGCTGATAAGAATCTAGCCAGATTTTGTCTGCAGAATTAAAAGAACAAATACAGACACAGGATAACGACGCATTTCTAAATAGTCTCTCTGTATGTCTGTGTGTGTGTGTGTAGATATATATATATATACACACAAACACACACACACACATATATATGTATATATATATATGCACATTGGCAAACTACACTGCCAAACTGATCAAACACAGACAGTAAATTGTGTCTGTTGATATTCTTATTCCTTTTCCTGGCATCTTCTTATCCCGGCCTGGCAGCAGATGAGAGAGAGGGGACCTCTGTAATTTAAGTCATCTGCGATTTCACATTTCAAATTAGCCTCACAATAAAGTCTTCTATCTGGCTAACCTGAAAATCTCACACCCCTGTCAAAGGAGCAGAGCAGACCGGCCGATTGTTGCTAGGACGACTATCTGAAATGGGAATCAGATTAACCCTTTCTCAGATCTCCAGACTGGAGCCATCTCTTATTCAGCAGCGAGAGGCCTCTCTGCCATCCCTCTGTGCCTCTGGGAATTCATGATATTCCAGCTGCTCTTAATGCAGCTAACAGAGACAGAATGCCACATTACCACGACGTCACGCCGCTGTTAGAATTCACACCAATATCTGCGAGATCCTCGCGGTAATCACAATTATTCTTTTAGTCAGTGGCACGATCGAAACTTTTGGAATTCTTGTGTAGTATTCACGTTTAATCGGAAATCTCTACTGTTTTCTTAGCCTCCATGTTTTTTTTTTTTTTGCTTTTTTTTTTCTTCCAGAAATCGAGCAGCAACAAGCCATGACAGTCCCGGCGCAGATTTACATAAAGCATCAATAGTGACAATATGTGCTTTGTAAGCATGCCGCATGTACCAGCCGTCAGAAAGACAAAGAAACGCACACGAGAGCGACGGCACACCACATATTTAGGATTTAGACACAGTGCGGAGAGGAGTGTCTGCAAATGCAAATGAAAAAAAAAAAACATTCATACAACTGGATCAGTTGCCCCTAAGTGGCCGAGGCTGGGAGAAATGCAGATTGACAGGCAGAAAATTACAATTTCCCTGGAGCGAGGGAGCATATGATGAACTGGGTTCATAGAAACAAACTGCTCATCCAGGGATGTGACGTATGGGGGCTGTTTCCTGTCCGGAATTGGGGAGAATTTGGAAAATATGCTGACCCCTATAGGCTACTTTAATAAGGCACTTAAAAAAAATTTGCATGTATACATGTGGCTAATCTTAACTTGTTGCCCATTTCATGTCAGAAAAGATTTATATATTTTTTCTTATTATTGATTATATGTGTCCTGCAGGTTTTGTAATGAATAAATGTTACAAAACAAGTAAGCGTTTCCTGAATTTATATAGATACAGTCTTTAATATCAGTTTACAGACTATCATCCCTGTCAGAGCCCTAACCCACCCCCAGCCTTCTTCTCTATGTAGTGTGTTATGGTTTATCCACCCTCCGCCTTCACTCCAGTGGTTTCAATACTCTCTCGCTATTTTTATTTTTTTTTCCCCCCTCTCTGAGCTCTGTTACCGTTCCTCGTGTAAGAGATACAGTGACCAAAACAGTGTAGTCAGCGAGGAAGTGATTACAAACTGATGCTCCAAATTCGCTATAAAATGAAAATCAATATTTCCACAAGTTGCTGCAACATAAAAGATAACCTTCATTGATTTTTCTAGACTTAGCCCCTCTGTGATAAAATCTAATATAAATTTTCAGCCACACGGATTTGGATCAGAGCGGAGCAGGGGCTGAACGATAAGTTCTGTGCACATCTCTCAGACTTAGATTTTTTTATTTTTTTTTCCCTCTTCCCCTTTTCCCGCTTCCAAGGCAGGGCTGTGCTATTTATAATTGGCCCTGTGTGAGCAAAAGCTTCTATCAGGAATCTGTTCTAATTTTTATTACTGAGAAGCTAAAGCCTGTTCCAGATAATTTGGAAATTTCAGGGGAATTGTGATAGAGCTGATGGCACAGCCGGACTGACTCCAGAAAAGAGCTAACCTGTAATAGCCTCTGTGGCTGCGCTGATTAAATGTTGCCATAGATGAAAGACCTGCCATCACCGCAATAAATTAACCAATCACACAAATCCCAAGTCGCTACTAATCCCTCCTTGATACCATGATCCTCTGATCAGCTGAAGGAGGTGAAGAAGAAAGTGGCTTGTGACACTCAGCCTTCTTCTAACTCCCTGCTTCCCTGTGTAAACAACAAGCTAATGATATCACCGCTGACCATTTCACCACCACTGGCTACTCTTAACCCGCTTCATGGTCGGGGCAGGTGAAATCGATACAAACCTTGGTGGGAATGATTATTTTCCTCATCGCTTCTCCCTCCACCCCTACCCGCACCCCCCCCCCCACACCCCTCCACCCCCACTTCTCCACCAAGGTCACTGACTGGCACTGTATCCGTCTTGATCCCACAGCTGCAGGATTTAGACAACTGAGAGATCAAAACCACTCTGTCTGAATAACTCAAGACATTCCCCTGGCTTTACACATTCAGCTTTCGACACCCACTCTGTGCCAAAGTAACCCCATTTTGAAATATAAACACCGGAAATAGTAATCATTTTGAACATTTCTTTACCTGACTTTCATTTTTTTTTTCTTCTTCTTTTTTTTAATGAAGTTATAACAAAGCAAACCTGGCAACCTGTCTCGAATCGTTTTGTAGCTCCATGTGCAATAGTAGTATAAATATAACAAGAAAGAAAAAAAAAGCTTATGCATAGGTTATGTCAAGTTTATATGTTCTCTGTCTCTAACATGGGAGTGAGGATAAAGGATTTGTACCTGTTTTACCAGTCAGTTTACAGCAGGCAGCAGACTCACACCTTGATAACGTCTGTTGCAATTAGTTGTTCGGCGCGATGAAACAAATTGCATGTGGTCAACTGGAAATTTCATTAAGGGAGATTTTCCTCGAGCCCTCGTTATCGCTCTGCGTATTAATATTTTCTTAGCCTCAAGGATGGATGGGTTGCAAGGGTCTTTTTTTTTTTTTTTTTTGAATAAAACGGCCAAAGCCAAACGCTCAGTCTGTGTTCTACCACTGCACTATCCCTGCTGGCAACAGCTGTGTACACGCTTAGTTAGGTGCTGCATATACTATATTTATTGCTCCCTGAAATAAGATTCTCTGTCAACATCCTACATAAAGTGGGAAATACCTCCGTTTCTCAAGTCGGCTTTTGTGTCATTTCCTCCTCTTCTAAATGGCCGTGGTTACATCTGCCGAAATGAAAAGATACCTACATGCTGCTTTCATTCCTTTCTCTCTCTGCCCCCCTCACTCCCTCTCTCTAAGGCTATAGCATCTGCTATTGGGAGACTAAATAACAGAAATATGCAGGAATTGCACACTAATTCCCTTTAGAGATAGATCTTGGCTGGTGCCCTGTCATAAATCAGAGAATTTCGATATGAAATGAGGCAAGCTGCTCTAATCATTTCTGCATTTCAAATTGGATCACTGGCTCAATCGCTTGGCTTTTAAACTGCTTGCCTAAGAGCAAATGTGAGGTGGGAGATAATTCAGCTGAAATCTCTGCCTGCTCTGTGCGGCGGTTAGTTTACTGCTTGAGTGCAAGAGAATGCTTTTTTCTTCCCTTAGCTCATCTTTCTCTTTTCAACTTTGTTAAATTGACTTTTCATTTTAAAATCGATTAAATTGAGAGAGAGTCACTGCTGTTCCCGGAATCTTTAAAGGGACACCCATCACTGTGCGCATGTGCCTTTATTTGGCTGCCCGCTATCATGGTGCCACTATGGGGAATAAATATTTTCTCATTTAAATCACCTTTTATCCTGCTGACTGGACTGTAAGCATCAAAGTTCATGTGCTGCATTAGCTATTGCTTATTTGGCTCCATTGAAATGCTCGCGGTGCTTGCATTTATATTGACTATGGTTGGTGTTGCCATGATTATCGTATGTTATGTTGCCTCGTTTTTTTTTTAAAGACATAACAAGGTTGGAGCAATCACAGGACTTTGATTAAAAAGTGACGCTAAATTATAAACAGCGCATCTAGACATTATTTCATTTTGGGAAAAATGAATCTGCTGCCATACTAAATCAGAGAGGAAAGGAATGAATAGAGAATAGAGATTTGAAAGAGGGTGGGGTGGTGGGGGGGCTATATCCGTGCTCCATTCTTCAAGACCTTCAGGCACATTGAGGTGCTCCAACTCTAAAGCCAAACAGTTTAGTGTAAGCTGTACCTGCCCTGGAGACAAGTAACCCCCTTTCTCCACTTCTGCCTTCTTTTCCATGCTGTCGTTTCATTCCATTTTCTTTCCTTCCCCGTGATATGCCTTCCCCTTCGTTCGTTCCTGTGTTACATTCCTTTCAGTTCCCCGTCCTTTCCTTTAAACGCCATACGTGTGCTGCCTATAGCACATCTTCGTTTCCCCAGCCCTTCAGCATCAAACAACAATGTCCCCAACTTTCTTTGTAGATGTGAATGTTTTAATTCAACTCCACAAGTAAAAAAAAAAAAAAACTGTTTGTACCACTGTAGCCATGTATAATGCGTGTGTCCTGAGAACTATTTGAAGTTGTAAACAGAGAAAGCTGAATTTGTAATGCATGTGCTCCGGGGCTTAATCGTGTCTTGGAGGTACAGCGCACATATACTCGCATGTACTTCTTGTGTTTGGCTTTGGTCAGGGGACAGAAGAGTCCTGTCGCTTCACTACTCACTGTTTGAATTACTCGAAAAATTTCTCATTTGAATTCAATTGGGAAGGACTTGTTTGATCTTTTGCATGTAAGTTGGGCCTGACTCCCGGAGCAGCAAGAAGCTGTGTGCAAGAACATAATAGGAACCTGGAGCCAGAAATGTTCACCTGTATGGATATTACCATGGCCCCTGGGGGTCAAGGTGGCAGGTGGCATATTCTCTGGACAGATCCACTCTTTCTCTGCTGGGAATAAACATGAGGAAGGGGGGATTTCTTCAAAGAGGAAGAAAGAGGGAGCCCAGGAGTCAATCAGTCAATGGGGTCACAACAAATCCCTGCTCTCATAACCACACACTGAGGAACAGGATCAGTCAAAGGCAGTAAATAAAGACAAACAATAAAATAGCAGGAATGATGCTTGAATAAAGCCCCTGACTTTAGATAAACTTCGGTGCCCTCCTTTAGGTATTGGATTTTAATATTCTTTTGAACTCCGCTCTCTTCTCTGGCGCTGCTATAAATTTCATGATGCATTAGAAAAGCGTCAACTGTATGTGATTTTATATTTCAAGAGACTTCCCCCGCTCCGCGCAGCCAATCTCACGTCCCGATACATAAACCGAGCTCTGCCCATATCTAATTGTGCAGAATAATAATTATCACAAACACAGAAGAAAGTGCGACGCGTTGGAAATCGCTGGAGATTAAGAACAAAGACAAGAAACACATGAAATGGCTCAACTGTGCTCTAATGACGAAGGAACCTTACAAAGGTATCTGAGATTTGCATACCACCTGATCAGCTACTTACTGCCGCAGCGTTCAATAGTCTGATCCTTGCGTGCACTTCAGAGAAATGAGGTCTTAGTAAATCCACTGTAAAAGACCAACAATATTTACACCAAGTTAAGTAAATAAGATAAAGATTGTGAATTTGCCCCTTGCTAAATGCATTAGACGTGAACTCTCTTATCAGAGTCTCAGCACACGGGCTGTTAAAAGATGGGTTTCCAGAGCTGGAAGTGGTCTTTGTTACCCAATTAGTTTGCGGACGACCCCACAGTATAATATTCCTGCTTTGACAGCCTCATACACATCCATCTAATGAGGTGCGGCTGGACCACCAGGGAGAGAATGGACACTGTCCAGACCTTCGTCTCCTCGAGCACCTATCAGCTTTCTTATCTCAAACCTTTTTTTTTTTCTCAGAAGACTTGAATTTTTCTGCTCGGTTGTTCATCCATCCAGAGTCATTTTGACAAGGCTTTGTCTTTGGTAGGCCCCGAGCCAACTAGGCTGAGGATCAGAGGGCTAAGGCCAGGACAGGGGACAGCGAGGACTTATCAAGGTCTACCAGCAGGGGTTTGCATCCCTGTAGGGTGGCCGTCCTTCTTTCTCTGAAGGAGGTGAAGCAAGCGGTGCCTTCTTTGTGTTTCTCCACTTGCCTTGCCAATCGGACTAAGAGGAAAACTGCAGAATTTCGTCATGTTACAAAGCACATTGCTGTCCATTTTGCAGGAATTTGCAGCCCCTTTATCGTCTTGTCATATCAAGGAGCTAAAGCTACAACTCCCTTAAAAAAAAAGATAAGAACAACAGTTTATTCCCACAATGTTGGGTATGGATTGTTCAGACATCAGCAACTTCCATCAAACCCCATTTTTAACTCGTGCTGGAATACCAAGAGGACTATCAGGGGCCTTCAAATGGAAACAATCAAGGATTATCTCCAGAACTTCTCAGGAAAGTTGTTTCAACATATCACAAATTGCAGCCATGACAGTGACAGATGGCAAAGCAGCTGGCACCACTCAACTTTGTTTCGCTTTTCTTTTCTTTTTGCTTCCTCCTTCATTTTCTTCCCCTTGCGCCTGTGCTGCAACAGAGGTCTGTTGTGTATTGAAGTGTTGGATAATCATTCATTTGGGGAGACATATTGCGTACTGTAAAACAAGGCGGTATGTGTGAAACCAGGAACTTCTGTGCTTGACTATTGTTGCCTGACAGACTCAGATTCTGCAAAGACTGAAACCTAACCCTGCTCATTTGTTGGCACATTTAAAGCAGAGTATATCACACGTAAAGTAGCATCTCCCCAAACCTGCTACAAGCGCTCATTAAAATTCAGAAAACTCTTGAGATAAGTGCGTAAGTGACAGTGTATGACTTATGCTATTCCAGATGGACCAGTTGTTCATGAATGTTAATGTTCATATCAAGCTGTTTGTGTTTGTTTACAACATACAGAAACCATAAGCATGCAGATACTGCATCTCCTCCAGCGTGACAGTTTGATATCCAGACTCCGCATCTCTGATCGGTCACTGAAAGACAGCAGACACCCAGAGAGCTGTGAGGCGGGACGGGGACACCAAGCTCACCCTTTAGCCCGGCGGGTGTGAAGAGTGGCCCCCCAGGACCTGGAGCCTCACTGGGGCTTTCAGCCATCACCGGTTCCTGCTCTGCTGCTGCTGAACAGTAAGTGAGCAGACTGTTGGAGGATGACAGCATCCCCCAACAGCCATCACATTTACAGCGTCGGTGAGGATGTGAGGATGGAAACGTGTTATTACGGAGACAAAATAACGTCGAGGGTTAAATCACCTCTCCTCTGAATGAGGACATTTAAGCCCTCAAAATGATCAGTGCCACGGATGTTCTTGAACCTTTGCAGGACATAGCTGGATGTTTGCACATCAATAATTGTGAGGGAAGCACATTTTGCAACACAAGCCATTATGGTAACAAACTGGAGGGTGGCAGAGGTGGACGAAGTATCCGGATCATTTATATGAATAAAAGTATCACTTGACTTCCCCATTAACTCTCGCTGAAATAAAATCAGTCAGTCTATATCAGTATGTGGCCTCATATTACATATTCTTGGCAATGGTGGAAAATAACAACACTTTTTTTCCCCCCACAAAATTGCTGAATTTAGCCTAAAATGCTTAGAAGACATTAATGCAATATAACATTTGTTTGCGTAACCCACTAAGAGGCACATTTTTCATTTAATTTAATTTACTGCTTTTACTTTTGTTCTTAGGAAGTGCATTAAGGACATTTTGTCCATGATGCAACTTTATTTTTACATTAATGTGTACAGCGGTAGCACCTTAAAGGTGTTCTTAATATGATGCAAGCTGACAACTCAGGCAGTGGAAGGATATTGGGAAAAAATTCTAAATGATGTGTATTGATTTTTCATAACATGCTGCCAATATTACTACCACCCCCAACTGTGGTTTATTCCTGCAAGAATGCAAATATCACGTGTGATATGTGCGACCAAACCTCTCAACCAAAACTGCAATGAGCTATAAATTACAACATAGTATTTGTGTTGCATATGTATTAACTGTATCCTTGGCATGTTTTGGGAAAGCATGCAGCCATTAAAATGAGCACAAAGCAAATCAGTGAGTCTTGCTCTGCTTATCAGGGTACCTGCCATATCACTTTGGGTAGTTGTGATATAAGGACAACAAAATGTCAGGTTCACTTGTAGATCAAGTCAACCATGTATTATCTCTCAAACAGCGCAGCTGACTGACTGAGTGCTTCATGGCTAATGCATGGAGCTGTGGGCGGTGATGAGTTCCAGCCATGCACACTGAAACTTTGAAAGTGCAGGCTTGGAAGAACATACACAACGCCAAAAAAACAATGCTCCTTTTGTTCCGTTCCACTCTGCCCATTCTACATTTAACTCGCGAGCAGACATCAGTGTCATGTTGATCGGCGTTAAAAAGCCCAGATTTAGAGGACTACTTCAGCGGAATGGGCTCAGACTCTCCTTTTCGTGTAAGAACATGAAAACCATCAATAATGCCATCGATAAATATATGGATGACACAGAGCAAGGGGAAGCGGGCCAGATAATTACCATTTTACCCATCTGAAGGGACCCCAGGCCCGATATTGGTTTAAACCCAAGAAATAATTGATGCATGCAATCACAAATTGGTTCTCCGCCTAAAATTTGGACCCATTATTTCATTAGATGAAGCCACATTCTTTGTGCCAAAATTATTTGTGTGTCCAACACAGAAATTCAAATCCTGTTAGTTCTGATAATGTCGGACGTTTTCAAACCATATCCAAGAGAGCGGGTCCCTCAGACAGAAAGCACAGGCCACGTTTAGATGCAAACATAAATGAAAATGTTTGGATTTAAGATATATTTTTATTTGTTTAATGGTATTTGTTTGTTTGTACGAATGCATATTTGATGCTGCGTGCGCGTGTGCAAGTTTGATTTAGCAGCAATGCTACAGAGAGGTCCTATCCTGGGGTGCCTTCTTGCATATGTAATTGGATGTTACTGTAAATAATTGCCTGGGCATGTGCCAGTGTGATGATGGCGATGATTTGTGTGTGTGTGTGTGTGTGTGTGTGTGTGTCGGCTCATGTGTGACTGTATGTGCGCAGAACATGTGTGTATCATTCGGTATATTTGTGTGACTCCGTGTGTGCATGCGCGTGTGTGTGTGTGTGAGCGCGCGCGCGCGCGTGTGTGTGCGCGCATGTGTGTGCGAGCGCATCTGCCCCATCCGTACTCCACTCTCAAGTCCCACTGATTCTCCTTTCCAGCCATGTTGAATCCTCTTTTCCTTATCAGGCGAGCCCAGGCCTGCATCAGGCTCTCCTTGCTATGACAGAGGCTACAACAATAGGCCTGCGATACCGCTGCTTAGCGCTGCGTTTCGGAGGGGAAACCTGCCACGGGCGCAGATTAACTACAACACACACACACACAAAATAGATTGCAGCCTCCAAAACAAAACATTTTTCAGAATGCCTCCTCTTGATTAATGAAGCAATGACAAGAAGAAAAATATAATTTCTGAAACAGAAAAATCCGCCGCCACTTGTTAAAGTTTAGGGGTAGCTAACAATAAACATATTGGAGGGAGAGGGTGGGCAAAAGGGATGAGATAAATGGCTTGAGTGATGGGCTGAATAATTTCTGGAGCGTTTTTGGGTTGCACGGGCCCATATTCCTCCCCTTGTACTAAATTACACAATAATCACACTCCATCGGCTGACAGCCTCTGCCTCTCTCTCTGTCCCAGGTGAAAATTAGGACAGTATCTTGACATTTTCGCTCTTCTGTAGTCTACAAGCTAAAGCTCTCTGTTCAAAGCCAAAAGCAGCACACAGCCTGCGCAGGCACGCTGATGCGCTCATGCCCTCCCACACACTGTTCACGCTGTGACCCAGAACTCACACTTAAGACGCATGTGCACCCAAATACGTGGACACGTCGCGCACATGTGTAAGAAACACTGGCGCTAACGGGCGATGCTGTCACGTATGTTTTAGCATAAATAGGACTTCACTGCTCTCAGTCTTAGCACCGGCACATTTAAAAGAATTCATTCATTCAGAGGTTGTCATGCAAATACTCATTACATGTAATTATTTCTCAACTAGTACCTATTTCAATATTGCACGGGTTCACAAAAGTACAGCCATGCTTAGATATTGGCAAAACAAAGTGTTATAATGACTCTGATGATGGATGATTCAGCGGTAATGTGTGCTAAGATTAAATAGCTGTTATACTTAATTAGCCTACAGTGCTCATTGACTTTTATTATGTCCTCATAACCTGCAGTTTTTCAAATAATTTCCTTTTCAAATCATTTCCTTTGTGTCAAGCTTCTTGTGTGAAACTGAGATTTTTATCTAGGCCTGTGCTCCTTAATACAACAATATTAAGATAGAAGATAAAAACAAACTGCCTGATAGATCATTAAGTGGAATGGACGAATCCTTGTGCATTTCAGTTACTGGTAATTTGCACTGAAAGACCCTCAAAACACATAAAGACCGGAATTCTATTGAATCTAGACTCATTACAGTTGCACCTTGACTAAGCCCCTTTAATTAGCATTGGTAAGGCATTGTACAAGAGGCGGCAACACCCTCATCAACACACATTTACAACAGAGCTCTAAATCTGCTGCTCATTATTAGCTTGCCTCCCAATCAATTATTAACACCTACAATGGAAGCCAGGCTCACCGGGGCCAGGCCTTTTACTCCAGGCATACCATGGCCCACCTTCTCCTCCCGGTTCTGTCCAGCATAGGTAATTACCGCTTTTAAAGACACCTGCTACTCAATAGCTTCGACCCAGACTGTTAATTTAGCCCCCCGATTGCAGACATTTATGTCTGAGTGTCACTATTAATTTGTGTTAATTTGGTGAGTGCGAGGAAGCCGGGCGGAGGCGTTGTCGGCAGCCGGCTGAATGTGCTCGTCGCTCACCTGCGCCGGGGCTGCGGCTGTAATTGGAGTCTAATGGTCTGATTGATCAGTGAGAGAAGTGAGGGATGAGACGGCGCCCTGGCAGCTCCATCAGTCAGAGACCGAGAGAAGGAGCGGAGGAGGAGGAAGAGGAACAGAGCAGGAAAATCAGCTAACAACAGCAGTACCAAGCCAAATCTTGGGTGTTTTTTTTTCTCCTTTGTCTTTTCACACCCCCAATCCCGCCGTCCCTCACTTTACAAAGTGCCTCGACCCGTGCCAATTACTTAGTTTTCATTTCAGTCTCTTGTCTGTGTTTCAATTTAGCTGAGAGCTTGCCGTTTTATTTATTAAGCCATGGTCCTCTTAAGAAATTTAAACAATTTTTAAAAGCTTTTCAATCATACTTACAAAAAATGCATTAATCAGGGCAAAGTTGTTCTATATTTAGATTAAAAAAAGGGTACAAATGATGTGGTAAAGGACATATTAAACAACCGCAGTAAGTCCAGGCATACAGTATGAACTGTGTAACACGGTGCAGTGTGATTATGTTAACAGGTTTGCTACAGCAATAACTACAACTCCCGTCCCTCATGCCAAGCTGAGCCCCTGGGGTCTGCAGACCTGCCACGGCCGACCCATCAGCTGTGAAATCTGCTTTCCTCTTTGATAAACGGTCGAGATGTGACCCTATCTCTGTCCTGCAGATGCCCAGATTTCCTGTCATGCTCTTTCCCTTCTGTTTTTTTTCTTCCCCCCGCTATTTTTCTCTCCGACTCCCTCGCTCTCTCCTTTCATTCTTTCTTTTTCAAGCTTTGCACCTCTCTTTCCGGGACTGCCTGAACAACTGCACAAAACGCTCCACTCGGTGTTCTTTCGCAGCATCATCCATCACCTCCGCTCGACTACTGAGGCCCATCGTCCGCCAGCGACCAACCCACATAGGCTCCCATGGCACGGCGCACGTAGCTGGGCCAGTTCTGGCTTCCATTTGCCGCCTCCCGGGACCAGTAAACCCCTCCTCCCGTCCTTATACCTCCACAAGACTGCTCCCCAGACACTAGCTAAACTCAATACACTCCTCTTAAACGACGCAGCATGTGCCAAAGTGCTCCTGCTGTCCACTTTAACGCAAACGCTTCTTACTGTATTTTCATTATTTACTGTAAGTCACTTTAGGGAGTCATTACACTTTTGTCTGTCTCTGGGCGTGATGCCAAGGATTGAGAGACGGACCTAAGCACCGTACGTGATGGCTTGACAAAAATAGCTTGACCTCCGAGAAGTCATATCTTAAATGGCGAGTCTGGATGGAGGGATAAAATATGTTTTATTTTAGAGGGGACGTATCAATATCTCACCAGCGGGTCGTGTGTTTCAAGCATGAGAGATGTGTCTCTCCTGTCACTTACCTGACTGGCCACGGGTAATTCATTCACCCCTATGGTTTCAAAAAATCTACGAGAGTAAAAGGAGATTTAATAGTCTGTAGAGGTCACACTTCATAAGAATGACTGAGAGTGCCCATAGGTGAGGTACATACCCATGGAGCAATGAGCCTTTATTTCTACCTCAAACGCTTTCTACTGCCTCCTGACCCTGCTCTGCAGCACTGGCCGCCCTGACATGCACCATAACTAACCATTTTTTTTCTTCCTCTCGCTTCTCCTGCTTTCCTCCCTCTCCTCCTCACACTCGCATTTGTTATCCCCCACTCCAGGTGAGGCATCGTGGTTTGTTCCTGTCTTGATGTGTCAGTGTTTGAAGGTTTGCACAACTCCCTCAACCTCCCACTGAAATAACTGAGATAAATGCGGCACCGTATTTTGGGGAGCTCGCTAAAGGCTACGCGTCTAACAAGACGGCAATGAGTATGGGCTTGATTTAAAAATAAATAAATAAGAAGGACTAAAAGTGTGCTAGTGTAAATTAGATGATTCCCTCATGATGCATAAAATAAAAATAGAGTTTCTGGCGTATTGAGTGTCTGAGAAACAAAGTAAAAAGTTACACTGAACCTTAAAAGGAGGCTCAGTAAAACAAAACACGCCAGTTGGGTTGACCTAGCCTTTAATGAGAGATAGTGAGAAGCTGCTAACAGCCAGTACCCCGTTTGAGAGATGAAACATAGGAGAGGAAGAGGGCAAGCAGTAAAGCATTGAAAAGGCTCCCATGAGAATAGACACACACGAGATCCTTAAAGGCAATATGCCAGAGCTTCTTCTGCTGCTTTTAATTGCGAGGGAGGTTTGGCATATTCTGTAACCCCTCCACAGCCTATTACAGGTGATGACCAGCACCTGCTTACTTAAAAAAAAAAAAAAGGAAAAGAAAAGAAAAGAAAACCTGAAGAGGATCTGGAAAGCAGTGATGAATTCCTCGGAGGGCAGTTAGTTAAGAACTTATCACTCTCGCCAGGAGCAACAATCAGTTGTTGCATCTATTTTATATTTTTTTTAGCAGGTGGTGTGACAAACTCAGAAAGTTTGTATCCAGTGAAAACACTGAAGCAGCAAACAATCCGAGAAGCTGGTTTATTTGACATCACTTGGTGAGTCTGAGGGTCATTTGAGGGACAGCTGAAGGTTGGTTTTGGATGCCTTTCAGGGAAATCCATGCAGAGATTGCTCGTGAAATATATGGAGTGTGTTACTTTGGAAGGCAACTTGAGGTGTTGCTCTGTCAAATCACTTTTCCGCCCAAGGATAACTAGCTTTACCCTGAGAGAAGCCATATTTCATGGCTATAATATGGCCTGAGTTATTTAAAGCCACTGACGACTTCAAAACCACGAGGGGAGCTTAGAAAACAGTCCAAACTGCTCTGAAAATGATTTAATAAAGTTATGCATTTAAGGAATCTGGGAGAATGGCAGAACTGGCCTTTGAGTCCAAAATCCTCCTGGACTACTCCTTATGTTTCTTAACAGGATGAATGTGAGACTGGTTATGAGTTTAATAGAAATTTCTTAATTAATCCGAATGCAGAATGGAATATCAAACCCATGGAGGGCTCGTCACTCCAACGGAGCAGCAGGTCAACACAAGCCTCTGCTGGGATCTTTGAGACAAGAGATACAAAGCTGCAGTGTGCAGGGTAACATCAAAAATAATGAATTATGACTTCTTTTAATTGAAGCCTGGACTGAGCTCCAAATCCACCAATTAAAACGTTCTGCAGTGAAATGTGCAGATTAAATGGTTAAAACAGATGCACTTCAAAGGCTCATGTTGGGGGCCTGTTGGATCCCAAAAGAGTCAACTCAGTAGGTCCATAATGTCGAGGGAGTTGCCATTAATATAGTGTTTAGATGTAGGACTTTCCAATAATCATGTCACCGTAGGCTGCTTTAAGTAAAGCTTGGCCATATACAGTGATCTGAGCTTAATCATCCTGACAGTAAAATTTTAGTTCAAACATACAAAAATTAATAGCAAATGGTGCAAATGAGTCTCATTTGATTAAAGGGTAAAACAATTATACTTGAGAATATTTGTGTTGCCAGTTATTGGGCAGTTTACTACCTGTCTTTTCAGTTCGTTATGGACCCAACAGTAGACGGTCTAAGCACTTAGATGTACTACAGAATGCCTCACTAGATATTTTCCAATACAGCGTGCAAACTTTATCATTACTCCCAATACAAAACTGTCCGGTTGACGTCCAAAACCTCCGCCGTAACATGGACCTACCTAAGAATATCACACCACTACGGGCACATTTCACATGTCAGGACAACACATTGGTTTAGGATTGAGACTGATGACAGGGGTTCTGCATCGATGCATGGCGATAGCATGTTGCACGACTTGCCACGTTATGCGCTCCATATGCGCAGTTAGATGATGGCAAGCTGCAAAACTGGACTGTGGTTGTTGTTGTGTAAATCTGAGCGAGATGGTTGGTGCTTTTGTTTGCAGTCTGGTTTAGCTAAATTGACTTGTGTTGCTGCATGTAGCTTCAAATATTGGTCTGATCTGATCTTGAATTTACTACGCTAATTCCATCTTGCTTTGTTTAGCTTTGGAACATTCAAGCAAAGCTTAGTTTCAAAGAGACTTATTTTTATTTCATCAAGTCTTAATTATTATTGTACCGCCTTAATCAGCAGATCTGAAGGAATTTGGGATTTGTGGTTTAAAGTGAAACATGTAACTACAGTGCAGTCCTTTATTTGTTAAGACCTTCCAGTAATCTTTGGCTTGATTTTAAAGATCAGGGTGACTTCATGTTTTTGTTAAGACTGCGGCATAATGTATGTTCACGATCCATTTTGTTTGGTTGACATATTTTAAGTAACTTCTGCCAGTGCAAGCTTTACAGTGACCAAGACAAGAACTTACCAGTGCAGTACTCTCAGTGCTCATCTCGATCTTCCCCTCAAAAGGTCCCCATGTTGTCCCCACAGGGAGCTGCTGCCGGCTGTGGATCCGACGGTCACCATCTTTGAGGAACGCATCCAGCTCTCCTGAAAACACAGCAGAACCCGGAGCAGTCAGACATGGCGCTCTATATGGCCCGCAAGTTCCACATCAAATCACACTGACATCCATTCATTGCCCCCCTCCCACTGAACCTACGAGTGCGGTCTCACCACTGCGTCAATGTCCCGCAGTAAACAGCGAAGGTTAAAGCCAAGCGGTTTTTCAAAATGGATAAGCAAATCAAGCGAGCATCCATCTGATGGTGTTCCTCAGACACAGGGCGCGCTAACCTTACTTGAAAGGTGTCTTGTGTTGAGATAATCTCTGTGAGACAGTGCAGGCCCACTGGCTGGCGAGAGGAGGCTAGTGGCAGGCCTATTTCTGTTGTTCCGGGAAGGCAGGCCCCTTGTTAGTGCTGTGCAGAGCTCCAGTTAATTAACAGTGGAGCCGGATAGCACTGTTAGTACTACCGGTGCTCACCTCCCCGACACCCTCAGCTATCTTATCTCTTAGATTCAGTGTACTTTTTCGGGACGGTGATTAATCAAATAGTTATGATAAACCTCATGGCAGTCTGTGACATAGTTTACAGAGGAGGATGTTTCCCTTGTGAGTGTGTGAGTGTGCGTATGTGTGTGTGTGTGTGTGTGTATGGAGGGGAGGGGGGGGGGGGGGGCAACACGAAAAGTATGCAGCTTCCAACCGTACATTTCTGTCCGGTTGCCTTGACAACGCTAAGAAGTCTTGTTGGAGGAAGTTTGATGATTCAGACATTTGGAACGACTAATTCTATCTGGTTTTATAAACTATCTGGACACAGGAATTTTAACTATAAAACACTTTTTTGTTTTTCTTTTTTTTCTATCAGGGAGGAGTCATGTTAGAGATCTTCTTTAAATTTGACTGGACCAATTTTCAGGTGTTAACTACAGAACATCATTATTGCTAATTTGGGATATTCCGACTCAAGGGCTCAGCATGACGCCGGCCTGCCACGCGTGAGTAATTCGAGCCAGGCAAATAATCATTATGTGCTGCATTATTATGCCAACACACTCTACATGCGTTGTTAACACTGTCTCTTTTAACCTGTTTGTTAATGCGCGTGGCTAAGAGGTATTCAGGGCATTCGGTTCATGCTGCATGGGCTGAAGTGATCAGTGAACTTTCTGACGCGTGTGTGGTATAATGACCTATTCAGCCCTGTTCTACTCTGTAAATATCAACTGTGTATCTGCGGCGAGCTATTGTGCTCGTCTGTTGTGCCGGTATGGAAATGTGTGCGCTTATGTGCTGCTTTGCATGCATAAACACGATCAAAACATCTGGCTGGTGTTACCACCCGCTACAAATGACACGTTGCTGGTCATATACTCATCGATGATGGTCACTCCCGTAACAATAAAAAGCTAAATGTCACCCATAATAAAAAAAATCACTTGTCAGCGCAGGCCTGTGTTATATGCAGACCACAATGGTCTAAATATTTATTTATAGTTCGGAGAGATTTGTTCATTTTTTTTGCAATATTCCTAAAACATGCGATAATCTGCACCGTGTTATCTCATTATTTCCCTCCCTCTGTACCCTCTGTCCTACTCCCCTCTTCCTGCTGCTGCGCGCCGTATTCCTGGTGCTGCAGTGGAAGGTGGGTAAGCTCATTACAGAGAAATAATTAAACATTGGTGCACAGCTGGTCGTCATCACTGAGAGCAACAGCCACCGCTTGATGCATTCTGTTTGTCCTCAGATAAGACCCACGGCCTTTAACCGCTTGGATGCAAGTTCCTGTTTAGCCCCGCTTGACACACAGCTCAAGCCATCCCCAGCCAACAACTGATTCCCGTCTCCCTTTTCCTTCTCTTCTGGGTGGGATGACTGGAGTAAAAAGGTGCAGCGGACAGTGTAGGTGCGAGAGAGACCGGGGGGAGGGGAGGGGTAAAGAGGGTACTATTCAATTTGTGCGGCTCGCGGTCGGCCATGTTTAGGTGCCAGTTGTGTGCATCTAACACCAAATGTTGCCTGAGGACCTTGGCTCACAGATGGCTTGTCACATCTGTTGCAGATACTAGTGGAAGATCTCCACAAAAACACCCGTGGATGAATAATGAGCTCTCTTCATGTTCTGTCTCTGTGTTTTCTACGAGCATTTCCAAGTTTCCGAACGCTGCGAATAAAAAAAAATAAATAAAAAAATACTGACAGATGTGTTCTTTCATCGTCAATTTTTGTAATGATGGTTGTGAAAAGTCTTCATGCCGCAGTGATAACTCAATCCGTTACAAGACCCCGGCTCGATTTCCTACGCTCATTCCAAATGCATTTAGAGCAAATACAGAAGTCACAGTGTTTAAACGGCTAAACAGCGGACTGGACCAAGAGGAAAGCTCATAATGGGCTATTAGGAGATTTAACAAACCCAGCGCCTGTGTCCTCTCCTCAGCGTTCTTCATCATCCAATTCTCAAATGCCACACGCTTGGCAAAACGCGAGCTCACGATGTGGCTCGTGTGATGTACCCCCTTCCTCTGAATCCCAACCAAAACCCCTCCACCACTTTCAGACCCCCCCCCACCCACCCCCAAAACCACTACCACCACCTACCCCCTAACCCCTACCACCTACCCTCCCGCCCCTCCCGTGATAAGATCCTCATCTGTCGCTAGACTCTAGGGTCTGTTCCTGCACTCCATAGATAGTTGGCAGACCAATGAATGTCCCTTTGTGTGGAGAGATCCTCCTCAGATAGCACCCGAGATGCTCCATGCTGGCATCTGTTTTTTTTTTGTTTTGTTGTTTTTTTTAATGTGTGCATGTGTGTCCTACCTTTCTTTTCTGCTATGGTGCAAAGAAATAGGGCTCCTCGCCTCTCTCTGCCTCCTTTCTATGGCATGCGACTGACTGCTAATGAGTTTCTCGGTGGCAGGATGCCAGTCTGCTATGATCTAAGGAATAAATGGGTGTGGGCCATCATTGACGGACAGAGAGGTGAGCCACCTCTCTTTCTACTTTTGAATAATGTTATTAGACATAATGAAACACTTTCAGAAATCCTTGAGCATGCAATTTTCCCTTCTCGTTTCCCATTATGTTAGGAGAATCATCTCATCCAACTCAGTGACAGTATCACATATACGCTCCGTATTACCTTGCTACAGATCTGTATTAAAGCTATATAATGTAATGAATTTAGGGTCTCCAACTATACGCTTTATGCACCTATACATGTACTTTCTTTGGTCACATTTTGCGACTTTTTTAATTCAAGTTCAAAATGAAATTGGATTTGAACAGGCAATAGAGGTTTAATTCTGCTCGTTATGTGAGTTAAACATGATGGAAATAAAAAACGAAAAAGTATTTTTCAGTGAATTCTATAGTTTTAACAGCGTAACACTTTAGATTTAGAGCTGCACTTCATATAGTCCTCTCCATAGTACTTTTAAATTTAGCGATAGATTCCATTTCAGATGTTTCTGTTCCGCACACGACGGTGCACATCTAAATTTTCTTAATGTAATTTCTGGCCCGCAGTGAGGTCTCTGCTAATGGTCAGGGATGACAAATGACATCTTCCGCTCACTACTGCAGATGAACATTTGTTAAAGCCGTGGATCTGCTCGAGCTCTTTTCAAGATGAATTTAACTTCTCTAACTGGTTCCCTAAGACCAAACTCGGAGGAAAAGTAATAAACCGCCGGCGGCACTGTAAGAAGTACTCCGGTTACTGACCCGGCTAACGGTTTACTTCACCTCTAACCGGTTATCGCGACTATATTAGCAGCAAGAGTGGATCCTGGAGGAAAACAAAGACCGACAAGAGGAGAGACAAGAGGGAAAATGTGCTTGAGCCTCACGCGACAGACGATCCCTCTTGATATCACGCAGCGCCTTTGAATCAAAGCAAATAAATGGCTACTGTTCAAAGTTCAATAACCTGTGCGTGGCAATTCAAAGATGTCCTACTGAAACCCAGTCATCTCCGCTGATAGGCCGTGTTATAGAGCCAGCAAATGGGCTATAAATTAATATACCATGAGAGAGGCATATGGGGTGAAATGGAATGTTCTGTATCGGTTCAACAAAAGGTGCCACATCTTTAAAGCAGATATGTGATATGAAATTTTACAGCTGAAGGAGAAATGTCACAGAGCGTTGATAAGAGAGCGATGAACTTTCTCCCCCCTCCTACCCAAACTGCTATTATCAGGTCCTGGTGAGCAAAATGCATCATTTATAACCCCCAGCCCCACACTATTATCTTTGAGAAAGGAGCTAGTTTTAATACACTGAAGGGACCCCCACCACCACCACCGCTACCAACACCACCCCATTTTTCCCTCCTTGCTCTCTACCACCCAACCCGCGCTAACTCAGCCTAGACGTGGCTGCATTTGGCCCTTAACAGGCAGAACCGGGGGAGACCGCTTGCTGGAGAGGAAGTTTCCAGGCAACCGTGTGAGTTTGGAGGAAGGGGGGAGGAAGAGACGGGGAGAAGGAACAGGAGGGGAGGCTCGGTAGGGAGATTTACCCCTTCGGGTCAGGCTTGCTTTCAGGCGGTGGGTAGCTTTGGGGGGGAAAGAGTTAAACAAGCCAAAGGGATTAGGGCATTTTAGCTGTGACAGTCCTCGCAGGCTGAGCAGGGGGTTGAGGGGGGGTGGGTTGGTCGTGGGAGGTTGAGGAGGTCATTTGGATGGAAGACTCTCCTTTTGCAGTTGAACAATGCGACAATGGCCATAACATATTGTTGATTAAAATAAATAAATAAGGTTTTAAAAACGAGAATCTTGATAGGACGCATCAGGATCTGTGCCAAAATCTGTTTCTTAGAATATATGCTGTCAATATCACTTAAAGTTAAACATTATTGTTTTACTAGATGAATAAAAGGCTGAAGATTGTTGGTTAAAGCTACGAAAAGAAGTTTGACATTGTATAAAATAAGATCGGTCTGCAAACCTACCCTTTATATGTATGGTTATGGCTAGCAGCCAGTCAGCTTAGCTTAGCATAACGACATGGAACGGGGGCAGATGTGCTAATATGGTAAAGCATCAGTCTTCCTGTTTCCTCTTGTTTCAGCTCCCTGACTAGCTGACTTGCATTTGAGTTAAATATCGAGCTGTGGAACTGGATCAATCCACTGGACCAAATTCCTAGTTGATCCAGTAAAAAACCAGGATCAGGTCATGGTTATGATGAGTACTTCAAGTCTGAGCTGCTTTAATCAAACAAATAAAGAAAAGAGAGCGTTCAATACGGCAGAGCCGCACTTGCACACACGCTCACAAACGAGAACTCCAGCCCTGCAGTACATTATCAACCCGGTGACTGCTGTTTCGTGTCATTGAACAAATTGAAATATGCCTCCTGTCAAGCACTCTGCCTCGTGGAAAGCCTGGCAAAGTTGGAAACAGGTTGGATGACAACGATCTCGGAGACATCCATCTTTGGTGGAGCGCCGCAATTTCTATTGATAGCATGTAAAGGGAGACAGCAAAACTTAAAGAATGACTGTCCCCACGCAGAGATATCGCCCTATCGCCGACAACATCTAGAGGACACACACCACTCATGCAGGAATCTGATCGCTTTAAATGCTTTTCTTTAAAATTTCAGAACCATCAAAGGGACATTACTCTACCTGAGTGTGTCAGGATGAATGAATAATTGATGGTATGTGCACTGGGAATGCATGTATTCGAGACAGATGGATAGCAAGACGCAAGTATTTTTTCACTTCAGTCCAATGATAAATTGTGCAAAACACAGCATAACATGAAAGAAAGAGTTTTACTTTGCAGCAAATACAGGTGAAAATCACGACAGCGCTATGAAATATAAACTTTTTTTTTTTTTTTTTTAAGCAAGGAACACAAGTAAACATCGCTGCCGTCTTGATATTCCGCAGTTAATTCAGGAGGAGACTATTTTTAAAGTACTCCTGAATCTCCTCCCAAGTCAATTACCAGGCTGCAACTTCCCCTGGGTAACGGGGAATTCTGTTTTTTTTTTTTTTTCCTGGGTGACCTAGTTGTCTTTTGTGAGTAGGTTTTAGCCAGAGCAGTTTGACAGTCAACAGATAAGATGGATTAAGCTTTTTTTTCATCCAGTTTTGATGTGAACAGCGTAAAAGCGGGTTAAATCATTGAGTTTCAGGAGTATTTTTAAATGCCTGGAGATAGCGCGATAAAGGAGCTAAACCTAAGACTTGGGCCCGGGAAGGTCAAGGTCGCGGCTTTGGAGAGCAGCTACCCGTCGACGGGGGCCAGCTTTCGTCTCTCTCAGAGCGGGCTGAGCGCCGGAGCCGAGCCCACCTCTCATCGCTCCCAGAAAAGATACACGGGAGTGAAACAAAATCCAGCGAGAGCTCGACGGGCGGCATCAAAGAGCAGCGCACCCTTGCCTTGTGTGTGGGTGCCTGCGTTCGCGTGGATAAGTAAGCGCGCGTGTGCGAGAGAGTGGAGAGGGGGTGGGGGTCGGCGGGTTGTTTAGTTCCCCGCTTGCATTTGCGTGCATGCATGAGTGAGGTGGGAGTGTTTGCATGTGCACACTGTAAAATATCATTCCTCCATGAGCAACTAGCTCCATAATTATGTTTTGATTATTCGCGAGTGCTAAAATAAAACAGCAATTAATCTGTTGATGTAAAACAGAAAATAGAAGTACGACGTACATATTAAATAACCCAGTTTACAGAGCGATGCAACATTAAAACAAAATCATATTTTGAGAATATCATTTGTACAATACCCCCCCCCTCCACCACCTCCGCCTCCTCCTCCTCCTCCACCTCCTCCTCATCTCCACGCCTCCCCCAAACCTGAGCTAAAGGCGTGCTTAACATGCGCATAGGAGCTGACAGCCGTACAATCACGTGGCTGTGCTCAGCCAATGCTGAATTCATTTGAATGTTTAAGCCGCGCAGTGATGAAGCCACTTGAGCAAAAGAAAAGGTGAAGAGGCGACTAAAATAACAAACAAATCAGAACGGTGCGGCGGGCGAATCGCTGGCTGCGTGTAACGCGCGGGCTTATCGCGTGTCACATCTGGCCGACGCTGAGAGGTCTTTGGTTTGAAACATTTCTGAGGGGACATATTTAGACACATTTTGTGGACGTCTATTCCCCCACTGCTCCTCATGTCGGTGACAGGGGAGAGTAATCCTATACACAGGCTGCTATTGTGAAATGAGAAACTAGCCTCCTTCACTGCCAGAGACCAGATGCACCTCTCTCCCTCTCTCTCTCCCTCTGTCCTAATCTGTAAACGACTTAAAGGAGCCTTATCTCCGGGCTCTTCTGCTTCATTTCATGCTTGATTTACTTTAATTTGTCTGATAGGGCACAAGGATTTGGAAATGGCCCATCTTTCGGTGGAAAATGTTCTGATTTTTCTCCGGCATTGTTATGTGGAGGTTTTTGACTTTTCTCTCCCCGTCTCTCTCCTTCACTCACTCCTCCTCCTCCTCTTTCTCCATCTCTATCTCTCTCCCACTCTCCCTCTTCCTCCCTCCCTCTTTCTTTCCCCATCATCTCTCTTTTTTCTTTCGATGGGGTGGTGGTGGTGGTGGTGGTGGCGGCGGCGGCGGCGGTGGTGCTGGGGGGGATCTTGCTCCAGTGCAACAGTCTGTTTGAGTGCATTTAGATTCGAGCTAACACAGCACAAACAAGTTTTTTTTTTTTCTCCATGAGGTGTGATTTTGTGATGGGTGACGGCGACACTGGAGTCGTGTTTGCCTTTCAGATCCACACTGGGCGCGGAGCAGCCGAGTGCTTCAAACCACAAAGATCTTATGTTTAAGTTAAGAGGCGACTGGCCCTCCAGTTTAGCAAGAGGGTGAGCGGCTGGCGCTGATAAAGTTGCTCCACAATGAGGGACGGGGACAAGCGACATGTCTACAGATGCCTCGAGTTCCTTTTTCCGCCTGCGGAACTCAGGCGCTTGCATGGCTGTCTGGCTGCTCCCATCACCGAGCCATTTTGCTCACTTCTATTTTGCGACTGAATGACAGTGGAGGCAGTGAGCTGTGATTAGAGAGGCGCTCATATCTTACCAGATCCTGAATAATCTCCATCCGCTCTCGCCAACAAGCAGAGTACAGATGTGGCGCGAAAGGACAGAGGAAAAAGAGGCAAGAAGAATGGGCGCAGACATGCCATACAGGTCCACCAGCCCCTTCTACACTGCACGCAAGTGGAACTGAGAAACCTAAATGTATTCACCTTGAGTCAGGCCGACTAATCTGCACAGTGGTTGACATAATCAAAGAGAATTTTACATTCAGACCTGTAGAGAAAAAAAGGGGGAAAGACATAAAAAGAAAACCCTGACACCTGAACCTGAAGGTCTGTATTAAACAATTAAACTCATATCCACAACTGGTGGTTACACAGTCTTCAAAAAAAACAAAAAAAAAAACAAATGAAAAAAATTCCCATGTACGCCGATGACATGAAACGTCACTAAACCCACCTCCAACACAATGCGCGCCAATAAACGGTTAAACCACACACACACAAGCGCACGGAGGAAGAAACGGGGAGACCATTGAAATTCATCTCACAGCCTGAATTTACTTAACTGCGGGTCTGCGCGCGGTGATAAACGGAGTGATGATCCGGCAACACGTCTTTATCCATGCTTTGCTTTAATTAACGGCGGCTTGTTTGTTGAAAAGATGATTAATATGCCAATGAAAATTGCATAATTGAATACCACAACACTCGCACAATCGGGGAGGAACATGCCATTTTTTATTAACTTTTCACTATGATTATTATTGCTATTATTTGCTATTTTAATTCACATGACAAGCGGGCCCCCACCCCCTGCTAAACATACACAAAAAAAAAAAAAAAAAAAAAAAAGATGGTGGAATCGGCGTGACCGGTGAGCCAAGCTGGGACCAGCTGTTCGTCACCAATGGGAGGCCTTCGCGGGGAGGGGGAACGGCTCTGATATCAATACGTATCAGCATGAAGGGTGTGCATGAGGGTGTCTGTGTGAGACACATGGGAAGAGGGGGTAGGGGGTTGGGGTATTGGGTGAGCTACAGCTCGGTTGGGACTGAGTGCATTCCTATGGCCAAATTATTCACTGAACTGAACGAAAGTAAAACTGCATATGAAACTAAGTCCCATGTAAAGCGCTGGCTGCTAGATTTCACCAAAAAAAAGGCAAATTCATGCATGAAAAATAACTACAAACCGAAGTTGCTCAAATAACAGTATTATTTAAAAAAGACCAAAAGAAAATGAAGAATTCCACACGCGAGTAAGTTTCAGTTGAGCAATCCAGAGTTTACCCAGTATTATATCCCCCTAGCGCAGCTTGCACAAGTGTCTCCATGTTAATGCTAAATACACACATCAAATATTCAACCAATTACAATGATACCTCTTGGAAAAACGTGTGCAGCTACAGCGCCTGGGAGGGTAAGCATTGCAGAACAAACACATTCAGAGAGCTAAAGAAAGACGCGATGGGTGTCAAGTCCCTGGGGGCAGAAACACCACCACCAACCGAGCTTTAAGACAGTCATATTTAGCAACGGCTCTCGTTCGTTTTTTCTTTTTTTTTTCTCTTTTATTTATTAAATAAAAAAAAAAAAAGGGAATTCTTTGGCCTTGTTTGAGTGAAATAGTAATAACAGTAAAATGAAAGGATGGCATTGTGAGAGGACGCAGATTTGGCTGAAATGTGGACAAAGTGGTTGGAAGTGAATTATCTTATTAAGGCGCTCTCAGTGTGCCACATCCCACGTATCCGCACAAAAGTAGAACTGAATATAGTGACATCTTCCTCAGATGATAAGAACAGTGATTGCATTTTGCCCTATTTTAGATTATATAACTAACAACCATGAAGTTCCTGCATAAAGCCTCTTAGTATAGCGGATCAGTGACTAAATTTGCATCAAGGCAATGCAGCATAGGAGTACAGTGATTTGTCTAATCTCTTGTTGCATATTTCATCATTATAATCACACATTGTGCATTTGGGAGCGCACGCGGCGGTTGGGGGAGGGTATTTTCTCGGCACACAGGTGATGCATACAGTATAAAATCCTCCATCAACAATCTCTTAAGGAATAAATGTATTCGGGAAAAGGCAAACAATGTTTACACGCTGCACTTTGATTGCAATTTAATTTTACAACACTCCCAGCGCCAAACTCGCAGGGAAGCTGATGATGGACTTTCATCATCGGTATCAGCAATCTCGGTGTCATTCATGTTTTGTGAGACTTGTCAGAAGACTTTGAATAAAGCCCTGGAGGAGCGAGATAAAAAACGTCCTTTTCTGCGGGAGAATTGCCATGATGCACGTCCAAATTTCTTGATTACAAGACGAAGGGAGGGAGGAGGGGAGAAAAATAAAACCTTGAATGAAAGCCTGCGCCGAAAGTTTTCAGTTTGCTGATATAACAGTCAAGTGTGTCTATAAGTCTACTTAAAACGCTTAGGTATCAGTGGAGACAGCTGCGACACCCCCGTCTTATGATTCTGTCGAGACAGTACACTATCAAACCTTTCATACCGTTCCCAAGCTACATTTCCGGTGACAAAAGCTTTGCGAAAGCCTCCTGAAGGATTCATCTATATCCTAATATTTCCAATCCAATTTAACTGGAGCAGCCGGAGTGGTCTGAGCACTAGTTTACCAATCTTTGCTTTCCAAGACTCTGTGTGCTGAAGGCTTGAGGGGTTCAATCAATGGCGCTTTGATCTCGGCTGGAACCATAATTATTTAACATTGTTACAAGGATTTCTCTAATCCATCCTACCATTAAATCCCTTTTACACCCTCATCTTCTGCAGCCTAATCTGCATCTGGGTGCTCCGTTTGTCTCTCTCCCTCATTTCGACTCGCCCCTCCTTCCTTGACGACACTCTGACTTTATAATGGACTTGGGTGTTGAGTTGGAAAATGCCTTGTTTACCGAGAGAAACCTGACTGAACCGGGCTCACGCGGGCTGTCACCGTTCGAGACTTTTAAAGTTTTTCTTTGTACTAAAGTTTGGGCTTACTCTGGGGGGGTTCAGCTGGGGCCAAGGGGTGAAAATGCTCCGCAACTAAAAAGCAAAAACTGGGACAGTTCCTTAATGAACTGTTGATTATAATTAAACTGTATTAAAGCTGAGCTGAACGGGCCAAATGTAAACCCCAAAACCGCCACGGTCGCACCTTCATTTTCCCATTTCCCCGATAAGTTTCTTTAGATGAACTGAGGGAATGCCGAAGTTCAGGTGTCTGATGCCCAAAAGGTTTAATCCCATCTGTTTATTTTGGTGATCACTTTGACTCCCAACAAAAAGGGCCCGATGTCCTTTTGCAAATATTTGGATGTCTGTGTTTCACCATGATATAAATAGCAGCACGGGCAACCGCAAACATTTGTTGAGGCACCTGCCACAGTATCGTGGCCATCTGGTCCTCCAATTCTCCTAGCATGACATATGTGCATTAAACCTGAAATGGTTATTGTTTTTTTTTTTTTTTTTCCTTTGGAGGCTGGAAGAAGACTGATTGGCCACAGACCCTTCTGGGTTGGCTGGAGTCAAAAATGAGACTCGAGACTTTTTACATCTGAGTAAAGCTGCGTGTGCATGTTTGATGTCTTGAAAGGGGAAAGAGGTGGGGGTGTAAAGATGGATATTGTTTTTCAGGGTGGTGTGTGTGTGTGTGTGTGTGTGTGTGTGTGTGTGTGTGTGTGTGTGTGTGTGTGTGCGCGAGTGTGTGGGGGATCTCTTTGCTCAGTCCGTGTCCAACCGTCAGGTAGATTCTCAGATGGCCACTCCTTCGGCTGACCCCTGCCTCGCCCTGGCTGACGCCCAGCTGGCATTAGGAGCTGAGCAAGCTGGGCCGTGCCGGCCGTCGGGGACAGCCAAGGGAAGAGATTTGTGGACAAGGTGAGCACACTGCTTCTGTTACGCTCACCTCCTCCTTCTGCATCTCCTTCTTTACAGTGTGGCTCATTTTAAGTGTGTTTGGCGCAGTTAGCCTCCATCTTTATGAAAAGGCGATGAGGCACAATTTCTTGGCAGTGCAGCGAAGCAGTGAGTTTAACCAACGTGTAATTTAGAGTCTTAACTGCAAACCGACAGCAGCAGTAGATCAGTTTAATGCTGCTCTACGTGTTGTTTCTAATGTGTCGAAGAGGCATTCCAGCGAGTTGCACTTCAATGTAGTTGGAACCCAGATACAAATTGGCAGCCCTGATTTTGGTAGTCAAGTCGCCCAAATACTGGCTTTCAAACCAGTAGCTTTCTAAAAATTATTATTATTTGAGCATATCTTGCTGGTAAATGCCTTTTAAGCCTCAAGCCCCCAGTTTGCAACACATGCTTTTTAATTAAACTCACCAATAACCCTTACGACATCATCTGGTTAGTTTTTTTTTTTTTTTTTCAGGATTCAGAAGGATGTTCCAGAGACACACAATATATTGTGTGCACCTGTTTCCGAAAGCTGTGTCTGTGTGAGTTATAAAGCTGGTGAAGTTTTTCGCCGTTTGCTTCTGCAAAGGTGCAGTTGGACATCCACTGCAGCAGAAATAAAGTTGCATCGCGCCAAAATGGGCAAGAAGCTTTGATGAGTCTGAAACTTTGGCGGCTGCTGCTAATTGAATCACAAGCACAGTGTCACAGTGTCAGTGTGTGCTACAGTAAGACAAAAGCAGTTCTCTATTTAAGTAACTTTGATTATGAAACTCAATCAGTCAAATTTGCTGACTGTACCTTTAATCATGCTTCATTCTGAGCAGCTGTACTGTTAAGACAGTCGTCCACTATGGAGGATAATGAAGCTGCTTTGCATAAACAAATGATCACGACGGACCTTAAAGCCTAAATTAAACTGCTGTTTAAGGAAGGCATCACACATGCTTCATAACCTGGGTGCAATCCCTTAGTCATTTAAGATTTCTAATGTTTTTGGTGGACGTTGCTAAATAACTCTGAAATACAGTATGACATCTCAGCGTCCACTGATAGCAGATTAAGAAACATACACTAAACACAGAGCTGTTTTACAAACTCCGCACTTTTGGTTCGACTGGCAGCCGTCACAGTTACACTCTTTATTAACACTCTTAATAAACCCTGCATTTTCCCTGACTTTCAGACGAGGGTGTGGCTTACACGAGCGAGCATTTAGATAAGGCTGAGAACAAGTTCATTAGCAGCGTTAGCTAGCTAACGCGCGCCATTCCCAATTAGCCTTGAGGAGAGCAAGTGGGAGAGAATGAGAGAGAGACGGAGTCAGATTCCTATCGCCGTCGCCCCATGAAAATGAACAGAATAGCATGACGCGCTATCTCTCAAATCAGCGGCTGATTGGGAAACATCCGTGACGAGAAATGAACACGAGACAGAAGATCAGCGTGCAGATTCGCTTAAGGACATACTTGTAGAGACGGGGAGGGAGAGAAAGGGAACTCGCTGGGTGTTCCACATCAGAAACCCAGCGCTCTGAACAACAGAGAAGAGCCAGCTATCAGATTAATAGTGAGTCATTCAGTGCAGTTCTCTGCTGTTCCAGAGAGAAAGACAATCAGAGAACAGGAGGTGGGGGGTGGGGGTGGGGGGGGGCAATCATGGACAGCACTTGACATGAGTTACTAAAGTGGAGATGAAATGCAGGAACAAAAAAAAAGTTCAATTACAGGATGTAGATTGTAAAGGCTTTTGTTGTTACTCAGCAAAAGGGAAATGGTATGGAGGTGCTTCAATAGAATCACCAAAGCAGGTGGGCATGTTCCGAGTTAGCCCACCTCATTAAAAGGCTTCACTCTTTTTATGTAACGGCCATTGCACAGCCTATTCAGATGCACACGCGCAGTGATTAAAAATTATCTGTTGGTGATCACAATCAAGGCCGCTTAAACTTAAGCCAAAGAATAACAAAGAACTTTTGAATGCTGGACTATCTGAACATTTACAAAGAGATTAAAGGGGAGACAGTCTCAAACTAAATAAATTTGCTTTTAATCGCTTCGAACAGGAAGTCATGTCATTTCAAATGTTCCTATCTGATTGTCTGATTCCCCTCTTTATTCAAATTATAACATGCCCATCTGACTTTTCCAGCACAATGGGAAAATTAAAAAGGGAAATGACCTTTCATGGCAGCCATGATGAGAGAGTGAATGGCATTATTATGCGCCAAGATTAATTTCTGCCCACTCTATGCTGCCCATTGAGAGCACACAGGAGGGGCACGAATGCCTCTGTTATAAGTCACTTACTAATTAGTTGTTATATCATAGAGATGTTGGAAAAACAAGGTGCATACAAGCTGATTATGATCCGATAATCCGGCCGCTAACACATATAGAAGCCTATAGGAGTTTCCGTAAATTGGATGCAGCCAGGTGCCATTTTTCACTCTATAATACAGCAGAGATTAGGACACAGTGTCAGAGTCTTCTGATAACTTGGAACCACTCATGCTGTGGTTTAGCAAAACATGAAATGGACACCATGTCTCACATCACCTCCTCTGCAGTTCAGCTATCCTCGCCGTATGCAAGACACACTTCCACAGAACTCTCCCTTCTCACCCTCCCTGCCTCCTGTCCAGCAGGTTTCTGAGCCTCTAATTCTTATTCCGACGGCTAAGTAGAAAGGGGAAGCATAATTACAGTCAGTCATACATCTAGTCAAGCAACATCCATCGCTCCTTTTGAAAGCAGTATTTTTAAGCTCAGCATTTTCTCGCCCCCCAAAAAAAGGGCCCTTTTCCCGCATGTGATGCCTTCTTTTTGTCATGGCCCCCATAGTTCTGAGCTGACCCCCTCAGCCCTGTCTCCTGACTGATCACAGTGATGGTTTATTACTGTCGTCCCAGCGCTCTTATCTTTAGCCAGCAATGCTCATTTCCTTCGCCAGATTTAAATGCAAATGTGAAATTTAATGATAAATGCATTATCTGATAGGTGCGATAACACTGATTCACTGTCAGTATAAAATACACACCCCGGGGGGCTTCGAGCTAGCAAGCACAACTTGCCCAAATCCACTTTTTTCTCCCGCTCTCTCTTTCCTTTTTCCCCCCCCCCCCCCTTTTTTTTTTAACAAACGCATGTACCTGCAATAAATTCTTGAGGTCATTTTATGCATTAAAAGGAATCATATTTTGTGTGTTCAGCAGTGTGGGTGCGGGCCATTGCTGAGCGGTAATTGCTCTGCAACTATCTGCTCTGCATTATCCATCACGCTGATGAACTTACTTTTAGTAAAAGGGCAAAAAAAGATAAAAACAAAAATGTGTCGTAAACTCTTCACAAGAGCTACATCTGCACTGCATTATGGGATTCTTTTAGAAATACGCTTAAGAAAGCAATTGGTGGCATTTTAATTGAAATATATCATGCATGTGTGACTCATTTGTTTATCTATAAAAGACTGCATGTGCTTTTCACTGTTTTTCACAATGACACCTTTATCTATGGATCCTCCTACTAAAGTGATATTGAGGATTGTCTTACTTGGACCGTCCCATTCCTCTGGCCCCACGGCAGCATGCCTGGCCTTCTCGCCTTGCCCATCCATCTCCGACTCTCCTGCTTCTCGGTTGCCATCTTCCTCTCCTGCAAGGCACAAAAAACAAAACAAAATAAATCCCACAAGGCGCATAAGATATAAAGTGAGCGCACGCTCATTCCAAAGCTAATGTTCAGACACCTAATTTAACTATGTACTGCATTATGGACTGAGCAGCCCATCCGAACTGTGGATTCTTATGGACTCTGGACGCCATCCCAGCAAAGATCATTTCGTTTTACAACTCTTTCCTGACATATTTGGGTGCGTTACAATGTGAAGTCATTGTGTGATTTCGGGAATATATAAATATATATATATATAGTCTTGTATATGTGCATTTACTGCGAGTTCACCAGCTGCACACTTTTATGTAAACAGAGTTCCCCTGAGTGCTTGCAGGAACAGGAGGAAGCACCATGGAACAGGAAGGAAAGCAATGTGTGGGAGAGAGGTGGCTATTTATTACTGTTTGATCTATTGTGGACCATGCTAGAATGTGTGTTATAGGATGTAGGGCTGATTTACAGTCTCGGGGTTCACACAGACCATACTAAGGGATATTTGGGTATCTCTCACCAGGATGTAAATGCTTAAAGACCTTGTTAAACAGACTCCACCTACACCTGAGTGTGCGACGGTAACACTGACTAGAGTGCCTGTTGAGCCCTTTCAGACACGCCACGCTATAAAAAAAAAATCTATTTTTTGCATGTCTACAGTAAGCACAGTTTGTACTCAAAGTTTATAGGCACATAAATCAGTGCTTAGTAGGTGCCCCTAGTGTGGTGCTCTAAATAAATCCAACGTGGCTGACACTGGTGGTTGCAGAGAGTGCTTCTCAAAACTCGGGCAAGTGAGAGCAACCCTGCTTGGGGCATGTATGGTCGAGGGTTTGTAGGGGAACATTTCTCTCACTTTTGTCGCCACATCTATTTCATCCCTTTGATGTTTTAAGCCCAATAGTGAACGGTCAAGGACAGGCCTGGATTACTACAATGGATTTCTACACTTCATGCACTCTACAAGGGAAAAAAAGGGGCAAGGAGATGTACATGTAAATGAGAATGTATTAGGATAACGTAGACAATATATTTTAAGATGAAGCTAATTCAGCTCAGAATAATCGTACTTGATGCTGAATATAACGACGAATGTTACTATATGGTTGTTTACCACATCTGTATCAGATTTTTCACCCCCATAATCCCCCTCACTCCGAAAAAAACATTTCAGAGTCTTAGTTATCATGTTTTCAGCGACAACTGCCACAGGACACACACCGTCCACCCTCAGTTAGGGTAATCTCCAGATCGAGCACACACACCACGCTTGTTTGGCTTTTTTTTTGACAAGGCTAACTTCAAAGAAGGTAGCAAACATCGCCAAAAGGATGTCAGCTTTCTGCCTCGCGCTAAAATAGGAGATGTATGTGAAGAAAAAAAAAGTGATACTGAATGGAAGTCTGCAGAAATGTCCTACTTACAGTACATGAGGTCATTATGACCCACTTTTGCTTATGCAAGTGTCTGCTTGGGCAGGCAGTTTTTCCTCTGCTCCTCCTCTCTGCCAGTATATTATCAAGCCCACTCAACTAAATTCCCCCACTATTTATTGTTGGGCCTGGAGAACCTCTTTAGCATACTAGGCTCGTATTATGACGAGGATAACAAAGGCGTATATCAACAGTTCCTTCCAATGGAGCGGAGTTTAAAAAAAAAAAAAGAAGCCGGCGAGATAACATTAAAGGCACTACCTTGATCTCAGGCGAACATGTTAAGCCCTGTAACGAAACGTATTGGAAGTGTTTAATTACAGCCCGGGAAATGAAGCTACAAGATGATTCCTTAATTAAGCAGTGATTAAGGATTTTCTGCCTTCTATCTAACACAGTTTGCAGTGCATTTTAAACACAATCGCCCAGGCAACCTCACAGGGAACAATGTCACACGGCTTTGATGAAGTTTCCTGCACAAATGTCACTGGGAAAAGAAAAAAAAAAAAAAACGCAGCAGAGCAAGAAGTGCTGGAGCAGCACTCTTTTGCTTACAAGTACGTTGACAGATTACAAGTACATTGGAGTACAGAGAACTATAGCGGCCCATTTTCATTTTTTTTATTATTATTTTAAATGACACAGGAATTTGACCGTTCTCACACGGAAACCAATTGACTGAGGTGCTACACTTCATTCGCGGAGGTCCATCCAAAGTAATAGAGGCTCTGCCTTGTTTCATCATCTGAATTGAAATCCTCTGCAGCCTTATCAAAGGAGACAGATTGTCAATGATCATCCTCTACATTATCGCCCAGATCATAATTTACATCCGGCCTGGGTTGGTTTCCCTTTGCAATCTAATGGATATACTTAAGGTTGAGTGAGAGAAGGCTGAAGAGAACAGACGGGACGGGCAGGGCTGGGGAGGCGAGGTGGCCTGCTGGGTGTTGGGTTGGCGGGCATGCAAGAGGAGCCAGTGAGCTGTTAAAATCAGCCCTATCGCTGCTCTATCAAAGGACAGCTCTCTAGCCAAATCGCAGTCACACGCAGCGTGCCGCACATTCGGGTCAATAAGCTTATAGGCGATTTACACAAACAATTCCTGGAGCAAGGTAGGAACAAAGTCATATTGGCTTTTTCTGTCCCTTTCAGCATTGTCTCTGCCGAGAAAGCCCTTGAAAATGTCAATCGTTCACACGCGACTCTAAGGAGCTCAGAGCACTCTAATCCTGGCCACTGAGTCTTGAGACAGGTTGCAATTCCTGCAAAATGGAATATTTTTAAGTATCGGTACGGGATCGCGTCAGTTCTACATGTTCCCGAATTCTAGCCCAGATGACTTTAACCCACTGCTACTTTTTTTAAAACCCATCACACATCTCGCCAGTATTGGAGCTTGGCAAAGATTTACAGAATGTAATATTAGGGGAGATGCCTGCCGTCCCCCCAGCAGCGGTAATGGCAGTCAGTTGATATTGCTTATTTGGTTGTTGATGCAGATTGTGCTGCAGCCTGATAAAGTCAATTCCAGGAAGCAACCTTTTTCACCAAAGTCAAGCATAGCTGTAAGACTTCTCTGCTATCTGAAAAATAGGTCTGAATTGCATGCAATTTGTGGCAGGCAGTGCACTCCAATGGAGGGAGGCTATTAGTGAAATGCCTTGCCACTGTCTCTTTAAATGCCAATAAATTCCCATCATCACAGAATCTGGCAGTTTTCCTCCCTGTCTGCAGCCTGGGTCTTTATCTCGCTCTGCCTCAGTCTCTGAGCATGTAGATCTGGCCCAGTTAGATTGTCATACTTAACAAACATTAATGATTAATTTCCTCCACTGAGTCAAATGGGGCTAAAGGGATGACTCGATTCATCTTATCGCGCCACAAATTAGCATTTCCCCATATTCTCCAGCATCAACTGTGCATTAAAATTCCACATTTACCATTCTGGGCACTGGCAGCTCTGGTGAAAGAGCCAAGGAGATCCTCCTATGTTGCTGCAGATACTGATTACTTCTGTGTAACACAAAGAAAAATTAATTCTGCCACTTTCTGCTTGTTACTGTATGTCTCTGACTGCCGCAAGTCAAATTACTCACCGAGAGGTTATTTGAAGGGTCAAGGTGTTTTTCTTTTTTAATTTTATTTGCTATGTTAAGTCGTGCCTATACAGCCCTCTGCTTTCACTCTGCACTTCCACTGTGATAAAATGTTTCTGCCCACATTATAATTTCTGTAATTTGAGGAGAACGGTGGAGAAGAGAGCAAATGTTCACATTTCTCTGTGCTTGATATATCCTGACACATAAACACCCACAACAATGTCAGAATCAAGCAAAAAAAAAAAAAGAAGAAGAAAAAATCATCGTGAAAAAGGGTGTTTTACATCGAGGAAATGAGACACATGAAATGACATGTAAATTTACTGTCAGAGCTAAGTAAGGAAGTCATTTGTCATCAGACAACACTTGGAACGCTCAAAGCGAACAGCTTGTGGCAACACCCTGTGCTGAACTTCACAGATAGCCAACAATAAAAGAGTGGGGGGGGGGACAGCAAGGTGAAATTTCACAATTTCAGTAAAAAAAGATGCCACTCAGCGTATATATATATATATATATATATATATAAAAAAAAAGATTAAAAAAAAAAGAGTATCTTTCTCACAATTATGGAGCCAGGTGTGTCAATAGAGAATAAATCTTTGCTGTGGAGTCAGCGCGTTCGTGTGCGGGATCTTCACAAGCAAGGTTCCATAAATGTGAAATTGACCGAGCAGGAGAAGTTGTTTGAGGTAAGATCCTTGTTTAATCGCAAGGGAAAGTCAAGGTTATTTCTTCAGATGTGTGTCTTTTTTTTTTTTACAGAGCTATTGAAAGGCAGACGGACCCCCTTTCCAAAATGCCATTTATATTAAAACAGTATTCATTCTCTCCGGGGCACTACTGTTCTACCAAGCTGCTTCATTTCCCATGTCGTCTCAGACTCATTATTTTGAGTGTAACCGAGAGCAGGCTGCTCATACTTTTAATGGTAGATGAGTGCTACAGCTGTAACCGGAATAGTTTACGTCTGCACGATTTAGGGCTGCCTATTATTCACAATACTGATTTATTACGATATATAGCCAATTAAATGGTGGAGCTCGAAGAAGTACAAACTAACTATTAAACTTTTCCATCAATAACAAAGCAATTTTATTGTATTTGCCGTATTGGTTTTGTTGATGCTCTAAAATATGAACCTGCAAAGTGCCACATAAAGTCTAATCAACATAGTGCAGTAAATAGTACAACTATTACATTTAGATGAGGGGTCTCAGGTTGATTAGAAGAGCAGGAAAGCCAAAAATATATTTTCAATACACATAGTTAGCCATTGTTATACAAATTATTCTTTTGCTTTATTATGTTAATGTAGAATTAAGGGCCTAACGTGGTATAAAATCTCTCCATGTGTTGTTAAGCACAACATATGCTACATGTGACAAAGCTAAGGAGGCTAGGAAGAGCTCACAGAGCAGAGGTTTTTGGGAATCTTGAAAGGCCTTACATTGGTGCTGATTGGTTGGTTGGTTGGTTGGTTTGTTCTTTAATTCATCTCAGGAACTGATGATCCTTAAAGCATCCTTGTCATTTTTACTGCCAGGTTTAAGCTATCGGGCCTCTCTGATACTAACAGCATCTTGCAAATCAATGAAAGCACAAAAACCCGGAGAGAGCCATGACACCATTAACTAAACAGGCTATGGACTCAACCATCACCCAATTTAGAGGGTTCCTGAAACTCAGACCAAGATGGGACGTCAAGGTGCTCCATGCACTTATCTGGGGAGTCCCTTTTCTGCAAGGGTAAGGCAAATGGCTGAGTCTTTGGTGGCATTCAACTTCTTGACCTTTGCGCCTTTAAGCGGCTTTGCTACTTCACCGCACTCTGATCAAAGTTAATAAGTGCTTCATATGTTAATGAAAATTGGTACTCCTCTTTGTGTTCCTACAGCTTTTTAATACCTATTATAGACTGAAACTTTTAATGGAGGTTTTAGGTCCCCCTGACAAGCCCATTTCAGAGAGTGACTACACAGATACAAGGCTAAGCTAAGACCAGAGAGTCACTGCTCAGTGGAGGAACCTTACACGGGAGACCTTATTCTCCGGGAAGCAGCCGAAGATAAAGGCCATGGGATGAGTGGCTGCTTTAAAACCCACGTTCAAGTCCGCTCAGGGCTAATTACAGCACGCCATAACATTTGAGAGGGTTTAGCTAATCAAGGGGGCTCTCTTTTTCCTCCTATAGTCGAGGAATAACACACTTAAACCATTTAATGCCGCCAGGATTGCGTCCTGTTTAATTCACGGCGGTTTCACATAAGTGGGGTAAATTTAAGCCACTCCGACATTAGTTTTAAACAGATCTAATTGAGGAAGGGATCATGGGGAAAATGGCTACACCTGATGATTGCACACAACTTGCTATGAGTGGGGGAAAAAAAGGAAATTTGGATCCTACATCATTTGGGTCTTAGGAGGCAATGGGAGACTTAGCTACTGTAAGCTTAGATAGGAAAGTAATACAAAAAAGGATCTGACTGGTTAGGCCCGTGTATGACAAGGAACAGATTACCAATGCCAACGAAAAGTAGTATTTGACATTTGGGATTGCTGTTTCGTGTTGACTTTATTCATAAACATGGAAAGGAGATTTGAGGGCCCAGTTCCTCGCATGGCTTTATCCGAAACAAAGGGAATATCAAATGGCTCCGACAAGGTTCTTTGAAGATTTTCACAAGTTGTACTTTTCTCTTCCTGCTGTAACCACCAATATGTACCGCGCCATCTATTTCATAGCTACTGGCTTATTAGGGGGACCATGCATTGTACTTTGAAGTTTGAGTAAGGACACATTACGAAGGAGACAAAGGGTAAAGCAAGCGAGGCGTTGCTGGTAATTGCAATTTCTGAACAATTGCGCCGTTCAACTTTTTACCGAAGAACAAAAGGAAAACATTATTGATACGATTACTGGGGCATAGCCTACCTGAAACATGAAAGATTTATTTTTCCTTCAGTAATGTAATCCCACGAGGCACATCAGTTTAGAAGTGTGAAGAAATAATTCTAAACAAATTTGCCTTTGAAAGGAGAAAGGAGAGGCAGACATTCAAAGCGTTTGTTCTTCATTAAAAAGTCAAATTTATGGCAACCGCATGTCAGCGAGAGTGGGGACACCTGGGGTAGCGAAAGCCACGCGACCGGAGGGTAGCAAGAGGGGAGGGAGGGAGGGGGGGGGGGGGGGGGGGGGGGGGGGGGGCGGTTAGAAGGAGGGAGGCGGGACAGAGTCTGTCATCTTCACACTGTAACCTGAAGCAGACCACAAATTAGCTCCTGTGATGGCAAGGTGTGACCAAAATGAAACAAACATACAAAGAAGCAATCTAATTGAATTGGAGTTCAAAGAGGACTTGGGCGCATTTTGGCGATGCCGAGGCGCTTTATAGTGCTGGACCTCCGAGCAGTAGCAGGTGCTGCTGAGTGTTCACAGAGCTGTAGCGCTGGCTCAAAGGGAAGTGCTACGCTCTCCAGTGCATTGGTGTAGCGCCGGCACACCTTCGCAGCACTATCACAGAGGGAGAGGCAGTGTTGCCGATGCCATCTACCTCTCAGATCAAACCACTGCTCTTGGTTGGATTGCTGGGATCAAATATCAAAACGGATGGTTTCAACTCCAGGCAGTGATGCAGGAGAAATTCTCGTATGGATACATGTCCTGCCAGGTTTGATTTGAACATGTTGAGGAATTTTATTAGACGCAGTTGGCAGGAACTTAACTTATTTTTGAAGTTTGGCACGAGGGCGCCTTAACATATTGTCTCATATTAGCTATTAAACAACTTTTGTCGTTTCCCGTTTCAGTCGACGATCCTCACCTTTGTTGCAGAAGTACTCCATGTCCTCACAGCTCATGTTCTCAGTCTCGAACTCAGCGTTGAAGTTCTCCTCCACCGAGAACTCCTCTTTGGCCAAGAGCTCGTTCTCCTCGGAGACGCACTCCTCCTCCTCTTCCTCCAGGCCATCCTCCAGAGGACCTGAGGCAACACGCACACATGTGAACAAAGACAAACAAGCGCACACACAGACACACACACACACACACACACACACACACACAAGGGAGATGTTCAGCAGTTTCATCACATCCTTCAGGCTTTCAGAAATACAAAACTTTTGCCTCCTCCTGTTTCTTTTGTTGAGATGCTACGAATCTAGATGCAATTCAATGCGCGGCACAGCCTTGCACACTATACGCTAAATGAACGATCACACTGTGCATATAAAATAAAATGTGTTATTTCGCCACAATATTTCATAAAGGTCCTTCCATTATAGGTAAGAAAAAGAAACCCTGTGAGACTGTATGGTTTCTGAAAAACAAGCTGACGCGCAGCCAAGGTGAGCGCTGATGTTAATCCCGCTACCTGAAAAACAAAACCTCGCACAGATGGAGGGAAAGGGGGGGGAAAAGTTCCTTTCCAGACTTTTCACACAGGCATCAGCATGGGAGGAGGAAAGAAAATACTTTTATTAATTTGTTAGCCTTATCACAGGGTACAATGTTGATTTTCCATTTACATTCCATGCCTCCGGGTAATACACCAGTGCAATCTTAAAGGAGACACTTTTCCGTGTGATTAATTTTTCCCCCCTCTGTGCAATATTATTTCTTTAAATCTAAATGATTTCAGAGTTTTGCTTGTAGCTGTACATCTCTTTTGGTATTTGCATATTACCATTTTGCTTCAATCAACGGTGTTGATGGAATTACTGTACTGCTACCTGAATTGTATTAGCTCTGAAAAACACCTCACCCGGCATTCGAATGTTATTAAGATAATGTGCATCTTGCACACCCCTGCTTCCCACAAAGCCATGTTTGCAATGTTTGCACACGAATTACCATAGCAAAGAAGTGACAGAACGCTTCAAGTTTAAGGCTAGTTTATATTTGAAATAATGCACGCTACGAAACCTGCAAAACAACTCCTTCTCCGCGCGCGGCATTGGAGTGAAAAATCATATCAAAAGTGCTGACATCACTGCCAGCTAGATGTGGATGCTGTCTCCGTTGCTGCCTGTCACACATGAGCTATGTTGCAGCCCTCTTGTGCATCATCTTGGAGCTCAAACAGAGTACACTTACATCCTCTCGGCACCTTTCGCTGTGTTTGTTCTATTGTAGCGGGAGTGAGCCCCTTAGCTTTAATAAAGCAATAATTTCAGTTCAGAAAGTGGGGCTGGTGTGCCTCTCCTGTTTCTCTTTCTTCCCACACCGAGCCTCATAAAAGACCCCCCTCATGTCCACAAACTGCTTGCTCTTTTCATTAGTCTTATAAATTACTCCTTTGTAGAAGCCTACATCTGCAGGAGCCCCGGACATGAAAAGAATTAGCACACAGATCTCTAATAGACGCTGTGGAGGCAGAGTGCTGCTTTTAAATTAGGATACAGTTTTATGATCTTATCTGATGCTTTCTGCTGATTCGCTGAGGAGTGAAGTGAGGCGTGAAGTGACTCGATGAGTCTACCATCGCTTAAGATGATACTGAGAGATAAATATCGCAGTATCAAGGGTAGATTGTATGACTGGCGTTAAAAGCTCCTGCCAAGGCAATTGAAGACGGCGTGAAAGAAAGCAGAGAAATACATTTCTATACACACAGTTTGTACACATTCCATTACACAGCTGAATAAGAACTGTGTGTACAACTAAACGATTCTTCCTCTGTTGCCGGCGAATACAGCAGCACCATTTCGCCGCGGAAAATAGACCTACAGTGTTGTGTGATAATAAGGGTAAAGGGAGATTAAAGATAAACTTCATGGTCAATAAGACACAAAGATTAGGGAGATAAGATGAGATAGAATTGAGGTTTAATGGACTCAGAATAAGGGCATCTCACTTCCCCACTCTAAGAGATAGTAACTAAATGGAGCATTTTCAAACTGATGGAGATACTGGGGGCCTTACTGAATATGGAAAAATGAAATATTTCACCCCGTCCGACACATTAAAGGGGGTCTGATGGCTACTTCTTGGGGACCACGTAGATTACCAAAGTTTGTTCGCATTCTCGCATGTTTAGCTTATTATACAGTATTCATTGCATGGAGAGACCTGAAATTATTTCAGAGACAGCAATGATAAGAATAATGACTTTCTAAACGACTAGCACCACACTCCTAACTCATTTTCTGATAGTGGCGTCCCTGCTATATTTAGTTGTGTACTGTTTAAAATCCTGTCACATTCGCTGTGTGACCCACGCTTGTTGGCGCATTTCTATAGGGTCTGCTGACGAACTGGGCCGGGGGAATGTCTGCTGCTTCACCCTCTTATCAAGCCTCCTCTGGAGTTTAGATGGCCAATGACACCGCGGAGAGAGCATCTGCTTTTTCGCTCGGCCACCGAAACAACGCAGCGTGCTTAAGACGGGGAGCTCATTACAAACGGAGAAGTTTGAAATGTGGATCACAGCCTGGAAATGGTGGTATACTCAAAACAATTCAGTCATTTTTGAAATAATGTAGTGATGTGATTAATTCTAATGGATAACATAAACTAATAGCGGGTTGTTCAAGTTATTGTCTATTAGATGCTATAATTTACTGCTTTTGTCACAAATCTTTGGATTTTGGACATTTGGTCAAACAAAACGCGCAGTTTTTTGTACAAACATTTTCCACAATTTGCCCATCACATGCTCAAACACTTAAGTATAGTAAGAGAGACCATTAAAAAAAGGAATCTTGAATAGAAATTATGCATCACGTGAAATAAAAAGCTCTTTCCTTGTTTTTTACTTTTGAAATCTTGAATACGTTTACAAACTCAGCACCCTAAATGTCCTTGGGATGAAACCATCTGTAAATTCTTTGATTTAACTGGGTCACAGGGAGATTCTAATTGTTCCCAAGATGTCGTAAACCAAACAGGCTAAGAGACCGAACAATTAATCGGTTTATCGCGAAAAATAACGATTCCAATAATTAATTAGCTCCAGCCGTACAGTAATCATCTGTTACCTTAAGTGTGACAGCTTTGCGGTTCACACTCTCGAGTGCAAATTCATGACTTTCTAGGGAAGGGCAGGGTTTGCCAAACTCATCCGAGCACAAAAACTGCAATCTGCTCAATTTTCATACGATCTTTTAGGAAACTGCACCCTCTCCGAACTTCCTCTCAGTCAGGGTCAGTGTCCAGGTAGCCCCGTCATCCACACCCTCCACCCCTCGGCGACTGTATCATCCACATTCATCAGACTCTTCCTCTGCCGACTACAGAGAGAAATCTCAGCCCTGTTCAAACAGTCATGCAGCAGGAGCAGCCAATGCTAATAGAGACATTGGTAGCTGAATGCAGGCTTGATCACAGTGGCTCTTTTGTTCATGGCGTGGCCTCTGTCTGATAGGGATCGGCCATGCGGAGTGGAGCTCCGGAGAGGGATATGGTAATGCCCCCACTGAGTCTATAAAATGGGGTGATACTCTGAGACCCATATGATGGACAGAGGATTAATGAGTCACAGAAGAAGAAGGGGAGCGGGGGAAGAGAAGGGTACGGACAGAGGTGGTGGAATGAGCATATCTTTCAGGAAAATACTCGAGCCTGCGCCTCAGTGGACTAAAACAGAAAATGGAAAAAACACACGGATGTGCCAACCTTGCCTCCAAAGCTCACACTTAAAAAAAAAGAAAAAAAGAAGAGCTCTAAAGAAATATGTGTGTACGTGCAAAAGTGTATGAGTGACTGCTAATTTCATGGCTTGCTTTTTCAGCCGTCCGCAATGTGGGGAGCTTGTGGCCGGGCTGTGATAGCGATACCTCACATTATCAGCAGGCTCCACAGTGTGATGTGTGGATCACAAACCCAGCCTCCTCTATAGCTCCCTAATTAGAGGTGAGGTAATTGAATCTGACAGAACAAAGCGGCAGATCTCTATAAGCATGGAAATCATTTTTGCTCCCACCTATACAGTTTTTCATCCAAAAGGTCCATTGAAAATGTGTCCAAGCTGGCCTGGGGATAAAACGTAGCACCTGAGACTAAACATGAATGCATAATGCAGCCCTAAAATCCAACAGGGCCACACAGCTCAACCCCTGCCAACTCCGCTCCCCGCGACTGGCCCTTTGTGCCAACGCTGATACTGGGGCCTTCCTCACTTCCGGGTGAACACACACACACAAACTTTTGCGTGGGAGGAAACACAGAATTACGGAATTGTTTCTGAGCTGCGAGTAGCAGCTCCACGCTGTGAGCCAGGTAAGTTTAGACACACATTCGCATGTTTACCCCCACAGCCGGCTACCGAGACTCGCTCTTTGACAGCGGAGTGTGAAAAGAGATGAAAGTATTTTGTCTCATCTGGAGCGTCGGGAAGGTTGGGGAAGGAGAGGAAGACAGAGGAGGAGAGAGTGGAGAGAGGCAGTGAGAGACCGGGGGCCATACTCTCTCCTCAGCTCTAATGACCTTTGGGAAGCAGAGGGCTCCCTCAGCCTTGGAGGAGACTTAGTGTATATGTTACAGGGCTCAAGCCTCTAATTTAATCCTTGATCACTGTAATGAAATAGATAGCATTTACGTAACTCTTAATAGCTTAATATGCTACAGGAACCCTCAAAGGAACGTTTAATTTCAAACATCTTTTTTTTTTCATACTGCACGAATGTTACAGAAAAAAAAATGATCGTCTTTTCCAAGTCGTACAGTCTGTGATCAAACTAAATGTGAAGCTAATGCTGTAACACAAGTCAAAAGTAAATTACCATTTGTATATTGTGTGTGAGTGGCTGCTTGTGTGTAAATGTGCATGCGTGTGTGTGCGCGCTGGGAGGAGCGTGGAAGAGCTTCAGTGGAGACTGATGTGTTCTCAGTGCCGCAGCCTGTGACCAAGAATAAGCGATGGTATTGTTTAACTTGATTTTCCGGTTGCTAAGCAATGTAATTCTCATGATTAGAAATGGCTGCCTTCCTAAATTCGGGCACTTACAATCAACAGTCAACAAACTGCTTGAAAACTCAGCACCAGCGCGCATCCTGGAAAATTGCTGCGAAAACAGAGGGAGGGCGGCTTCGTCTTGAGGGTGGGGAGGGTGAATAAATCTGTTCGCGTCCCTGTAAAACAGGCTCGCGCGCGGGAACACACATCCTCCTGTGGGGCTGCAGCGCCAAAGATGACAAGGCATCTAAATGGGATCTGATGACATCATACGTTAAGATGGCCGTCTAAGTTTACGTCACTGTGCATTCAGGCTCCGTGTGGCGAGGCTGAGACTCGCCCGTTGGCTAGGAGCGGATCACATTCCGCGTTACAGCTCTCCGAGACAACCTTATCATCAAATGTATCATATGTATTAGAAATGGCTTCATTTTTTTTTTTGCTCACAACATAATTCTGATCGAGTATCTTATTCCAGTTTTCAGACACGACGTTGGATCCCGGCATGTTTTGCGGAGTTGTTAAGTTCTGTGTAGCTGCGCCCAGTGTTTCTGTCTGGACTGTTGAAGGGGAATAACGCGCTCTTACTTCTTTATCCAATGAATTTGAATTGGAATGGTATGAAAACATGCTGGCATTTGACTATGCCATTAAAATGCTGGAGGCACCTCTGAGCGTGCCCGAGGGCTTCAGCAGATGCCAGCCTGTTTCTCTGTGGAGTTAGCTGTGTCCTGCTTCACTCTCCCGACTTTACTTGCCTCTCTGGAGTTTCCAGAGGAACACACGCACATGCATCCAAGTGGACAATGGTACACCGTTTGGTCCATAAAAGTCACAAAGCCTGTCCTCCAAGTAATATGGGCTTAGTTAGTGGCTCGTTTGCAGGGTAACATTTGCTTTCTGGGCGCAACGAGGGGATTAAAGAGCTGCTGGAATGGCCGGCATGCTGTATTTAAGTCCTTCCTCCTTCGCACTTGCTTCTCCTATGGCTGAATGATTTATTAGTGTCATTCTGTTACTTATAAGGAAATAAAAGTTAACCATGTGCCTGTACACTGGATGTGACAGCTGAAACAAAGCAGGTAAAATATGTGTGGTCTTAATTACTGGTTTATAAGCGAGCTTTTCACTAGAACGTTCACTTTTAATGAAGCCATTGAGTGAGGCTCCTCCAGGGAGCTATCATGGTTAAGTGGGGGCATCCATCTTCAGCCATTGGCTCATCTGCAGACGAGTGGAGGCACTGTCTACAGCGCACTCACCTCATATTGGCTCACTTTATCTCCACTAAGTAAAGTCTGTTGGACGGCGCTAACAGTGGCGAGAAAATACTTTTTTTTCTAGCAGCTCTGATGAGGCTGAGGGAGTTTCCGTTCGGTTGAGACACCAGCCACTTGACTGGTTCTTAAGTGCTTAATAAGATGCTGCTGTTTAACCTGAAAAGCATCATATTCATCACAGTGAGTAGCCGCAAGCCCGCGAGTACTGAAACGGGAATATTGTAAAACAGCCCCTGCAACAATTAGTTTCTACTCCGGCATCATTTCAAAGAATTTAATGGGCCGCCTTCAGAAAAAGAAAAATGATTACTGTATCAAATAATGTAGATAAAACAATATTTTCCCATCAAGGAATTTCTATGAAATGGATATATCTAAGATGTCAATTCCATTCCAGTATTATGAAGGATGGGGGGCTCCTTTTGCAATAAATTCTTCATTAATTCAATTCTAATTTGCCTCTGGTTCCTATTTCTACTATTGATAGTTCCACTTCTTAATACCTCGGATAAGGGGGAGAAAATCATTGCAATAGCTCAGTGGAGACTGTGAGCGGAAGATAGGATCTAAATATTACCAATGCCAAAAGAAGTGTGAAGTCTGATGAACATTTCAAAAGAACAATTCTTTATGGATCAGCTAAATCTTTTCCACTTTTTAATTAAAAGTAAAGAAAATAGAAGTTAATTATCCTGTAAAGATTAGCTGGTGGGCATCTTTCTGTAAATTAGTTCTAATTAAAAGGAAATTGTCAAATGACATTCAAAGCACTGTCCTTTAAAACACAGACCGAGATGGGCTTTTTCTCCCCCCCCCACCACCACCCCACTCCTCCTCGTCCTCCTCCTCCTCATCCTCCTCCTCCTCCCCCCACCCACTCTGCCTCCCTCCTAATTCTTGATCTGGCCATGTGAAGCTTCTTGCTGGAAGATTAGGATTCTGCCAGTGCTTCAGACAGGACACACACACACACACACATATACACTGTGCTCCCTGGATAGCAGGCCTCTAGCTCACTGTGAAGTACTGCTGCATCAATGAGGAGCTGGTGGCTGCTGGAGATAAATACTCCTCATTGATAAATGATTGCACTGATTAGCTGTTGTTTTCAAAAAAAAAAAAAAAAAAAGAAAAAAGTTTCCTACGTGTCAGGAGAGATGGGCCAGTAAAGGAGACGGAAATGTTAAAAAGAAATAGGCAAGATGTTTTAGTTTAACATCAGTTACATGTTTGAGCTGTAACAAGCAATATTTATTTTCTTAACTAATTACATAATTGTTTCATCTATTAAAAGTCAGAAAATAGTTGAAAATGTTCCCAAAGAGCTTGAAATTGCATCGACTTTGCTTGTGCGATCACTTCTACGGGACAAAGTTTAAACGCAAGCAAACGTAATAACTTTTCTATTATAATTTGATGTGGATCATTATTCCTAGTACTGCTATCGCTGCCGTAAAAGACATTATAAGTCGATCCCCACTGCTTTATTCCTCCCTGCCTCCAAAAACAGAAGAAGAACGCGAACGTACAAAGAGACGCTGAAGCTAACCAAACCTCCTCTATCATCGCCTCACAAATAAATGATGAATCAGTCTCCTGGGTTATGTGCGTACTGTAGCTTTCATGTGATTTCATGTGGATTTCATCATTCATTGTCTGTTGCTGCCATCCGCCCGTGCTGTATCAAACCAGATTCCAGCAGTGTAGTCTGACAGAGGAGAAGAGAGGAGAATAGTGCTGAAGCCCCTCCATCTGCTCCGGCTAATGATGATGCTCTCTCTGGCCTGGAGCAGAACTGTGTGAGGGAGATTTACACCCATAATACCCCTGGGGCCCTGGAGCTGCACCGCGCTTCCAAAACACCGTCACTCCATCACCTTCTATATGATAGCTGGCAGAGCAGGTAACAATGGACCAGCAACAATGTCTTTTTGTATTACTGACAAGTGCCTTATTTGGTTGACATAACCTGCCTCTGTGTCTGTGGAGTGGCACAGAGCACACAGGAAAATGGATGACAGCTACACCATTGAGACATTGTGGAGTTGCAACAATCACGCCGGAGTATGTTTTTTAAAAAATACCGAGCAGCGCGTGTGATAGCAGAGGCAGACGGGAACGGCGGCGGCGGCGGCGGCTGAGGGAGAGGTGGCTGTCTTCGTGATGCGCTAATTGGAATGATGGCAGGAGGGGGAAATCAGGCATCGCGGTGAGCTAGACTCAACAGGGCTGCCTTTTTTTCCCCCCCGTTTACTCTTGTTATAAAGGTTTATAAGTTGTAATTGCCCCTCAATTTGTAAGCTTTAGACCCACTGTAAAGCTTTGTGTGGGACTAGCCTTGACATCTATCTCCTAAAACAAGCGAGTTAAACGGTGAGAGGCAGAAAGAACGACAATGCGCAAATGTGTGCGTGTCAGACAGAGAGTCTGAGGCGAGGGGAGGCGGGTGGGGGGGGACGTAGAGAGCTCCTCTCCTCGGGGATTGGAGTGTTCACACACAGTAAATGGAAGTGGCACAGCTCTGACCTTTGAGCCGCGGCATACGAGCAAAGTGAAGGCGCTGTCAAAATATTGCTTCAGAAATGACAATCCACCTCGCCAGTCCCAAGTCTTGACATGGCAGGCAAGTGGAGAGCCGTAACCTGCTGATCCCGACATTACAAATGAGGGGATTATCATGACAACAAACCGCAGCTCGACACACTGCATACCCTAAAGATATTCTGGCATTGCCCCTTATTATCAGCAAAGTCCCACACAGATAGCCAGCGATGACACTCGGAGCGTGCGCCCAAAAATCGAAAGGGAACGGGGATGTCGTCATGTGTCAGGATCCCAAATACAAATTTCAAATCAGGCTCTGCAAAATATCTCCTCCCTATCAGCGTCAACTTCGCTGTTGTGGTATTACGCTCGCAGTTTCTGAACTTTGGGATTTGGCAGCGGAGCAGCTTGTTCGCGTCTTCATTTACGCCCATGTTAATACTCAAGTCCATGGAGAATAACTGAATCGTAAAGAATACCAAAATATCACAAGCAAATTACTAGTGCTCTGAGAGGGAGCTTGGGAGGAACAAAGACAGGCAGCCATAATTATATCTTGGCGTGTATAGCATGTCAATGGGCCACCTTCGTTCTAGAGGGCATTCCCCTGGGCCCCTCAGGCATCAAAATGATGTCCAAATTATTTTGTGCTCTATTGCAGCATGGCAAGATTATCATATTCACTGGTGTTGCATTATGACAACATTGATGTTTACACCTGTCTCTGTGAGAAGGCAAGGTTTACACTCTGTAATTTAGCAAATGTACAGTATGCATATGAGCTTGTTGGCAGGGATTTAAATTAGGTCAGAAATGGAATACATCAATAGCAACCCATATGTGCATCTTTCCTTTTCTTTTTTTTTTTTCTTCTTCCTCCCTCCCCTCCCCAGCCTTCTTTGCTCAGAAGCTTGGCGATGAAGCAGCTTGACGACTGCAGAAGTGTGATATGTGCAAATCACATTTGCAGATGAGCTTGAAACTCCCTTTTAATATTCAGATATCAGACATCCCGCACTGGGAAGCCCGCTAAGACGCGATTCGGGGGAGAAAAGCAAGATCCGCGTCATTAAGGGAATCGTTAGAGGCTCGGTTTACATTTTACATATTTCACAAAAAAATGTACAACCAAGTAAAAACATCACCGGTTATCTGCGATAACAATGCAAATTTTTTGTCAGGGAGCACATGAAGATTCTGTCAAAATCCAAAGTCGCTCAGGTCTCTCTTTTCTCCTACCCCACACCCCCCCACTTCCCTTGTCTGGCTTAACACCCTCAGCTTATTGGCGCTTTGATTTCTTTCATATAATATTTTTTTTTCTGAGAAGTCACACAGGCTTGCGGAGTCAAAGGCGGTGAAAGGTATGTTTGCCACAAGGCACGGGAACACGTGTCTCCATAGCCTGCCAATAGCTCATCAAACACACAGGTCTGCGGATGGATGCGAGCCCGGCTGGCGTTCGGGACGCCTAAACAGCATCCGCCTCGCTATACAAACCATCACTGACTCCTGTTTACTTGCTTCTGTGAGACCCACAAAGAACAGCCTCGTCTCCCGACCATTTTACGCACACAAACACATCGCGATGACAACACCGCCACCAAAAGGCTGCGTTTATTCCCCCCCCTCTCTCTTATACCTGCTCCTTTGTGGTGTACAGTAGCGCCCTGACAATAATTTTGCCCTGTTTTTTTTGAAGCCTCAACTTTTTTCCGTCGGATGACAGAATGTAGCCCCTGCAATTTTCCCCTACCTCCTTCATTTCTCCGTGTCTTAGCCCTGTGCCAAATTTGTCTCTGTGCCATTTTAATTACAGCCAAGGCAATCTTTATGGTGGTATTCTGCGAGAACACCAATCTGCAAAAAAGGTGATAAGTAGAACCGCCACCCAGCTTTGGTATCAGTAATAAACAGACACTTAATTGAATAATTTGACCTAAGAGGCTGATCCTGGGAAATAGCATGTTGGAAAAATTATTTTGAATATTGAAGACGGTTCAGTGTTTTGCATGACGCCTGCAGTGGAGAACACACAGTGGATTTGGCTGGTTGCCCGCCAACTCGCCAATGTGGTTCCATGGTGAGTCTTTATGGAGCAGATAACTCAGCCTTTGGTATCCTGGAAGCACTCGCATATGTGTGTGTGTGTGTGTGTGTGTGTGTTTTGGAAGTGGTGGTGTTGGTGGGGTGACACATGTACGCACGGGTCTGTGTGCAGGCGTGCGCATGCATGTGTCCGATATGTAAGAAGTGAGGGGGGGGTAGGGCGAGGAGTGTGAAGTGTGCCCACTCGAGGTCTGTCTCCAGCTAGCAGCCACATGGGCACGTCCCCGTGTCCCTCCACCCCGAACCTCCACACACACACACACAAACACACACACACAAACACAGACACACAGCAGCTTTCTGCAGAGCCTTAGAGACAATGACTCGTGGCACCTTCCTGTTTAAGGATAGCTGTCAGAGGATGATGGCTCCGATTCAACACTGCAGCAGGTTTGCACAGAGCTCCCTGATAAAACGAAAAAAAAAAAAAAAATAAAGCCTCCACTCTCCTCTCTTTCGCTCTCCCCCTTCCCTCTCTTGTGTGTTTCCCTCCCTCCATCACTCTCCCTCCACAGTTCAACACTGATTTGACTGCTAGCATAATTTTGCAGAGGAGACTATTTGCAGATGCAGCAGAGTTATCAATCCGAACAGACACACAATCCGGGTCCAATGTCACTTCTCCTCATTATGTTAATGGTTAATACATGCAAATGAAAACATTCCGGCAATTTGATTTCTTTGAAGATAGTTTGCATATTGTCTTAGCCATAATGATGGTACACTTTCTCCCCAGCTTCGATTTATGCAAGGCTAGTTAGTTCATTTTTATCAGCTCTGAGTTCATTTCTAGGGCTACTGGAATGTGTTTTCCCCTTCCCCTCACTATTTAACTAATTAGGATTCAGGTACCATAAGCAGATTTTTCACGCTATTGGTGTTTTTCTTAATTAAGAAACAAATGAATTCTCCCCAGCAAAATAGATGGAACAACGGGATAGGGTGCCAGGGGCCAGATGCGGCGCTTCTTAATTAGAAGTCACTCCATTGTCTGAGGTTTTTTAATGAAGCCCCAATCTAAATGGATATCAAAAAAGCTTCTAGTGAAGAAAAAAAAAACACACACACACACACACGCGCACACACCGGCCATTTAAAATAATAAGGAAATAAAGATAATGAAAGACAAAAGATATGTACTGGCAGCCCCGGCTCACACCTCCAGTTCAGTGCATGCAGTGCTCTCGTCACCTCTGGATGAGCCCTATTAAAACGGCTCGATCCCTCGCCGGCCCCAGCCTGCCTGCAGCCATGTCTAATGTTCTGCCAAGCCAACAGTGAAACACTCTCTTTTCAACTTCTCATCAAAGGTGGAAGTTTCATTACCCCGTGGATGGTTATCAACTAACTATTTCTGAAAACTGTTGCAGCTGACAGCTTCCTGTCTCGGCTCGGAAACACGGTGACGGCCAGCGGAATCCACGCTTATCATATCAGTGCCATTCATGATAGGCCGATGTTTTGTGCAGGGAGGACCAACGCAACATTTCCAATTAGCTGGAACAAATTGTCACCTGAACACAATATGGAAAATAGAAACAGTGGTGCACAATTAGATTTGAGCACCTGGGTTGCATATAGCTGTGGTTTTAAAAAAAAAAAAAAAAAAAAAGTGATGCAAATGAAACAAAAGAAAAGTTTCTGTTCATTTGCGGCGGGATTCTTTTTTTCCCCCCTGCAAAGGCCAAACATCTCGGTCATCCTCTGTGATGCTGCAGCACTGGTGACTGAAGGCGATAACATCGGGGCTGTTTTTGACTGAAATAAAACCCGTAGCATGCCCATATGTGCTGCCAACCCCATCAGTTCATCTTCAGACGGCATGGCTTAGGAGCTCCCAGAGGATGGGCCAGTGCCCACTGATACGAGCCCAGCAACTGTCTTGTCCAGGCCAAGTATCCCTGCGCCCAGGGGCTGTGCCATCAATGCCATGACTTGTGCCAGACTGGATCCCACCCAGCAATCCATTTCAAAGGCTTTTTTTTTTTTTATGGATCAGGTATGCAGTGTGATTTTCCTTTCCCTTTGTAATGTGCCGTGTCAAAGGCGAGCTAGGCTGACTTTAAAGTCATATACTAGTTTTTTCCGCCTTTCATTTGGGAACGAGACGTAATTGATTTTGGACTTTCCAAATGTCAAGTTGGAAGAGATTAGAAAAAAAAAAAAGTCCCAAAAATCAATCGGCAATATGGGCACGTTAATGTGGATGGTATTTAGTGTTCTGTGCTTTTATTTACAGTACAAGTATCTATATCATCTAAATAATTCCCAGGGGAATTTGACATGCATGGAGCAAAACCAGAATGAGGAGCAAATTGTGTTGTCTCAATCTCCTAGGAAACATTAGATAACAATAATAAAAAACAGTAATCACTCCATTATGTACTCATGCAGAATATTAGAGCAAAGTATAATTTACTGATTGATTTCTCTGGCTTCGTGGAGCAAAAAAAGAAAAAAAAAAAGAATTTTTTTAAAGAAGTAACTTTCCTAATAAGTCACATTTTCCAAACATCTCTATTTATCCACAAATTACCATAATCCTCTGAATGTTCACTCATGTGTCCTCTCTCATTTAGAGCATTACTTGTTTATTTATATCTGTGAATGAGATTAGAGGGGAAGATTACTTAGCGCAGACACATGAATAGCGATCAAAGACTGCGGGATAATGTAAGTCTTTCGGTGATTGCTCAGCTCTTTTCAAATCTAGCAGTGGTGTATTAGAACAATGCACGTGGCTGTGCTCCATACAGTGTGACAACAATAATACAAAATCCTCAGGGAGCGAACCGCATGTAAACACTCCAGATCAGCAACACAGCACACCGGCACAAAGTGTCCTCTAATGCAGCAAAAATTAGCTTTGATCCTGACGAGGGCACGGTAAAGCGGCAATCAGTTCGGTGGAATGACATCACTTGTCGGACACAAATGCGGCTTGAGACCCGGCAGGTTTCTGTATCTGCACAAAGCGAAGTGTTTTACAACCCCCACTCTTTCTAGAAGCTCAGCCGGGGAACACGAGCCCCGAGCAAACAAGCAACATTATGTCCTTGTGATTATTCTAAACAAAAATGTGGACACAAATATGACACTCTCTCATCCACATGATTTATGGGCAACGTTGTGACAATCGAATTGCCTTTTTTTTTGTTTGTCTGTGCTGCACACATTTGGAGGAAGCACTAGTCCGGCCAATTATCGGTGGCAGGACAGAGAGACCTGTCACTCAGATAGACAAATGAAGAAGGGAGGACGTAGCAAATCAAAGGCGGCTGAATCATTTTTTTTTTTTTTTTAAATAAAAAAGCACTCATGCACACGGCTGAAGCCGAAACGCCGTCACTCGGTAGTTTTGACAAACAAACTTCGCGAGGAGAATTTATTTGCAGCTGCAAATTAAGGGACGGGTCTCAGAAGCAGTTGGCTAATTATTTATCCTGCTGGTTTTATGGCTCTCATTAATTTCCCTCCTCTCTCTCTTTACCTTCCATTGAAAGTCTGAAGTCAACCTGCATCTGGTGCTGATAACGCCGGGGTCTCAGCAGCCTCGCAGCCTCCCCTCTAACCCACCCACACGCACCTCCACCACAGAAAAGGAGCAGCTTTCATGCACACACACCCACTGGATAATGCCATTAGAAATAGCGCTCTGTGCTTCAAATCCACGAAAGATGCGCTCGCACCTCGAGTAGGAAAACACGACGTACAGCGCGCTGGAAATAGGTTGAGCTGCACAACCCTAAATTTGTTGGTTAATGGCAGTTTGTTAAAGGGGAAAAGGGAGGTGCCGCACGGAAGGAGCCAGGTGGAGAAAATGGCAGGAATATAAAAATTGAAACGGGAGCTGAAATATGAAGCGTCAAAGCGTATTAAAAGTATCACATTTGTTTAGTCTTGTATTTTGCATTGGTATTATTCAAAGCTATCACATTTGACGAGTTTGCCAAATTTTGCGAACATAATTATAATTTTTTTTTTATTTTAAATATGTGAAAGTAAAAGTTTAAAGATGGATTTAATTAGTATTAAGTTAAATTAAATCAGCTAAATGGAGAATAATGATTGTTTTAGTGAATATTGTTTAGTTTTTTGATACTGGTTGCACCTTTCTCCTTTGCTTTCCGTCAAATCCTCTATCTAATCACCCTCTGTCACTTTTTTGGAAGATTTTTTTTTTGTTTTTCTTTTTTTTGTTTTTTTTTTGGGTCGACTGAGATTGGCCCATTCTTGGTTCTTTGGTGAGATCACACCCCAGCAGGTCTGAGCTGAGGCTACCCGCCACTCCCTAATGGCCCAGTCTGGTATCCCAGCACACTCCAACTCCCCCCGATGGCTGCCCACCCTCTCCTCCCCCTCTCCCTCCTCCTCCTCCTGTCCATCACCCTGCGACGACAATGAACAGCAGCCCCTCATATGCAAGGACCTCATCGTCAAATCCAGCGACGGACCAAACACCCAATTTGAGCCATTTCTTCCAAGAAGTGAACAGATAGAGGCTCCACACTGGTCCCACTTTCAAAAGCAACAGAGAGACACAGTGGGCGAGAATTGCTGAAAAGCAAATATTGTCGACTTCTGCTGACTTCAAACAAGTAGTCAGATGGCAGAGACTACCTAGGCAGTAAAGAAGCTGCATTACACACAACACAAGAGAAAGGGCCTAAAGAACTCTTGGTGATTTCTTTTATGTTTGTCTTTACAGGGAACCCGGAGCATTCATTTCTCTTCGTCTATGCAAAGAAAAGTAAACATGGCACACGCTGCAGGCCCATGAAATTGAACAGTTCTGAGCAGAGCGGACTCGTTCTTTCATTCTTTCTTCTGTTTTAGAATTAGATGTGTTGGCTTCTCTTGCAGTTGGTGCAATTTAATATTTTTTTTTATTTTTTATTTTTTTTCTTTCATACAAGAATTTGCATTCGATTCATGAGTCATGATACATATTTCACGCTACGCCCGTCACGAGTCACATTCTACTCCGGTAAACTCTGGGATAGTTCTGAAGTCTTCAAGCTGAACTTTTTCTCAGACGATTCAAGGGACAGACACACCTGCAGGTCAGCGAATCAATGCGCACAAACGCAAACATGTTAACACCAACAGTTTAATGGGAGAGTGAACCAGTTAAGTTCCTTTCCAAGTCTCCACCGTGCTTTCTTGCAGTCTCATTGGACTATTAGTGCTCAGGGGTCACGGGCCTGGCCAGTCAAGATAAAAGAAACCCTGATGAAATGAACCGTGAGCAAAGAGGGCTGCTCTCCACTGATGGAAGGAACCCAGTCACTCTGAGAGGTGAGACTGTAGCAGTGTGGTATTGACCCGAGTGACCCGGCTCACTGCTTGAACCCGCCAGCCCTCCACAACACTGTAGCTAAACAGGAGGGGGACAGACAATGGGCTTCTACTGATGTTGGTGTTCGGCAGCCAAAACTAATAATCACTGCAGCGCTAGATTGTGGCTTTTGTACATTTTAATATCAACTCCATAAACATGTAGAAATGTATTTCTTTGTACGCTGCAATCATTGTGGTGAAACAATAACTTGAATAAATAAAATATCTTTGAAATAAAATATTAAATTCAGATTTATACTCGTTTCCATTCCTATTCCTACTTTTTTTTTTTTTTTTTTTTTTTTACAGTCCAATGCTTTGGACACGATCCCTCTCTGGATGACGTTAGGTGTCTTCTTTCCCAAATATCCCACAATATACTCGATATTGTCTTTGTTTGTTTCATTATTAAGCACCTTTTATTGAGTATTTATGTAGTTATATTCCTACTTTAACCTAAATTCTGAAGCAGTAAATATTTCAGACGAGTAATTTCTCATTTTGTGCCTTTCTTACTGTTGTTTCGCTGCTAGTGCACATTAAGGCACTGAGAGGCCAATCTAATCAACCCCTACCGGTGTACAGTAGTTCTAATGAAGTTGCACATTATTACACGCACATTGTCATCACATGACTGAGCAAAACTGCAAACACCAGTGTGAAAGCTGCCCAAAATAATAAGCAATATCTGATTTGATTCTGCCTTTGGCGTCCACTAGTCTCCGTAGTGACTGCAGCTGTCTGCAGCATCCCCGCCTCCTGTTCCTGACAAATATTCAGGCCCGACAAAGGTGGCCCCGGACGACAACAAGGACAGTTTTCAATATTCCTCGCCGTTTGATTGAGCCGATGACACAAATCGTTATTTACCTCTTTGGGATCGGAGACGCGCACTGTATCGTTATCGCCGAGCTGGTCAATATACATCACCTGCCCCACCCCACCCCCCACCCCCACCCGAAGGATTACACCTCTTATCTGAAATGATATTCAATAAAGTACGGCGGCAGAAATACGGAGTGGAGTGTTCTTGCTTAGATCTGGCTTACGCTGTGAAAGAAATAACACTTTATTGGAATTAAGATCCAAGTCGAGATTACCTGAAGAAACAGCAGTTAGATTTCTGTTCCAGTGCCACGTCCTACACTTTATTCTCGGCTGCCTGGGGACTAGACCACAGTGTACTGTTCCCCCACGAGCCACGGGGGTGTAATAGAATGCCTTTATGAAATATATAGGGACGCCCCAGTGCCTTCCACAGATCACGGCTGGGGCTAGGACATTTAGTGAGCCTAGCAGGAGTTTCAGGGCGCGTGTTTGAGGTGGAGAGACGGAGGATGGGGTGGGGTGGGGGGGGTGTACCAGGTGTTGTGGGTGCCTGACTCACATGGCCTCGCTGAAATGCCCCGAGACTCCAAAAAGTCAGTGAGGCAACAGTAAAACTTTTTCCCGGTCCCTCTCTGATGCTCCACAACTATAATATCATCAAGGTGCAAGGGACGATACCACTCACTCATTTGTGCTGCCTAATTAGCTCCCGCAACTTCCCTCCCCACTGCTGTGCCATCTATTTCTAGCAACCAGCCATCATTAGTTACAGTGGGATGAAGTTAACTCCACTGATGCCAGTATGTTGAAATTTACCGAGTATAGCTAGCTAAGGTAATTTCTCCTTTGAAACAGTCGTCTTTTTATAGCTCAGCGGACTCAGACCTGCCTGTGGTCGCGGATCCTCTTTCCGTTTTCACTGTTTTAGTTTTCCCTGACACCAAAACCCCCCACACACCCCGGACCCCACCCATGCGCCCCGGGACCCGCGTTGTATAGCTTTTCTTTTGAATTTGATAAAGCCTTCAGGAGTGTGGTTAGAGCACTTGGTTCTGAGGATCTGATGAGAAGTGCGGGGGTCCGTCACACACAAACACACGCTGCAAGTATGTTCTAATTAGCTGATGTATGCAGGACCTCATCCACGTTGGAGGGGTATCAAAAAGCAATCAACGCCCCATCCCTGATGAGCTCAGAGAGACACAGAGATCCACATTGTCTGCGGAAAGATGATGCGCGGCTGGACCTCGGCTCGGCTTTCCAAACCGCCATAATGCCATGCAATCACAAGACATTATGCACAGATCTGAACCCCAAAGCCACAGGAAAGAGGAGCGGGAGCGGGAGAGGGGGGTGGGGGGTGGGATGGGGGGTAAAAGGGAATAGTGAGTTCATAATTCTAAAGCCTGATTATGATGGCTGCTCTTGTGAATAGCTGGTGTGGAGAGCCAGAAGTGGGAAAATTGGCCCGCGAGTGCCTCAAAATATGGTTATAAATGCAGAGGAGAAACATGTTTAAAAAACTGTCATGATCAAGAGCAATACAGTGCAGACAGCAGAGGAGTCAGCGGAGTTTAGGTGACAGCTAGTTGCCATGGAAAACTGAAAAAAAATTAAGTCAGCGGCCAGTGTATGAGGAGAATTTCTGAAAGTGATTCTTCTCAGTGGAGGGAAATCAAATAGAAATACAATATCAACCACAGCAGAACTCTACGATATCAGCATGAAATGGTGGAGAAGAAAAAAAAAAAAGAGAGAGAACTATCCTAAACATACGATCTAGGGTTTTGTCACCCATTCATAATCTAATTTGACCCGAGGCATTACAGCCGATTCGTTTCAGTAAAGACCATAGGTGTTTTAGCTGCAGGCTCCAACAGAGAGAGGCATGTGTGTCACACAAAGACCATCGGTTAGCGACGTACCGAAAGGGACTCTGTATCACCATCTTATCTTCAAAGGACTGGGCAGGGGCTCAGGGGAGCTGTGCCACCGCCTCGCCTCCACACAGACACACACAGAGGGGGGATTTGGACCTGCAAGCAGGAACCAGAGATCTCTCGGCCGGCACCCAGGCCTGGACCCTCCTCCAACTCGCCCGCGGAGAACAGGCAGGGTTCCTGCACACGCGGCACGACATCAGTGAGCTGATCCCCCCCCCGCTCCCCACCAACCCCCTCACCCATCACCACCACCACCACCCTCCTCCTCTCGTCTCTCTTTCCTTCCCCTCCTCGTCCTCCTCCTTCCCACCCCTGCAAACCCCCCTCCGCCGAACCGCCTGCCCATTTGCTTCCTGGCCTCAGCTTGACGGAGGGGATGGGATCTGAACTCAACTTAGACACAGAGTTTCCACATTTCACAGATGGCTGGGAGAGGCTTTGCATGGAGGTGAGGAAACAGAGAGGGAGAAAAGGGGAGAGAAAGAGGGAGAGGGAGCCTCATCGCCGGCGCCGAAGCGGGGCCGATTTCACACCGTGGTAGAGTGCGCTAAAGCAGGCCGCCGTTAATCCACTCACTGAAGGGAAGGCCTGGAGCTATTCCGCCGCCCGACCGCCATCTCCCTCCACAAAGCCATAAATGGTGCATTATACAACTGGGCTTCAGAGACACTGCTGATATGCTGATAGGTGGCGGACAAAGACCAAAGCAACCACAGGAGCGGAGCCACATGCAGGACTGAGGGCCTTAGCTCAGGAGCAGAACGGCACATGTGTAGCCAGCCATGATCTCTCAAATGCTGTTTGCCTGCTGAGGTGTGGAGTGTTAGAGTGCTATATCTGCGTTTCTGATCGAGGTTAGTTCAACCTCTGGATTTGGGTCTCGAGACAGAGATGGACATGCACTAACAATCCCCCCTTTCTCCTGCTCTCCAACAAAATAGCTTTTTTTTCTCTCTCTCTTTCCCTCCGCTGTGAATTCCTATCTGTGAAGTTACCAAAAGTCTTGAAGATGAGTCTTTGAACTTATGAAAGGCAATCATTCTGAATGAAAGGAGGAAATATATAAACATGGGGGAATTTAAATAAATTGCCACAAAGAAAATCACGGGGAGGGCAGTGAGTTATGTAACGATAAGACAGCCACCAGCCTAAGCCACAAAATGAGATGTTTTACATGAAACGAACAGCGGTCTAGATTAGAGAGCCATCCTGTTTAGACATGAAGCCAATTGGGTTGATATCACATGTAGAGAAAATTTGAAAGATAAGTGGGAACTATGAGAATTGTTATAATCCAGCTGTAACAAAAAGCTGAAGTATATTGGCTTTTCCCCCCAGAAGCACTGCTCGATAAACATCTTTGATGAAAGAAGTTCATTACTTGTGCTCTGTGTAATGTAACATGCTGTATTATGAGGCTATGCCAACCTACAGCGAGGCGGCCTCTAAATGAAGCCTCAGGCATTTAATGGACATCATTAGGTGAAAACATATAAGAGATAATTATGGTAATTACAAATCCCTTTTATTCGCCCTGAGTCTTTGACAAGAAGGTTGTCATATCAACCACTTCAAACAAACAAAGAGTTGTTGTCTCTTCCCCTAAATGATGTCCGGTTCCATTTGGATTTGAATTGTCTTCGGATTATCCTTTTTTTATTGTTTGGTTAGTGGCTCTGAATGGAGGCTGCATTTCTTTCAGGGAAAACTTGATTAAAACAAGCGATTCACAATAGTAGAATTTGACTTGCATTTGCACAGCCACTTCATTACAAGTGAGACCTTGATCTTGAAAGCGGTCCCACACAAAGCTAATGGACATGTCTGTTATGTCTATTAGAGATGGACCCTCAGAGGAACCAAGGCCTTGTATTTAATATGACAGACATCACTATGGGCGCAGTAAGTCCCGTCTTATTAAATTTCAGCTCCGCGGCAGCAGTAAGTGGAGGAACACTGGCAATGTTACGGCTTCTTCTGACCCCCCTCCAAAAGAAAAAAAATGGGAAAAAAAGAAAAAGTTCTATCTTGCAAGAGTTTGTTTTGGTTAAATCTAATCTGAGTGTTACTGTTATTTTGTCACAAGGGGTCATATCCAGAGCAACCCCAGTCTAACATGATCTAAACAGCGAGAACAGATGAAATCCTGGACGGAACATCTCTCTAAAAGAGACACAGAGCGAGAGGGAAATTGTGAAAGACTTGGGTGTTTATTTACAATATGCATCCAATCATCCTTTGTCACGGTTCCATGTTCATCTTTTTCCGAAACCACAGAGAGACACTCGCTGGAGATTCCATTTTTGGCCTCTTTGCTACACAAACTCATAATATGGTGCCGCCTTATCAGATCTTGCTTACAATAACAGATTCACTTCAAGTCAACGCTGTTGTTTAACTTATTCGGTCCCATGGGAAAATTCAGTTCAAACAAGTCGCGAGACATGTGCCAGTCCACGGCAGCTGATGATGTCAGCGGGTCCCTGCGAGTACCAGATTCCTACAGCACTTTCAATCATTCCTCGTGAGATTACTGCAATAGGATATTACTGTACAAACTATGACCATGTGTCCTGCTGCCACAAAGCTTAGCAACACATTACAGTTTGTCAAAGCAAGCTATTGCGAGGGAGAGATAGATACAGAGAGGAGGAGAGAAGCCATTGACCTTTGTGTCCTTCATATTTGCCTAGCTCCCCCTCAACCCCAATCTTAAGAGTGAAATCATCTGATCCCAAACTAACTGTCAACCGGCCTGTGATGCTGGCAAAGCTGGCCAGACATCAATCAATCAGATTTTCTCCTCGTCTATCACAGGAGGCTTTTTTTTTTCCTGTTTTGCCCGGGCTTATCATCTGACCCAGTTGTTATCCTGTTTCTGAAGCTTAAGAAAACTTGATTATGGTCAAATATGTGTCTCGAAGATTCACAGACACATCCTGGACAGAACCAGACAGGAAACACACACACACACACACACACACACACATATATATATATATATATATATATATATATATATACATTGGTATTTCGGCACAGAAATGAACAAAACGATTGTAGTTTTTCAAAAACGAGCCTCTTAATTCCACACTGGAAATGAGGACTGTGAGGCAGTTATCTTTGCTTTTCAGGGATGCATGATTGTGTGAACCTAAGATAAAAATCCAATCTGATATCATAAGACAAAAAGGCATTTTGGTTGGCTACAGCAGTTGCTCAGTGTCAACAGTTTTTAGTAATTACTAGATAAGCATTCTCTGAAATACACAGAAGAAGAAAATTGGCTGATTCTGAAATAATAGCGGCTGCATTTCTCCCTGGATGTTTACTCTGTCACTTTACAAAGCCCGCTTTGAGATAATAAGAAGCAGGAGATGAGCACTTTGCAGCGCGTCACCCCCGTCGTCACCGTCCGGCGTCGACGCGCGCTCATTGTCGGCTGATTTGCATAATTTACTGTAAATATAATCGATCATCACCCCCCCACACACACACCACCACCACCACCACCACCCTCCACCCCCTTCCCCTGCTCCGGGGCTGGAATATCTCTCCATTATGGCTATTTCTGCAGCCACCGCGCTCCCTGCTAATCACATGCAGGCAGATACGGACTCCGATCACATGATGTGTAAGCCGCGCTGTCAACAGCTTTGCCAGCTTTGCAGTGGTGCAAATCAAAACACAGCCTCTTTAAAGTATTAACATGTTTTGAAGTTTGTTTTATATTTTCAGCATATTTGACACAAATTGTTTATCTGTTTACAAAGCTTTGTCATTAGCGATTTTCCACTGAACCCTTAAGATGCTGCGTGTTCTGCGGAAAATGCTGATGTACAAATTGAACTGAAAAGCTTGTTGCGTTAATCCTCTGTTGCCACCTATCCCTTAACTATGCAGGCTGGTGCTTTTCAACCCATTGGAAAGTTCTACATCCACCCCCCCACACACTTCCCCCCCCACACCCAACCCCTCAGTAATTCCTGCCAAGCCAGAGATTTAGACTGAACAGCTATTAGGGCGTCACTTTCTGGCATGCCAGCTACTATCCTGCTCTGGAAACGGCGTTCAACAAATTATCTCCTTCTATTACCCGCTTTCTCCTAAAAATCGCCCTCTCATTTGTCTTAATTTCCTTAAAATGTTGTTTTACACAAAGTCAAGTTAGCTAATGATTTTACAGTACATTGCTGACGACATATTGTGACAATGCCTCGTGCGAAACGTGACTCATATTTCCCAACGGTCCCTTTCCGTCTTTGCATCCGACGTTTAGTCAAAACCCGAACGTCAAATCTGACACATTCCATGAAAACGTTTTGATTGAGTGTGCCTAAAGAACTTGAAATAAACAAAAAGATTCCTGATGGGCGCATAAAAGTTATTTGTGTGCCTGCAACGGAAGACTGACACATTTCTACCCGTGGACTTTATTTCTTGAACATGGCAGAGGCGAGTTCCTGTTGCTGGCACGGAGGCTGCTTCTCTTCTGGGCTATGGAGATGTCAAAGCATCACACAAATGCGATGAACCCAATATCCATATCCATGATACATCAAAACCTCGGCGCGGCACAAAAATAACGGCAATACCTCAGGAGCAACCTCAGAAATCCCCTTAATTGAGCAATATCTTCATTCCTGATCCATGTGCATCACCAAGGTGAAAAGGGACCGCGCAAGTTAAATGAAAGAAGAATTCGTGATGTGTGGCGGCCTCTCTTACTCACCCTGGCTATTTCCCCTCTTGGCAGGGGCCAAATAGAGAATGTTAAATGAGGCAATTGTGTCCCGGAGGCAAAAAGAGGAAGAAAAAAAAAAAAGCAGGCTGTGCCCCTGCTCTCTGCTCCAACCCCGAGGAGCATTCTGCAGCATGATGAGGTACATCCAAGAATCCAGGCCTGCCGCTACCCAAATAGCTCAGACCAGACCTAACTTCCCACGAGAACAGGCCATTCTGCGCAATGTATAATGCACCTACATAAATGACTGCTGTGTGTTCAATTTCTAATCAAGCATAAATAACATGCAAATCCAGAATAATAAACAAAAAAAAATCAGGAAGATCCAAAACAGCCCAAAGGAACGCAATGAGGTACATTTACGGAAGTACAATTTTGTGATACATATAAACCATGTGATGTATCATGCGTACCACTAAACATAATAAAGCCTAATTAAAGCACAAATTAAATTTTCTTGTGCACAGGAATATTGCATGGATGTGTAAAATACAGTCCATAATGCATAATTACAAAACAAGAAACCTTCAGATTTTTTTTTTCTTCTTTCATAAATTCTCAAAATTAATTCTTTTCACTTCCACTCATTTCCATAAATTGATTCACGACCGGAGCTCCACAAAAGTTTGCCCGGCCGAGAACCGTAAACAATAAGTTCCGGGACATACCGCCGGCCGGGGCCTTCCTTCAGAGATGCCAGGATGTAAAGAGTGATGTGTTAACATTCTGTGGTGGATGCTGCAGGAAACTGATCTCCCCTGCAGTCCCACACTGTCAGCTATACAGACATACTTTACGGTGACACCTCTGATAATCAAAGCTTTGTCTGGGTCTTAAAAGGACGTACTTGAACAACAGCGAGACCAGAGGCCCTCTTTTCTGTAATGGCCTTTGGACATCAATATTTAAATCTCACATCTCTGTTGTGATTAGAATGTTGCCTTTCTCTGTGTCTTTTTTTTTCTCCCCCTCCATCCCCTCTCTCCTGAAACAACAAGGTGGGGGTGAGGGAAAAAAAAAGCTTAAATCGATGATCTTTGAGTGTAAACTAGATTCCTAAGCAGTTTGCCACTCTCAGCAGCAAGATAAGATAAACTCTCTTTGACCTAAGAGATGAAGTTGCCATGACGATCGGGGAGTCCACTTTCTCTATTGATATTTTGCTGATGTAACAACAAATGGAACTAGATCCCGCTCTTGATAATGGTGATTAATTAATACCAATATTGATCCCTACAAGGAAGAGACAAGGCTATTAACTTAAAGCAGGCTGAAAGTCAATTGTTACCCGGGGGCTCAGTGGGCATCACTGATATCAAATCTAAATAAACAGAGAGGAATACTGCCGGGGACTGCAATGTAAAATTAAAAGAGGAAATACACGGCCGGCCACTTGAAACACACGCGCACATTTTGTGTTTTTGATTTGGACACATTTCTAAAATTAACATTTTGCTCACAGTGGTGACAGCTCCCTGTGACTGGATAAAAAAAAAAAAACAAAAAAAAAACACACAATGGGGATGGCTTGAACCAGCGGTTATTGGAATAATAGCAGTGGAATTCAGGAAAGAGGAAGATAAAGAGGAAACTGTGTGAGGAAGTGACCTCCACCTTTGCAGCAACCCTGCCCACTCACGCTGCTGTCCAGGCACTGCAGGCTGCAGAGACAGAGAGGGCAGGATTAGGCACTGTCAGTCCATCGGCTGCCAGCCCCAAGTTCAACCAACACGTCGCACTGTTTTCAGCAGAAAGGAAGCGGCAGCTGCTATACATTCTTGTCCCTATAGCGGGAGGCTGTGTGACATAAGTAGTAGCAGCAGTGGTGGAAGAACAAAGACTTCCTCCGTACAAGAAGCATTTTACGTTAGGCACAATAGGGGGGGAAAAAAAGAAAACATTAAAAGGAGATGACATTCATCTGCATTGTTGTTTTGTGTCAAAAGTGAGGAGGCAATTGGGGATCCTTCAGCTAAGACGAGGCAACGGCACAAGCTGTTATTGGCAGGGAACAGATGTTTGAGGGAAAGTTGGCATTCAACAACCATTCTTCTTCTGACAGAAATCAACAAGAGAAACACAAGAGACACGCCGTGATTGTCACCCAAATGAAAGAGAGACCCTTAAATATACAGGGAGGCTGGCATGCAAACATTTTTTTCTTTTCTTTTTTTTTTTTTTGATTTTACACCCCCAAAACATCTGACTGCTGACGGAGTTGCCAGCATTCGTGGAGCCAAGGGTGAAACGCGGCGCGTACGACTTCCGCGGTTCTCGAACGCACAACGAGCAGCAGAGCTGAGCTAAGTTGCCGGGAAATATGGATGAGGACTCGGTCCCGGTGAGAAAAATAAAAAAAAAAATATACATCACGATAACGGCTCCGATCCTTCTGCTAAAAACACATGCGGCCACATGCTCGCCGAGCATACTGTACAACTGTACATGCACCGATGTATACACAAGCAAACACACACAAATTCAGATACAGCGCGTTGGCAGTCAATTCAGTAAACACTCCCCTTATCCCTTACTAGTGTAATCTGCCTCTGATAAATGCCCCTCAAAGATAGAAATGTCACCTGATATGATAAACAGTATGCTGACGTTACATAAAGTGGCCTTATGCTAAGGAGTTGGAGAGATTAACTGTGGAGCAGAGATGGAAAAAAAAAATGGGTTGCTATGATAAAAAGCAGACTTTTAGCTCGAGCACAGAACCTCGATTGACTGTAGTTCAGTTTGAAAATGACTAGCCGGGAAAAGCAGGGGCCTTGTTGTAACATACAGGGGTTGTATAAGCAATATATGGGATTTAACTTAAAGGTCAGGACATGCAGAGGTGGTTGATGCTTACAAGCAAATTTCACCCAAGCAGTCAAATGAAGTGTTTTTGCTCTCAAAGCCTCGACCGTACAAAAATGACGAATGCTGACATAATCAGTAAGAGGACGCAGAAAACAGACTGCGTGAGCAATCCCTGTTCTAACTTCACCCACAAGGCATTATGGGTAAAAAAAAAAAAAAACAGTATCACAAGGGGAAAAATAAGTAAATAAAAAAAAAGTATTGTGCGCTGCAGCTTTACAGATGTAAGATCGCTATCACGTGAGCAGATTAGGCATTTTGACAGTATGACATAGTGGTAAGCTCCGGGGAGTTGTGCACTTGCCACTCGGGCGCTGTGCAAACTTACAGTAATCACTACAGTGTGGCGCTTCATTCTTGTTGTGTGTCGAGTAAAAGAGCCCGAGGAAGCCACATGAATTCTCAGATGGTCCATATAGCGAAGACAACGGTAAAGCCGAGAACACTAAGTCAGTTTAATAAGCACATTTGACATTAGATGTCCGCGCATGGCCTCAGAGGGCCGCTTCAATATGTTCCCATAAACACTGGTGGAGGCATGCTCCCTACATCATCCAGATTCCCCTTTCCGCCGCGAAACTTTGGGGGGCAATTTTGCAGAAAAATTACTCTGAGGGGCCTGGTTTCAATTCGGCCTGCTCATATCTTTCCTTCCTATTAAGCATCAAAATGCTCTCAGCACGAATAGAGGTATGGACACCACCAGCAGCCGAGGCGACGATCGGGGTGGGGGGTGGGGGTGGGGGGAGGAGGAGGAGAGGAAGAAGAAGAAGACGGGGAGGGAAGGAAAGGAGGGAGGGAGGAGAGGGGATAGAGAGAGAGAGAGAGAGAGCTTGGTGGAATTCACACATCATATTACAGGGGCTAATCGCAATCCGCAGAGCATCAGCGATATTTTCATCATTCCTGTCAAATTCTACTGACCCGCCTTGGAACGACTAACAACCTGGGCAATTTATTGGCATATTGGCACGGGGTGATAAGGCTAAAAACAACAGCAGCAAGCAGCTGGCCCTGGGAGATGAGCTGATAACATTGATATGTGCTCCCACACAAAACACCTCTCCCACTATCTCCTCTTTCTATCAAACTCTTATTACAATAAAAGTGTATGGGTTTTTTTTTTTTTTCTTGTTCGCTTTCTTGGAAAAGCAACAAGGGAGGGGGAAACAAAAAGGGGGGCAGGGTGTGTGTGTGTGTGTGTGTGTGTGTGTGTGTATATATATATATAATCAGATGTAACATTTCAGAGGAAAAAAAACAAGAGGGGAAAAATACATAATTTATCACTGTATTATCGGGATATCCAGGCAGCCTAATCAAGGAGCACTGAGTGACTATTTTTTGCCTTATCATCCAAAGTGGTGGAAACGGAGAAGGAATTATCAGCCAGCTGCAGATTGCTGGGCTGGAATTTTAATGGTAATAATCGGGTTTCTGATGGTATATCTTCTCTGCTTATCTTTCCCATTATCTGGCCTTATCTCCCCAGTCATCGGAGCAAATTAATGGTGCTCTTTCAGCATCGCCTTTTTATCACCGCTCAGAGAGCACCCAAGGGGAAAGAATAAGCAAAATATTAAAATACTGCATAAATCACAATTTTAGATAACGGTCCAATGTATGCAGGAGGGGTAGGTGGAAGGGGAGGGAGGGTGGGGGGGGTACTGCGCCCAACAACCTTTTTGTCCTTTAGAATGACTGTCTGTGCTGACTTTCTGTGCAGCGCCTCCTCGGCCTTTTTCCCAGAGTTCCCGGCGTAAAAAAAAAAAAGGGAGAGGGATCTAGGCTCCTCGTGACCTTTCTGTTTCCAACCGGAGCTTGATTATACGGCTGCACCCCCCGTATTAACAAGATCTTACACATGACATACTAATTCACAAAAGGCCAGGTCACGATGACGAAAGCGAAACACAAGCGTTAGATGTCGTGCGCTCCTTTCGCCCGACAACACAAAATTCGGATGCCACGCCGGGATTGGTCCAAAGAATGAGTTGGGGCCTATCACGTCACACGCTGTCGTGCTTCTTTGTTGACTGGAAACGGTTACGGGTTTGTGGTGGACGCCAGCAGCAGCACAAATATGAAGTCAAAGGTACAGAAAATAGATAATTCTTCCATTTGGAGTTAATGACAGTGATTCTTCCCTGAAGTATTCGAAACTATACCAAACTTAATTCCTTAAAAGTATTTCAAACTATATCTTTAAAATATAAACTAAAATGTATGAAATGACACACTTGTACGTGTTTAAATATTTGCTGTACCTGATGATCTCCTTCATGAATTTTTACTAATTTGTTAATTGACGAGAGAAATACTAGAAATACAGATAAATAGCAGGTTTCTTTAACTATAAAAAAAGAGCAAATGTCTTGAATCCGAACTAAAAGTCTACCTTGAAATTGTTCCTTTTTTTATATAAGCCATAAATATCCAAAAGGCAAAATTGTAACGCGCAAAATAAAGCAACACAAAACCGCTTTCTGTCGCTGAATTGTCTCGCACAAATGTCAGAAATCGTTCCTGTATACCAAGAGGCACATGACCTCATTAATTCACGCATATGAGCTCCTCACACACACACACACTTGCTCTCTCTCTCTCACACACACACACACACACACGCCTACATGCCGGTGTGCACTAATAATATTTCCATCTAATAAACCTAAAGAACACAAAAACAGCATCGTGTTGGCATCTCGCAAAGTAGTGCATGTAGTGTGCCTTCAGCCTCCTTCAGCAGCACACAGTGGACAAACCGAACGCACACAGTTCACAAACACACACACACACACACACACGTCAGCTGTTATTTGAGAGCTGAAAGTGTGTTTATGTCCATGTGCTAGCGTGTTGTGTAGGTGTGTGTGCATGCGAGTGTGTGTGTGCACATATTTATGGTCGATCTGTAGACTGTTTTTCATTTTGAGTTTTTTTTTTAAAAAGTTTTCAAAAAATGTGATTCAAAATATGATTACAATTCCATTTTGTGAATATAACACGACTACTATTCAATTAATGCAGGGTGATATACAGGGCTGAAGTGCAATTTGTCTGTATTTAAACCAAATAATAATAATGAGAATAATAACAATAAATACTGTATATATTTTCACCAAAATGTGAAATGTGTAAAATATGTTGCAGGGTTGTTGTGTTAAGTTGTATGCACAGTTCAGTTAAATTATAATTAAAACGTGGCACACATTTCCACACATTGTCTAATATATATATAGAGAGAGAGAGAAAGATGCATATCTGCCTGGTAGGGCTGCTGGTCAATATTTACACCATCTATAGGTAATTTAATGAAGTTTGAAAAGTGTGTGTGCTTGCATTTATGTACACACACGCACACACGCACAGTGCGTGAGAGTTGTAGTGTGGGAGACACGCGTGGGTCTGTGTGTTACAAATAATAATAATAAAAGAAAAAACATTTACAAGCGATGCAGTTCAGTAACAAATTGGCCTTTAAAACCAGTCCCATGACGCAGCTTCTTTATCGCTGGCCTATAATTTAGAATAGCTGCTGATTAATTGGCACAAAGGGCGCTGGGAGAAGAGTATCCACGTTCAGTCAAAGTGATGCACTGACGCACTTTCTTTTTTTTTCTTCTTTTTTTGATGAACACCATGATAGAGTAACATCTAACAAAACAAGTAAATAACTCGCGTATTTTCCCCCCCTTGCAACTTGACAGCAGCGGTGAAACTTTTCGGTCAGCGGCACCGCGGGCTTTGGATTGTAAATCATGTCTCCAAAAAACACAACCTAACTGCGGAGGGAGGCTGGACCGTGACAGGCAACACATGAGTGGCGATAGTTGAGCGCTGCTGAATCAGCTCCAGCGTGGTCACTATCGTTACAATATTCTGCAAACTCTAATAAGGTCGGAGACGCCGCGGATCCGCTAGACAGCATGAAAAGAAACTTACGTTTGATCTGCCTGGGGTTGCTCTGCTTCCTTCGGGACATGCCTGCTGTGCGGCTGGTCAGTGAATCCAGGTGTAGTACTGACAGATCGATAGGTTTTGGTTCATCCAAGCAGCCGGTTTTGGGTTTTTGTGTGATGGAAATTGAGAAAGAAAAAGAAGAAGAAGGGGGGCACCAGTACTTTTTACGCACAAGTCTATCGTTCCGTCTGTCTTTCCTTTATCTTTCTCGTCTCTCTGGCTCTGGCTGTGGCTTTCCCTCTCTCTCTCTCGCTCTCTCTCTCTCTCTCTGTCTCTCTCTCTCACGCATACACACCCTCCCTCTCTCTCTCGCTCGCTCTGTCTCTCTTTCTCAGCACCGTCCTCCGTGATGAGGCTGCGCTTCGCCGCGATCCGCACGGACTGACTGGGGAGGTGAAAGCGTTTCGCGCTTTTGTTTGAAGATAAGGTTTGTTCCTCCCCGGGTACCGTAGCCGCGGCTTGGTGAACTTCACTTGATCCTCAATTACTTTAACTTCCAGTTATTAATTAGCGTCGCCACTAATTAGGGCCCCTTTATTTGGGGCGTAAACATAAAAAAAGGCTAAAAAAAATAAAATAAATAAAAGAAATGAGAACCAGTCGCTGATCATCGCGAAGGATCACAGTGGCAATATGAACGAAATAGGAATAATTTCCATCGCCTTTCAAGTGAACGCAACTTCAATCCGTTTTTTTTTTTTAAATAAATAAAAGTGCACTTAGAGAAACACAAACACAAAAAGAGGGTGTTCGGGTGGGTGGGGGCGCCTCCACTATAGTCCAGGGTAATTTAATACAGCAGGTGTTCATATCACCAACCAATCTGAGTGTACATTACTAAAACACACCAGGATTAGCTCGGCTACTCATTCTCCCGTGATGCACTCTGAGAACTGATCTCACTCTGAGATGCCCTGACCTTAAATGGCTTGACCTCTCCACGCCAAGAGATGAAAGATGTTACCTGCAGAGTATATATTTTTTTTCTTGCACCATAACATCTATTATTGAAAATTATTATAAAATTCTTGTATCATTTTTTTTTGCCTTACGCTTAAAAATATATCCTCAAAATCCTACTGTAAAATACATTCAAACTGGATCACAGAAATTTTCTAGTGAGAGGAATGTCTTTTTTTTTCATTCTGCATATATATAAATATTTCATAAACTGTCAATCACGAACAGCTCTTGCTTGCTTACAATTAGTCTGCCTATGGAACAGAAAAATATTCAGAGTATTTCAAAGAGAGAGAGGGAGAGAGAGAGGGAGGGAGAAAAGGAGGGAGCCTTCAAATCATTCAGATTTTGACTGCCATGTTCTGAATAGTTGCCCAAACTGGAAATCACTCTCTTCAATTAGCCAGTTGGACTGCCAAGGAAGACAAGCAAGTGGCCTGTGAAATTATCTTGTAACCCAATTCCACAACTTTGGAATGAAGTCTGAAACTACAGAATAATTTATGTGGCAGACGGGTCAGCGGTGGTTCACCTTGAGGAGAGCATCTGTCTCGCGAGCCTCCTCGATTTGTCTCATCCTGGGTTTTTCTTCCACCCCCGTCCTCTGATGGCTAAAGTTTGTTTTGTGTTTTTTTTTTCCCATTTTCTTTCTGTCTTTCTACCTCATGCGCAGCTTTGGGCGTGATCCAAACGCAGTGATGTCATGGGACAGTGGTGGTTGTAAACAGTGAATTATTTTGGTGTCCCTTTAAAAGTGAGGGCCAGGATCCGTTCAAAAACGAAGACAAACTCTTAAATAGATGTTTAAATATGTAGATGGATTTTTAAATAAATGCTCAGCACACCCAATAAACCCAAGTGACACCCCCACTCAAATCCCCACAAGGTTGGATGAGGCAGTGCCACACACACTCTAAAATTACCATGTTAAACATCCATAAATAGCGTTTACTGGCCATATTAGGAACCCAGCACCAAAATCAATAATGATTTGTGGTAAGAGCAACAACACAGTGAGAGAGGAGAGTCAAATTGCCAGCTGAAGATTAATTTAACGCCACTCCTAAATCCTCTGAGACTGGAGCGTGGTTCTTCTGTGCTGTTCCTGAGCCCCAGTGGCTTGTTTGAAGCCGACTTTGATTGACAGGTACAAATCTGCGAGAGGAAAAGAAAGCTTTTTTTTCACTGCTCAGACCAGATGGTTGTGATAATTAACATGATACTGTTTCCATCGCAAGGGAAATCACTGACACAAGGTTGGTCATATTAATAGGTTAAGGTATACTGTACGCCGCGGAGATGCTGCACAGTGCACTCGCATAATCTGATTATAAGGGGAAAGGTTGATTTAATGTGCTAAATCATTTGATTAGAACTGCCAAGTCACATTTGGGCAATGCCATTCAGGGCTGGGGCAGTGGAGGTAGGCTGTCTGGTGGCTTCATCGTGTTCATCCTTTAAAATAAGTGTGTATTTTAGAACAATATGTATGTACACATGTGTGACACAGTGATGGATCCACACACTTCTGCATGTCATTTAGGGCCTAAGAATATTTTTTGCAGAAATCATTTCTAATTAAAATTAAAGATTTGTGCTACTAATGTGATTATTTATTGGCAACGTATTTTATTTTACATGTAAGGAAATTCTATTATTTGCATCTTAAAGCATATTGCCGTACTTTAAAAGCCTTCACAAACTCATCATTTATCCCTTATTAGATCATTAAATATTAGTTACCACATGTATTTAGGTGAGAAAGGAAGAATTAAACCATTTTTTAATTGATATATTTGGACATTTCCTGTAAATTAGGAAAATTATCTACGTTCTCATCAAAATAGTTCTGGTGATTGAATGGATATAATTTACATTTCTTTAATAACAAAATACTGTTGAGCTGCTGAGTCTTTTTTTATAGTTTTTTTTTAACATACTGTATTCAACTAATGACACGACAATAGCGGAATCAGCAATTGTCAAAGTGTATTTATCCATATGTATTTATACATTTTTGACACTTTGATTTTAAGGTTGAATGCTTCTCACCATCAATTTTAATGAGGTCTTTCACATACATTTTATTTTGTTGCAGTCGCTTCTTCAGTCTAGACCTTTTTGCTTTTTCTTTTTTTTTTTTGCAGACAAACCTGGAATTCAAAGTTGCTTTACGTTTACAAAAAAAAAAAAGTGGGATAGTCACCAGAAAAATCCAAAACATATATAACATATATAACACAAATCCTTCTAACCACCATCAGCATGTGATTGCATCCTAGGAAAGTTAAAAAGTAAACAGCGTCACCCCCGGTATTGTGTTAATTTTACTCAGTAGGTCCTCGGTAACAGCAGCAGTCTTCCTCTGCCACTGTTCAAGCGAGCTGCTGTGCTGACTGAGTAATATCACAGGGAGTCTGGCATGACAAATTACTAGGTTGATTTCTTTAAGGGATCACACATGTCCAGTGGCGCTGGGAGTGACAGCCATCATCTGGACAGGAACTAGTTCCTTAAAGAGCAGCCTCAGCAGCTCAACTTGGACTTCAGTGTTATGAGTTTGCCTGCTGCGGTGACACCCTCTGGCTATTGGGGATTGGTTTGTCTCGTGAGGAAGTGAGGTCTGTGTGTGTGTGTGTGTGTGTGTGTGTGTGTGCGTGGAGTGATGTGGGGTGCAAGGATGGGTTGGCACATAACTGTTTTGGTCTGTATAAGCGAGAGGCAGATGGGAGAAGGAGAAACCAAACCTGTAACTTCAAGTTGTTCAGAATCGAATCAAATCAAAGATGAAATTTAGTGTTTTATTGTTTGTGCATCACTACTTTTTTTTTTTTTTTGTTATATTCCTGCTCAGGTGTGTGTCCTTGAATGCCCCGAAGGTAGGAACAGCATCCCGAAACTGACAACACGAAATTAAAAATCCATCTCACTCCTCTAAAATGACATAACAGCACATTCATACGACACACGGTGTTTACTCGCAATAATGTTGTAGAGTTGTTGCCTGTCCTGGTTAGGATGCTGCCGCTGCTGGTTGTGCCTGAATGCGCCAGCTATCCAACCCCCCCCACACACGCCCCTCCGCCCTCCGTCCCCCCTCCCAGCCCTACTCCCCACTCTCCAATCCTTCCATCCAGCAGCTCCAGCAGCAGTGAGCAAACAGATGTCTGAGAGAGTGCCCACTCCGCTGGCCGAGCTGCCAAAACCACCCGCAGCCCTGGAGGCCTCGGCGCCAATTCTTTCCAGGGAGGCTTCACTCTCCGCACCACTATCCTCCAGTACCCCCCCTCCCCTCCCCTCCCCTCCCCTCCCCTCTTTTTCCAACTCCTTCCCATCCTTTTCTGTTTACCCAGGGAGATATAATATAATGTGAAATGTGCTTAGAAACAAGGCAGCAAAAGGAAAAAAAAAAAAAAAAAGTCCACGCAACCTCAAAGCATTTTAAGATTACACCAACACATTAAAGTCTCGTGAAGTGATACTAAAAGAGGGTGGGATGAACAAACTATGCTCCTCCCATTGGGAGTGTGTAAATCTGTAAATAAAGGCTTTTTATAGAGGAAGGGGGAGGAGGAAGAGGAAGAGGAGGAGGAGAGGACCACAGGGCAGTATATTCTCGCTACTAATCTCAGTGTCTTTTTTTATGTGGTCAAAAGCTGAGATTGTGACACCTCGAGGGGATAGCCGGCGAGCCTTTTTGCGGATTTAAATCATAAATATCCTTCATCGTTTCAAGGAGGCTCATTTCTTAAAATAATGCCGTTGCATTATTAAGAAATGGAGAACAAGGATCTAACAGTGAAAGGTTGAGGGAATGCAGCCTGTGGAATAAACCTAGGAATGAATGCATGAATGGATGAACGACCCTCTAACATCAGCCTCAAAATCACCATTGACAATCTATTCCATGGAGAGCTGTAGAAGGTCACTTACTATTATAAAATTGCATTTTTAAAATTATACATATGAATATGTTATGAAGATGAAAAGAAAGGGAAATGGATTTGGATTTATTTCATATTTTTTATGTATGAAAGCGTGACCCGGGTCTGGTGTGAAGTACTATTTGTGAAATTACCAATGTCACTTCTCACGATACAGAATTATTTATCACTTATTATGATACTACAGTGTAAATCGAGCACTGTTTTCTATGACTGCAAGTGTATACAGCTTGATCTTGCAAGACTGCACCACTCCCAAAAACAATCACTAAAATAAACGGAAATGAACTCATGCATAATTTCTGCACTTCAAAATTAGACAGCCACTCCATTTTTTTTTTTTTTTTTTTTTTTTGGATAATCTGTTCACCGAATTTTTATTTGAATTTTTCTCATAAGAAATTAACTCTCCCAAATCCTCACAGTTTCCCCAAATCGCCCCGCTCACACAGAGTAATCAGTTTTCCTCCTGAATATTTTCAGAATCTGTCAACCTCCCTCGCCAGTTGCCAGCTGTGCAACTAAAGGTCTTTAGCCCTTGGACGCACAGGAGTCTGTATTTTAAATTTCGTCCGTGTCTAAAATAAAACGTGTTCATTTTTGTGTTTGTCATGTTCAGAATTCACTCATTGGTGTTCCTAATCGATCGGGTTATTCTTTAATATAAAAAAGCACCTGTTCTGGTCCCAATTCTGGCATAATCACTTAACAAATGCATTACATTATAAGTAAAAGTGCAGTGATCTTGTCCACATTTCCATACTTCTCTGTTTGTAAGTCAAAGGGTTGTATACCAAATGTCCATATAACATATTTTCTGCATTCTACATGAGCACCTCATGTGTTTTGACATCTTGTGATTTAATGTTATTCATTTTTATGAGGTCAAGTAATTTATATTTGATATGTGCAGGAGATTTCTCTCCCTTCCCCTCCTCTCCCATATATGCATGGGTAACTGAAGACCCACATCTGAACGCAGCATTATAATACAGTCTGTTGATGTATTTTATAAGTGTGTCTGCTGGTTTATTACATATGCAGAGGCATCAGTGCACAGCAAAATGGAAAAATGCATCAATATATTCACAGAAAGGCTGGCCGTCGACAGCTCAGAAAATAAATCTACATCTGCCAGGCTCCATGCAAACAGCCGAGCCATCCTTAATGGTGAAACCATCGATGAAAACAGATAAAAATATTAAATATTCAGACATTCCTTTCACCCAGTATCAAAAGCGTCCAGATGTGGGAAGCTGAAGTTGTTATCGTGAAGCCAACGACAGGCATTGAAAGGAATTCCTCTGAATTTTCAACCATATAAAAGTATTTTATGGCATGCAAATAAATGGTAATTTTTGTCTACGGAGAAAAAAAAACATGCCAATAAAGCCTATCATTTGGGACTAAAACTCCACAAACAGGAGACTCTTTCAATTTGCTTTGCCTGTCTCCCCGCGTTAGATGCTCGCGATTGCCGCGAAATTAATCCATTTAACAATCTGTGGCTTAAATTTGAGGATTTCCAGTTTTTTTAGAATATCAATAAGTTCCAATTGAAGAGAGGATTCTTTTGCAATTCAGGCATGTGCGGGCGATAACGGCAGAGTTGGCATGAAGAGAGGCAAAGATGGATTAATTATGCAGAGAACATGGAAATTCTGCTTATCATCGCTTAGCAAAGGAGCCCAGCTCACATAATCAGAAAACGAGGATGAAAAAAAAAAAAAAATAACAATGCAATGGCACCTTCCAGCCCATCATCTTACAAGTTAGATTTTTCCTGTAATTAAAAAGTAACATACAATTATATTCATATCTCATATGCAGACCATGAGTGGGTGTATATTAAATAACTGCATTGGGATGTAAGGTTTGAAGTAAAGAAAAAAACTATATAAATATATATATATAAAAAACGGAATAGAAGTTAAATAATAATAAAAAATATATTGTTTCGCAGGGGTATAGCTCCCCTGGGTTGGATTGAACTACTTATAAACTGAAAACTTAAATTATCTTTGGAAAGCAAACAAAGACAAAGGCTAAAGAGAGAAAAGACAGAAGCAACAATATATTTACTTGTGTTTTTTTCTGAACATGCTCTCGGTGCATTTATTGGCAAACTAGAATAACACTGTCTATAGGCAGTTTGGGACAAATCCCCAGTGAGGATGCAAACTGTATGGAACTGTATACGCTGCTGTCTCCTTCAGATTTGGCCGTCACAGTTCCGCGATGTCGAGGAGCTGCGTTCAGCCTGCCAGCTCTTTGAGGAGTGGCTAATATGTGCTGGGTTTAGGCTTGTATTTCTCTTATTCCCAAAAGAGAAGCAGATTAAACTGTTAATGTGGCGCAGTAGTTGCAAACAAGCGAGATGTTTAAAACCTTCTCTTCTGGGACACCTCCAGTTAAAAAAACAAACTGCATTAAGGTCAAAGGTTAATGCTACAGCTTCAACTGTCACAGACGAATCCACATTATAAACTGGATTTAGCAGCTAACACGGGGCGAGCAGAACTGCAGCTACTTAATCTTTCTAAAATCAATCTGAGTCTCTTTGTGTCGGTTTATAATCTTGAATCTTAACTGAAACATCATGTCATGTGCAGGCAACAGCACTTTGGACATGACATAATCACACACAACACATTCAGCAGTTTTAAATTAGGAAACGCAGGCTGGGAAAACCCGTATGTTGACATGTTCCTCTTCTGCTTTAATTTAAAGTCACCGCAGTGACACAAGTTGAGGTCAAAGGGAGAGGTATTGTTCAGTGAAATGATTTAGGCTCGCTAAAGCTTTCGGTCGTTGGCATGTTTTCAGTAAATCATGGACACGCTCCAACATCTTACCTCAGCGCGACTCTTTCAGCTGACCCCAAGAAGCGAATCCCTTTGAAACTTCTCGAATCAAGCTATTTTTTTTCTTTATTATTTATTTCATTTTATTTTTTATTTTTTTTTATCCGATAGCTTTCCAGTTCACTTGCAGATAGCAGCAGCCTTTCAGAAAGCGCACCTGTTGCTTGAGCCTTGATTTCGCTTTTTGATCAGAGCGGCCCTTTGACAAAAGAGCGAAAGAAGAGGCTGAAGAAGAGGGAGAGGCAAGAGAAAAGATCCTTATCGAATGCTCTCCACCGGACAATGAATTTTCTCCACCATTCAAATGTATCTGCAGAATGCTTGAGTGATTCATTACAGGAGATCCTGAAGTGTGACAATGGACCTCAGAAATGAGTGATGGTATCTTTTTGCTGATTTCATTTCCCTGATCCTCCTTATCCCCCTGGCCCTGTGTACCTCTATTAATTAGAAAGTAGGGATTTCCACTCATCAACTGATGGGTTTCATGCTCTGCTCTGTCACAAATCTCCTGTCCACGCTATCTCCCTTCTCACAACCCACGGCTGCCTCGGAACGCACGCACCCCGCCAGGGTGGCTTTGGCGATTCATAAATATTTATAAACCGATTAAGAAAGAATAATAAAGTTATAAGACAGAGGTTGGTTACCCTTGAACAGTGCCACGGATGAGTTGCTAAGGAGAGGAAATGTGATCAAATGTGCCAGAATCCACTCTTTGCTGCTGTTTCATTAGGAAATAGGTTCTTCCTCGCTATTTTAAACATTACTTTATTATTGCATTACTCACTTGAGCAACTTTATCAAACAATTACTAATAGGAAATTAATCACGATTAGCTGCCCTGTGATTGGAAGATTCATGAATATGCAAAGAAACTGAGTCAGTATTGCAGAGTCAACGCAAAGCAGCATTAAAACTAAAAGGCATTTTAACTAAAGATAATAATGATTACAAGTTATTTCTTAATGATATGTCAAAATACTTTGAAGTGCATGGCAGCTCTTCTCTTTGCAACAACAAATATTACCCACGAGAGTTGAATAGTTTACCATGTCTATAAGGTTAAAGTGCATTATGTTTTCCTTCAAGTAGCTTTACATATAAAACTCTGAGTCAGTTAGAAGAAACGTTTTCCACAATATGATTACACATTCATTTGAAAAGAAAAAGAAAAGGCAAAGAAATGAGTCCTCCTCCGCACCCGGAAAATACCATAAATGCTATCGGAGTGAAAGACACATCCCAAAGTACCTTTCGCTTAGCTTTTTAGGGACAGTCTGACTCTTGGAAGTGCCATTAATTATTAATGATACCCAGCACAGCTGAAATGACCAATTTCCCTGTTGTCTCTATGACTAGAAGGGTGCTTGAGGGCGAAGACCTGCAATTAGCTGTTATATGTGGGTGGCCGTTCTAGACAGCATCAACTCTTGTTAGTAGCATGACTGCAGAGGAAAGGAGAATGAACCCCAAGACTAATTATCCCTTCCCTCTCCTTTAAATATGAAGACATTAAAGTTGATTAGTCTTTCTAATTAGGTTATGCTTTTTGATACCACTTATGTGTTTTGCTTCTGGCTTTTATGTATGATAATCTCCTTTTTGCATACTTGCCCACAAAGTTACTCCATTGTGCCGGCATCAGGAAAGTGGGGACAAGAGCACACTCGGGGAGGGGGGGGGTGGGGGCAAAGTCTGTGTTTCCACGTCATAATAAATATCTCGAATGCAGCCGTTTTCTGGCGTTTTCTTTAGAGCACGCGAAGTCATGTGATGCTGCTTCGGAACCAAAGGAACAGTAGGTCTTCTTGTAGCCTACATGTATTGAGTTTGCAGAGAAATGAAACCACAAGAGCCACTTAACCCGAGATGCTGCTTTCAAATAACAGCTAAATCTGATATGCCAACCCCTCTCAGCACACAAGGACATGACTGGGCAGAAAAAGGAGAGTCCTCATCTGTAAGATTAGGTTTGGCAACTCTACTCCTCTCCTCTGGATGTCAGATCAGCAGAGTAAATTATATTGAGATCCTCTCAGAGATGACAGATGAAATCTGTCTCTCTGGGCTTGACGTGAAGCTGCAGGTGATACATGATATGTGATAAGACGGTGATGTCACGGCCGCAGGTGGCTCCCTCGCATTCCCCCCACCGCCCCTCCCTCCTCCACGTCCCTTCTACTCCTGCGTAAAATGGCAGCACTGTGAGCGGCTCACAGAGAACTTTTATCTCTCCCCATCTGTGTGGTCTCAGGCGCGATGATCTTGGACACCAGCCATCTCAACCTTCATGCCATTTAAGAAAAGAAAAAAAAAAGGGAGGAGGGGGAGGGGTGGCAGGATGGAGAGAAAAGAGAAGGAGGAAAGGGAGGGGGGTGACAAAGGCTGCTTGATCCTGCATTTGAATTTAGGGGCAAGCAAGCAGCTGTTTGGTATGTTTTTGTGGAGGGGCACGGCGATACTGTATGTCAAGTTTTTCATTTTGGATCGATGACATTTATTAGGTTATTTGGATATATTTAAAGCCACACTTGTTATTTTTTAGTCAGTTATAGAGATGGCCCACCCCCTGTTGAGGAATCACTACGTTAGAAAACTATTGAATCGGGGATACTAATATTAAGTTAGAAGCATTAGAAGCCCGTGTGTGTTTTCTACCCGTCTATTGCGCCGAAAAAAAGATATGAAGCACAAAAGGAGCAATAAAAAACAATTTGATGTGTACAAAAAAAAGAAAAAGAAAAAAAAGAGTCAAGTTAAGTTGGTTAATGGCTTCACCCAGAGCTGCAACAGAAGGGAGAGTATTTTCTTGCCAAGTCGTCCTGAACAAACAGGTATGCCTGTAGTTTTTTGATAGGGACATCTTCACACTGCAGACACTGAGGGGAGCTTCAAGGACTTATCATTTTGAAATGAGGAAAAGTAAATATATGTTGCTTGTCAATAATTAGGAATGCCTCGTCCTTTGTTTCTATGCAGCAACTATGTATGTTGTTGTCAATGTGCCATTTTGGACTCAGCTGCACTTCAGAGATATAGAGGCTGGGCATGTTGTCTTCCCTGTATTGTGATATTACGCCTTGGCACTGTTCTTTCATGTTAATGGATAAACACTGACTAACAGTATATCAACTCTTAGGCTTTGAATGTTTATACATACACACCTTTTATTACGGACTATAACATCAGAGATCGTTTAAAGGGTTATTCCATACAGTAATGCCTGGATTCAATTAATTATTTATACGATTGTCTAAGCAAAGCGAGATGGGAGGGCAGAGCCAAGGCGCAGCATTCGGCTAAATAGCTTTGAACTACAGATAGTTTCCATTAATTAAACTGGATTGCAGGTTGTTTAATCAATTTCAGAGCTCCAAACAGTGACAATCCACCGCCTGGCGTTGCCGTGTTTGCGTGCGCACGTGCGCACATGCGTGGGCGTGCGAGAGCGTGGTCAGAAAGAGACGAAAACCGAAAGCATTCGTCTGTTTGCAATGCTACCAGTGGCGCTGGCATACAGGGTCTCGCTAATTAACCTCCACGTTGATAATGTGCTTAATTACTTTATATTGTGATTTAGTTTCCTCCTAGAGGTTATTCTCTCTTTCAGATTGCAGAAATAATCTTACATGCCTCAAAGGTGTTGAGCGGAGAATGCGATGCCCCAGTGAAACGCCGGTGCACGCAGGCATCTGTGGATAGACTTTGTGATTACCACCGCATTGACATCAATGGAAACCATTTGACACCTGGCCCAGAAGGAGGGCAGCATCAGGCAAGAAGAACTTTGATTAAATGGAGAGAGAAAAAAAAAGACAAGCATAGTCGAGGGGAAAAACTTGATGTAATTTTGTCTGATCACCACACTGGCCCTGTGTCCTATCAGGCAGAGGACCTCTCATCACCTTTAAATTTCTCTGGGCTCATGAAAAGACCAGACACAGGTTTGATAAAAAATGAAAAGGGAAAAAAAAAAAGATGGCAACACAAAATGGGGTGGAATGAGACTCTGATCCTCTGCCTTTTGATATCTGGCGGAGTCACTGTGCAACAATTTAGTTGTAGTACAATTTGAATTTAGATTCTCGCAGGCCTGCAGACAAGAGGAGGCGAGAGCAAGAAACGCAGCATGCCGATTGTTTTTATTGGAATTTCAAGCAACGCAAAAACATATTTACTATATGAACAACAATACATACAGATTAATGCATTCCTATCGAATATCTAGAATTTGCACGTGCAAAACTGACGAGTGGTAAAAAGAGGAATCTGTGATTAGTTTGTATTATGATGGAAGGGCGTGTGAGTTAATTCCAGTGTGGGTTTATTTAGGGAACAATGCATTACAAATTATCACAGCACTGAAGCTGAGGAAAATCAGCTAAACGCACCTTCACTTGGTAATGACATGGGATTGTTCATAGATAACAACACACACCTGCATCTCCCACTCCCTTCATGCACACACGCACGAGCACGCACAAGCACAAGCACACACACACACAGACGCACACAGACACACACCTCCCCCTCTGTGTTTGTTTTGTTTTGGGCAGTGAGGATAACACCTGCCTCTTCCCAGTTAATGGTCTTTTTAATTCATGGCTCAAACCCATTTAAAGGCAAACCCTTTCACAATTTGCTTAATTTCTGATGTCATTTCCACCCTATAATTACTGTCCTCTCCCTCATATTTATCAGTCAGCGTACCTGCAATGAAAATATAAGACCTTGACACCACTTTTGCGGAATCAAAATAGTATTTAATTTGATGTCTTTGGCCGTCAAACAACATTGTTCGAGGGACGTAATTAGGACAAATTTATCTCCTTTTTTTATTTTTTTATTTTGGGGATATTGCCAAGACATGTGGGACCTTTATGATAAGAAGGGGGAAGAAAACGTTTGAACACCGCTGCCCAGTATCTCATGGTTATTGTGAATGGCTTTCAGTAAAATTAATGGTGTGGGGGAGATTGCAGCGTGGCCATGGTACAACAGGATGCAGATGTGGTTACAGGGCATCCAGGTAAGGAAGCAGTCATTTCCTAAACACAGCGCGGATACGCACACTTGCACACGCACACACAGGCATGTTGTAATTGTGTGAGGCTAAATAGGAATTTGGATCATTGTCATTGTGTGTTCCCTGATACTCCCACGTTCGCTCTTTTGTCTTTTTTTTAATGCATTTTGACCCACTTCACTTTTCCCATGTTGATTTTTTAACATACTGTGTTTTTTCCTAATATTACTCTTTTTTTTTTATGTCTTAGCGTCGAAGAAATGAATGAAAACACGTAACATGGCCTTAAAACGCTCTTTGCAGTGTACATAGGTAAACATTTCTCAAGAATGGTTATTATATTCATAAATCCAGCTTTGTATATTTTTTTGCACTTGTTTACTACCACTTCAATGGGCCGCACTGATCTATATGCACATGAGGCGGAATATGTGCGAGACAACTGCTCCCAGCAGAGTGAAAAATTACTCTTGGGGGACAAACAGATTTTTGTGAGGTTGTTCTGCTTCTGTGTACAGCCAGATTTTCTGTACACAACCTGCTATATGTTATGTTGTCAAGACTGATTTTTTTTTTTTTTTTTTGCTGCAAAGGAAAATTAATTGCGAAGAGGGCCGAGAATTTGTTTTCATATTGGCTTGGTGGAGCTGAGTGCCAGGATGGAGGAGGACAGCTGTGGGGGAAGGCTGGCCGACCCGCTGCCTTCTGCCTCTCCCATGCCTAGCTGCACAGAGTCTGTGACAAAACAAGCCTCCAGGAATACTGGGCAAACACAGAGAGCCTCTCACTGGGATCCGCACTATTTCCTGGGAGCGCCACAGCCAAAAAGCTTCACACTTCCAGTGCTGTCTCCATTTCTTTTGCTAAATTGAATTGTTGCCTCCATATCGCATCGGAGATACGGCGAAGCCTTGATCGGAAAATGCCTGTTCAGTCAGTGGCTTGCAAATGTGAGCACGGCATCACTTGGCAAGGTGCTGGAATTGCAAACAAACATGTTCTTTTAACACGCTTTAACAACTCGCAACAAGAAATAAGGTCAAGCATGTTGTAAGTGATTCCACCTCTTCTCAATCTGCGTGTGCTCTCACTGTACGAGGCTGTCGAGGCTCAGCCAGGAGAGATGAGCTAGATAGTAGTGGGGGCTGAGGTAGGAACCATTTTCACACTGCTACAATTACAGGAACCGTCATTACATTGCTCACTCTTACTCAAATACAGATAGAAGCCCCAAAAAATTATGCGCAGGCTAGGAGGAGAAAGTGGCTCACTTCTGTTTGCTAAATTAATCGCTTCCTAAATGGCTCCAGGCCAGGCAAAGTTAACATTTGCAGTTTCAAAGGTTTTCAGCGCTTGCAATGAGCCATGAAATTACTGCATGCCGTCGAAAATGGCAGCTGATGAAAAGCCCAAGGAGCAGGTCCCACAGGCAGAGAGAGCTTGGAAGTGAAATCTTAAACACAAAGTCTCATTTCTGATTCGGATCATGGTGAAATTCTGAACCAAACCCCCGAGAATGTGCGAGCCCGATGTCCGAGAGCGGGACAGGTTGCGACAAGACAGATGACGAGCAGCTGTTTGCGGCCTGGCAGCCCCGTCCACGAGTCCGAAGAGACGAGGTGAGCGCAGAGGTTGAGTTGAAGGATCGCTGATGATGATGTCGAGGTGCTCAGCTGCAGCCAAAACGGACTGACCCAAATTAGGTTTGATTAAATCACATGGGTGACGCTGCACTTCTGCAGACATCATTAACATCAAAATGATTATGGCAGAACAGTTTGGCTGAGCCGAGCCCAACCGGTTCACCAATAGTCCATTTGCAGTTTGACTGAAATAAGCTATAAGCATATCCAATTACATCTGAGACACAAAGGAATTACTTTGGAGTCCATGGCTGCTGTGCTCTGCCTCTGATTTACACGCTTTACGATATGCACTCAACAACGCTGCTACATTCACCATGCAGAAACAGTGGGATAATTTTAACTTTAACAACTCTTGGGAATACATTTAAGAAAAATGTTTATTTCCAAAAAAAAAAAAAACACTGTCTCATCATAAAAATGTTACAATTAGTTTTGCCAATTTTATTTATTTACTTTATTTTTAATTTGCGATTCCATGTTCCTCTCTAGCTGGCTAAAGACATACAGTACCTTAGCTCCCACTGTGCCTGGGATCTCTAGCTCCTGACATGCCAGGAAAAACTCCCACCCCCACATATCAATCTGCAATCATAGAGCCTAGCGGACACTTCGGATTGGGGGAAACTTTGACCTATTTTTCAACGTTGGAGTGACCAACCAATTTGGGAGCCAATTTGATTTTTTTTTTTTTTTTTCATTAAGTACGTGTGACATGAAATTAGATCCTCAGTTAGCTGATATCTGGAAGAGTTGGAAGATAATAATTTCATGTTGCGTGTGTATCTCTTAAAAAAGTCATAGTCTACCTACTCCCAGGCTAAAAATACCCGCCTCAGAACATTTCTTATTTAAGTCGAATCCAAGCACAGCCATGTCGACTGTAACGTTAAATTAATTTTGAATTATTTGGTTAAAAACAGGGGGGAAACTCTTTCCAAAGACACCTCCTATTACTGCTAATAGAATTTTTGAGTATGTTTATCTTGCTGTTCGTGTATTAATGACATTTAAATATGTTATGCCTCCACCATAAAACATTAAATACTCCATTGTTGGGTCAAATTTAGAGTGAGAGAGACGAGGTGGGTGTTTATAAATGAGAGCTTAATTAATTAAAGAATGCATTACATTTTAATGGTGAATTGTTAACTCTGCCTGTACCCTCATTAATATGTGCCCCATGGGGATTTCAATGCCATCGTTTCACCAGCAACCTGCTGGCTGCAGGTCCCGTGGCTATTTTATGGTTCTGGAGATTGATAGTTGACAAAGCAATTAATCACACGGAGGAACGGCCGTCCTCTCAGCAGGGGGGGGGGGGTTTAAATTTTCAACAGTGATGAGCTAATGCTACATTTTATGCAATTTCAATTAACTGAGTGAGGTGCGGAAGTGGTGCCTTTTTGGAAGATCATCAGTGTTTTTTGTTTGTTTTTTTTCTTAAAAAAAAAGGCCTGCATCCAAATTATAAAACATATTTCCTCGTTTAAATTTATTGAGCTTCGCAGATCTTTTTTTTTTTTTTTTCGTGTTATTTGTCCAGGGTTTAAGATCCCCTTTAAGAGGGAAGAGTGTTTAATTTGTGGAAGGCAGCATTTTAAAAGTATGTTTACAAAATTCAACAACATTTCCTTGGAGCAAAAGGCAGCACTTAACTCTGCTTTCTGCTAAAACGTCTATGAATACCGAGAGGTGAGCAACTTCGTAAATGTAAAATAGTTTCTGGTAAAAATGTCATTCCTCGCTTTTCCAAAGTGTTTTTGTTTTCAGGAAAAACAAAAATCTATCTACACAGTATTGAGATTTTGGAGACGGAACCGCAAGTAAACCAAATGAATATATGACTAGAGATGAGTCTGAAGATGTGTGTTAGCAGAATGTGTAGATTGAGAGCTGAGGTGAAACTGGCGTTGGAATCACACAAATTAAAAACATTTTTACATACATATGAAGTACTTCATTCCCACTGATATAAAATACCTCTGCAGCAGCGTGTCTCCCAGAAATAATTTTGCCGTGATCTTTATTTATCTCACCAAAGCTAAAACTCCAGTCACCAATCACCTTTATATCAGGGCAGAAAAAGTATCCTGACAAACGTCTTTGAATTTGGCTGAACTGGCCCTTTAACAGTTTTTGGGCTTTGCATATTTATGAGATCAGTGGTTATATGATGTAACAAAAAATAGTGCCGTCTTAGAGTTTTTGTATAGCTAATGAGACTGTAGTATAGGTGTTCTTTATAAGTTATTAGCTTTTAAAAACAAGGGAAATTCACCCCAATAACAGAAAGACAGATACTACATGTTTTACAAGAATTAAACAGTAACATAGAACTACTAGCGTCTGATAACTGCAATATAGTATAAAGTTTATTTCTTTTTGATCTGACCCTTTAATAGAGTGCAAAGTCATTTGTATGTCTATAAAAAGGACAAAAACGGGTTCTACGCATACGGCAAACAGTTTTGTAACGCAGCGGTAATATTGTAGGGAGAACCTCACAGCATGTGCAAACATGTTAACATGAACATAACAATGCCATGTTGACTGGCCAAAGGCCTACAAGTCCCTGTACCACTTGAATAGTGTTGTTTAAAGCTTGTCCCTGAACCCAGTTGCTCTGAAGCCGCCATTTTCTCTCCTTTCACTCCTAATTACCATAGCCTCTCCAGAAAGTCCTCTGTTGCTCCATCTGTCCCCTCAGCCACTGACAGAGATGCTCTAATCACCTCGCATAGCGGGGCTCACATGGGAAAAGACTACACCAACCACCATACTGTCTCAGATATAGAGCCGCTACTGGATGCCAATACCTCACAGGGGGTAAGCTATAAACACTGGCCGCAGCCTTGTATGGGATATGTTCAGTGATGTGCGCTGAAAAGGAGCCATTTCATGTTACAGATCTCCCACACAGCCCGACAACGCCGATGCCAAATGGGGTTTTGTATGAAGTGTACGTGACATATGCCGAGTGGGCCGACACTCCATCAGTAGCTCACATCAAAATGAATCTTTAAGGGATGAAGTTCTGTTTTGGGAAGGATGTGGCGCGTTTACATTAAGTGATATACTCCATGTAGAGGTGAAATATCACAGCGGGGTGGCTTGGAAGGGAATGTATTTTTAACGTTCGAAAATTTCAGAAGGATACATCAAATTGAGAAAGAGTGAGGGAGAGGAGAACAGCTTGTAATTTTGTGGAAAAAAAAAATATTTTAAACCCTGCATGTGTTCTAAAGCAATGCCTCCATAGACCCATGTATTATTTAATCTTATTCTGTATGCCCTGCAGCTTCATATCTCGCCCTCCTTGTATTTGATTCTGTTATTCTCACCCAGGTTGACACCTCCTGACTTCTCTCTCTCTCTCTCTTTTTTTTTTTTGCTTTAGCCCCTTCTCTCACTGACTTTTATGTGTTCTTTTTGTGGGGCGCTGCAAGTTTCCTCCAGAACTTCTCCTGAAGTAAAAAAAAAAAAAAAAAAAAAAAAAAAGAGAGAGAAACTTTCCGCTTCTGCCAGAAAGCCTTCTCATCTTGGCGGAGGAGCAGCCGAGGGAACTCTCAAATGATGACAGCCATCGTGAAAGGGCAGATAAGCCCGTGTGGCTTTGCCTCTGATTGTATGTTCATCTCATTCTGATCCGGCCGCGATTCTAAGCCCCTGTCTTGCGGTCCTCACTCTCCCAACAGTTGATCTTCTGCATGTCATTGAAATCGTCTTAGAGCTGATCCAGGAGACAGGGGGAAAGTAGCTGTTTGTCACCCAACTTCAGTCTTGGCAACGGATGTTCTGCTGTGTTATTTTTATTTCGTTACAGCGTGACTGACTGGTCACTTAGACTCACTATAAATAAGCTTTTTAGGGGTTCGTTCTACTGTGCACAAGGCAATTAGCTGCAGATTTCCGATTAACAATTACATTCAAACAACTGACCAAATATAAGACATGATAACATGTTAATGCCACGATCAGCATATTCACTTCATAATAATAATAATTATACTTTCATGGGTCATATAGTACACAGTGTGTACGTATTTTAAATAAATAAATAAAAGCCAATGCAACATATTACCTTCAGCTTCTTTAGGTTACCGTAGAAGGAACAAAGTAATAGAGTAAATGCATACACTGTAGACATGAAACATCACAGAACCAAGATAAAAGATTAAAAAATAAATAAATAAAAAGCAACATCCTGCTTTTATAATGAGACCAGTTGATGTCAGGCAGGTGTAATGTTTACTGTGTTTCAATGCTAATATTCACTAAGTAACACTGAGTGCAAGAAGAGTAATGCACACCGCAGATCATCTTGTTCAGGTGGTGGTGATGGAATATAAAGCTTAAAAAAAAGAGGAAAAACTCCAGACTCTCAGCTCCAAGTAAAAATTAATTTTACTGGACAACATTTCCCCTTTGCTGAGTCCTAACCAACACCAAAAGGAGGTGAGGATGATAAAGCCTTCTGTGAGCAGTCCGCTCACCTGGTGTGCGTTTGACACTAATCACCCGCATGTTTGACGAAGCTGCTGCCGAAATGTTGTCCAATAAATTATTTTTTATGAGTGTGGCGTTTTCCTCCTTTTTTTCCCCAATGTCACCAGTTTTGTCATTAGGACTCATCCTCTGGGCACCATGAATATCTGCTTAAGTTGAGATATTTCAATCTGGGCCGGGAGTGAGATTGCTGTACCTAGAGCCAGGCTGCTGGAATAGTAAAAATATCAAGGTGAATTGACGTTAATATGGTTTGTGAATGCAAAAGGAAACACTTCCTGTTTGGAAATATAGGGGGCAAAAAAAAAATACATGAATTAACGTGTTACAGTTTAGTCAGGATACTAGATACACCGGGCAGCATGGATTGATGAGATCTAACAGTCCTGAAAGGTTGAATTTATCTTCAGGGAAAGTGGAGCAAACTAGACTCTAGAGGCAACTTGTAGTTGGTGCAAAGCGATACAGTATAAAGAAAGCTGAAAGGTGGTTTCCACTTCAAAAGGCACTGGTCCTCCGCCACAGTTATCAAAGCTTAATATTTGATTTTAGTTGACCATTTTCCATTAAAAACGTGATAACCGCTGCAAGAGTGACAGACCCAGACGCACACTCGCACATACTCCCCCCCACACACGCACACACGGGGAGGTGCGTACCCTGCTTACTAGAGTGTGCAGGCCGAACAGTTTCCTTCACTTAACTTGACATTTCCAGCTGCTCTGTCTGCGGCAGGTCCTACGTGGTGTCACATCTACAGCCCTGCAGTATGCACTGCTGAACGCTGCGGGTCTTAAATGAGATCCCAAAGGGAAAGCAGAGCTGAGGGGTGGGAGGTGGGAGGTGGGCGGTCGGGAGAGGAGGGGCATTATCTTAGCCACTAATGAACAATTGTATAATTTCTATCAAAAGCAGTCATAAGGCCTGCTCAGTCTTACGGTATCTCCTCTAAATACTGTCACGATAAAGCGACTGTTAAAAGAAGAGTGCCGGCGGAGGAGGCGGGGAGGAGGAGCTTTGGAGCTGTCAAGAGGGGCCACTGTGGTCAGGAGGAGCGCAAGAAAGGAAAGTCTCTCCGCCTTTATCTGCCATTTCCTGCTCCCTTCCTGGCTACATTAATAATCTGTAAGAGCAGAGAATCACGCACGGCTGCGAGGAGATAAAACGCGAATGACAAAATATCAACTTCCTGCTACAAAACTCAAAGCCGTTATTAGAATATCAGGCACAGGCGGTAATTAATTTCAACTTTAATTACTTCCACTGTTCCTGTAGATTAGATCACAGGTTTGAGATGGGTTATTAAAACAACTGGGGAAATCTCTGCAATGTAAAAAAAAAAAAAAAAAGAAAAAAAGAAAGAAAGAAAAATGTTAATTTGTCCAACCCCATCTCTTAACCTGCGTGTTGAGTGATGCAATTACATCGTTGTGGCGCAGACAAGGGTTGATATGATGTAGATGAAACAGACACCCGATCACGTCGAGTGGAAGCTGGAAGGTCTTTACATCCAGCGCACAGAGATCTAAACGCTGATGGTATCACACGATGATGAGGTTATGATGACCTCTTGGTTTCCAGCTATAACAATGAAAGAAACTATTGGAGATAAAGAAGTAAACAGAAGAAAATATGTCGTCGCTAGGATTGTTTTTTAATTGAATTAAGCTATGAATTACATCTTTTTTTTCAGATTTCCTCCTTTTCACCAGGAAAAATAATTGTTCATTTAGACGTGCCTAGATCAGTGGTTTCAAGCGTTCTGACACCCATATGTCAGATGGGATCACACTTCTTTAATGTTAGGAACGCTTCAGGAAATTGTTAAAATTCAACAGCAAGATGTCACATCGTCTATTACTGTTGCCATGAAACTGTGCGGGGTGTAATGCATAATTTTATTTTAAATCTACCTTTTCCAACCTCCTCCCACAATCCAAAGACATGCTTGTCAGGTTAACTGGTGATTCTATATTGGCAGCAGATGTGCACATGTGGTTGTTTGTCTCTGTCTTAGCCCTGTGATACACTGGTGGCCGGTTAAGGATGAACCTCGTCTCCCCTGGCGACGTTGGGCGGGAGGCGGGGTCATATCAGCGATGCATTTTTCATTGCAAGCAGCAACTTGGCCATGTGCAGCGTGGAGATCTTGGATTTGGTGTGATTCTTATCTTCTTGGCGGGAGATTTACGGTGAAGTTTGAATATGTACTAAAACTATTTGGAGCATGCACATGCAAAGTCTTTTTTTCTTTATGTTCGTATGTGCATTGGTTTGAATCCGTTAGCCGCGTGATAAACTGGTGACTTGTCCAGGCTCACCAGTACCCATGACCCTGCAGAGGACAAGCAGTTATAGAAGGAATTAACGGATGTACTGATAACTTGGGCTAAAGGTACAAATCCTCAGCGAGCGTGCAGCCAACAGGCAGCGGTGGGGCAACAGCTGCTTCGGTTACCTTGAATCAAAGCACGAGGTGAATCCGAGTGCATTCTACTTGTTTTTATTCTTGCCTGAGTGCTCACGGACATTCTCAGAGGTGCTTCTACATGTCCCTTTAATAGAGCATTCATAAAGAGGCCATTCAAAAGCAAAACCGCATTCATCAGCGCGACTGTGTGAGTTACGTGTGCAGGAAATGCGATCATGATGAGGCCTTGCTTTCTTTGTTGTAAATAGGGAGCTGTATTCAGCCATGTGACTTAAATCCCAGTCGGGCAGTCCAGCCTTGTTCTAATATGATGATTCCATATCAGTTGATTCAATGCGCACTTTTCTTCATCAATCAAAATAACATCAGGCACCCTTTCATACTTTGCAACCTATATGAAAATAATCTGCTCCGTATGGTAATATCATATGGAGCAGGCAGCGTGTTTGCTGTGGGATTACAGAATGAAAAAACAAAATGCATTGCAGATATGCCATTTCAAATTAAACGCACAGCCTTTTTCCCTCCTATCTTTTTATAGATAGTCTAATTAATTTACTTCAACTATAAATAAATATTTAGTTCCTCTCCTAGCGCAGCGCGCAGGCCAGAGCTGGCTTGGTGCATCGAGTCTTCATTATACTGTAGTGTTTAGCGGTATGCGGGAACGGCTAATCTTCAAAATCCCTGCCACACAATAAACAGAGTGACAGAAAGGAAGGATGTACGAGATAAGTCGCCAGTAATGAAACTGGATGCCAAAAGGAGAGGACAGTATGTAATGAAGAGAGAGCAGAGGGGAATGTTTAAAATAAGTTCAAGAACAAAGATAAAGCCCAAGGATGATGTTATCTGTGGGATTGAAGAAAGCATTTCAGAAACAGAATGGTCACAATCACTTAATCAGCCTGACTCCACCCAGCGCCGGCCCTGTCTTCCATCATATGCTATTTCCCCCGCGCCAAACAGTCAATTTTCACTCGCGTGTGTGCGTGGGTGGGTTACGTCGAAGTAAAAGGGTTACAGAAAGCGCTGATGGCTCTGTCATAGTGGAGGGTGGCATTGCATTATCAAGGCGCAGCACTTTGGTGTGTATCGCTGGTGAGTCGTGCTGAAAAGATGACCAGTCTGAAACAATGCGGACTGAAAGGGAAGGATTTATAAATGTCTGTCTGTGATTATGACTGATTCAGAATGAACTAAACCTGGACTGCAAACCCAAAGTCATTCAGTTATTCATGTTTGAACTGCTCATCCACTCTGATATTTAAAAGGCAAAATATTAAAAAAGTAGGTAAATGAATTGGAAGCCTCGTATCTTTCCTATAGTACTCTACCTAATTTACAAGTAAACACTCTTATAACTTTCACAGCAGCTGCATGAATCATGACACAAAACGACTCAAGAAAAGATTAAATTTAAGTGTGAGCTCAGTCCGGCCCAGAGCACAGACAGAAGGTTTCACACACCACATGAGCACAACAACCGATCTTTGCTATAATGTATGGTGCTGACCTTATCACGGTGTCAAACGTACACTATCTAACATTGTGCCATTACACATATTCTATATTCCGTGGCCATGGCTTCTCTCCATTCGCTGTGATCCACCGCTCTACTGAACAGCTTCGTCTCCCCAACAAGCTTATTTCCAAAAGCTTCCGGAGCTCTATGCTCAAATCCTCTAGATCCCGGTCCCTGCTGGGGCCAGACCGCTGGCAAAAACCGAGATCCTCAGACAAAGACTGGCCCGAAACTCCTCTTGATTTGGACGGGCGCGCTGCTGTCGCCGCTCTGCAAACGCCATAACACCATCTCTGCGCTCATTTGCGGGGCCTTTAGCCGTTCATGAGTTTGTGATTAGCAGCCCTCGGGTTCGGTGGCAGCTCACCAGTTGTAAAAGTCGGCGCGGACAGAGGCCCCCCTCCGAGAGCGGCTGGTAACTTGGCCTCTAATGCGCCGACCCCACATGTACTAGGCAAGGCCTTTACCACGTCTGCAAGACCAGGCACCAATAAAGCAGCTCAGCGAGCATTTTGAGAGATAATGACACCACAGGCTGCACAAATGTTGAAACCCCATGTAAACATAGCGCCAGAATGGAAGTTAAGCATCTATGGTGGCTTTCAGATGTCAGCTCAAAACTGTTTCAGATCTGCTCTCATTTTTTTTATTTTTTTAATGCTCCCATCAGTGTTTTTTTTTTTTTTGTCAATAGAATTTTGACTTTCTGTAAATTAACAAGCGTACACAACTCCAGCAGCCAGGTAATATCCCGAACGAGAGTTTGTTTGAAGCTTTAGATCACAACAGAAGGGATGGTTAATCACCATCACTCTGTTATGAACTTGATGCCTGCGTGGTCGACTGAACAAACATTAAACAAAAGGAAAAAATGTTTCAAATTCAGATCTTGCGACGACATAAACCAAATACTAATGTGTGCTTAACTGGCTCTCACGGAAGTAATGCCCACAGACACTTACAGGAGTTTCATATCGAAATGTGAAACGGTTCATTACGCTCGTGTCATAAAACTTTATTAGGTGCTACAAGGAACATTTGAGGTTCATTATAGCGCGACGCTCAAATGGTTTGTCAAAGGCGAAAGAATCTGTGCATGTGTGTTTACTTCCTGTTGAGTCATGTTCGTATGCAGCTTATTGTGTTTGAGCGTTTTCAGTTATGCATGTGCTTTTTTAATAATAAAGAGAACGTGGACGTTTCATATACTATAAGTAGCTGCATGCATAGCACATTCAGACACATTTAGCCATACACAAACAAAAACCCAGAATAGAAAACTAGAAAATTAAGTTATATGATTTAACTGTAAATTATGACAATGGGGTATTTTGATTGATGACAGGGTAAAGATTGGTATTAGATCTGCGCTTGACCCTTTAAATGGCATTGTAACCACACGGTTGATCTATTTTGTAGTAGCAGTAGACAATAAAATGCTTAATTTCTCATTTTGTACCCATTTTCTAACCATTGCCAATTATTCAGTTTGTAAGATACACAAATCTGCTTATGTGTGAACACATTATATATACAAATATCTAAGCTGCGGCTTTTATACTTTTTGAGATACAGCACTTTGAACAGATGACCATAGCTTGAAAATATACCTCATACAGCTTAGCAGTATTTATATTGTATGAATCTGTACAATCGTGTGAACATTTTAATAATGATATGTCAAAATGCTCAGTTTGCTGTGCACGCTATTAATATAGATTAAAAATGAATGATATTTAATCGTCATTAATTATAATTCTTAGTGTGGAAGTCAAAGGGTTTAAGATTACACATGAGTTGCCCTAACATTTCTGATTGTCTGTATTTCCGTATATATCTCCACAACACCCACTTTATCTGCAGAGAGTGTCCCAAGTTTTAATTGCAAAAGAAACAGATGTGACTGAGAGACAGAGGAGAAAAAAATTGCAGCGGTTTGACGGTGTCTGCAAGATGAACGGAGACAAAGACAGAAAGCGATTCCAGAGTTCACTGGCTGGACAAACAGTTAATGGCTCCGTGCGGCGAGGGCCAGAGAGGAGCGACGGACAGTACATCATGGTGTTTACAGCTAGTTAACAGCTCTGGACTGGGTCTGTCAGGCCCCGTGAAGGGATTGGAGGCCACCACCGTCCGGGCAGACTTCAGACTGTGCGCCCGAGGCTAGGCTCTGTGAAACATGAGCTCCAGTACGCAGTAATGGCCAACATACTTTGCGCCGTCGCAGCCGCAAAGAAACAATCCAACTGCACACCTGCGAGCTTTGGTTTTTCACACCACAAACGGTGCCAATTTTCATCAAATATGTTAATGTAGTGTTAATAGCGCCGCAGTTCGACACAGCATGCGCCGCTGTTAACAGAGGCTAAATTAAAAAGTAACACGAGATATGTACTTCCAAGTTTAGCGTCAGAGATATGGTGTAAACGGTGCCCTGATACAAATTTTGTAGAAGGATCCATTACTGTAAACATATTTAGAAATAGTGCACATGTTATCGTGTATCCAAATTTCCTCATCTGCTGCCTGGAAAAGAGAGGCTACTGATTATATGAATGCTGCCTGATAGATCTTCAGAGCAGGGCCTTGTGGAATGTCTCCCCTCCTCTGTTTAAACAAAGCCTGAGATAAGATTTAAGGAGAATCCTTAAGGTGATCCAGCTGCCCTCCTCCAAGCTGCAGCAGGCACAGAGCCATAATGAGGACTGAGGAAAAAAGGCTCAGAGACCCACCTCCAGAAGGCAGGGCTGCAAATGAATACATTCCCCCTCTCATTTTCCTTGCAGCTTATCCCCTCTAAAAAAAGAGAGAGAGAGAGAGAGAAGACAACCAAAGAGAGATGAGAGGTAGAGGGATGACTCTGTTCAAGTTTTGTCACACTCGTTCCTATCGTTTCCCTCGGTTGTTTCAGAAAAGCCCCTGCTGTTGTCCACCGTTAATCTTGGGTTTCTGTCACTTTACTGGCGTTTTTTTTTTTTTTTTTTTTTTTCCCGTTTTGGATTTACATGTGAATTGCTCGGAGCGTGAATCATTTACGTGTAGCATCCTTTCCTTACAGCACATTTTAATGATTACTATGTGTTTGAATTTTCTCAATTATTCCCTGTCTCCCCCTTCCCCCCCTCACTGTGGGCAGGCGAAGGCAGTTTGCCTTTTAATTGCATACAAAACGAAACCGGAAAAAAAAATAATAAAAAAAATAGACATAAATAAAATAAAAATATGTCAACTGCCCAATTATATAAAAAAAATGCAGAGCATGCATATAAATGCATTTTTCCATTTGCATGATTGCATTACATCAAAGGAATGTTTAACATTTTGTCACATCAACCTGTAATTAATGCAAAGCGTATTTGCAAGAACAACACGTTTCAATAAATATGTATGGAGATATATATATACTGCATATTAAATCATAATTCGGGCTAATGCACGTTGCTCGGGATAATCCAGCGTGTGTGTATGTGTGTGTGAAAGGGAGAGAGAGGGAGGAAATAATTAGCAGAGAGAAGCGATTGCACTAATGAGAGGAGAATTTGACTAGGATACTTTACTTGACCCCCAGTGTTCCTTGCCTGTCCAAGGGAAAAAAAAAAGGCTGATTTATAATTATACTCTGCAATGCGCCATGAAATTGTTATTGTGGAATACCTTTTTGAAAATGTTATCAAACAATTACTTTAATTTTTCCCTCTGGAAACTGTTGCACATGTCTACCTAAAATGAGATGGTGGTGCAGAGTCTCCTGCCTGTCATCCACTGCTGTTCATGCAGATGAGCTCTTTTTTTTCCTCCTCCTCCTTCTTCTTCTTCTTCCCTTTCCCCAGAGTCTCTGTTCCGAGGGATGCTGTGGCAAATAAAATAATACTCTGATAAAACTGAAATATTTTATGACAGAATGATAATCATTGCAAGCATACGTGCCACTGATATGGGGCTGTTTCGGAGGGGAGGAGAGGAAATAATCCTTTTTGTGGGCTTTAAAAAATGAATCTCAGTTGAATCACATCAGAGAAAAAAAAACTCAAAGACAGTTCCAAGATGAGCCAACTCCAGGAGAAAATGACCTCCTCGTTTTGGTGATAAAGTTCTAGCCAAAATATGATATCAGCCCGCGACGTGACTCATTAGAAATGTGTGTATGGCGTGGAGGCAGCTCTCCCTATCTGCCAGTGCCTGGCTTGCCGACTGATAAGAGGCAAATGCAAATGTCCTGATAAGAACTGAATGCAAATATTTATGATATGATATTCCCTGGGAATTATGTGCGGATAAAACAAAGTGTATTATTTCCCTTTAATTCTTTCAGGTTTGCCAAAATGTCCTTTTTTATATTTATTTATTTATTTATTTTCTGCTTTTGGAATTTGCATTTCTTCAAAATTGATTGGGCCTGCGTATTATGTTAAGCTATTTGTTTGCTGAGGATGGTAATTAGTTACTGTAATTACAGCGATGACAGTTGCTAAATTGTTTTTAAAGCATTACAGTGTGTCTGTGCCAGAAGATTGCAGTACTTATTTTAGGATTTAAGCAGTAGCTGGAAACACTCCCACTCTAAGGCCAAAGTGGGAATTTTTTTGAACTACAAAGCAGCCATTTTCTAAGCAAAGACATTTTTGAAAATGGCTGTTAATTTGCACTAATTGCTGGTTTGACTGTGTTGTGCAGTTTCTTCTCCGATCAGGGACTTGTCACTGATAGGATGTCTTGGGGGATCAAAATGGGCTTGAAATAGTTTAAATACATGTGTTTGTTAGCTTTGTACTCTCATTTAAGTCGGACTTTTAATGTTCTCTGTCACCCAAGAAACAAATTCCTGTTGAAGGCACATTTGTAATTATGGTTCCCAGTGTTGCCTATACTGGCTTTCAAGTTTAGTAAACATTAATTAGCGTGGACGGCGACAGTTGGGCGTTTTAGAGGGCATTTCATGTACAGCATGAACAGGAAAAAGCTAAATCACATGAATCAGGGCTGCTAGAACGACATATTTCTAATGCACAGATTCAATAACGCAGGCAGAACGTACTGTAGGTGATAACGAGAAACTGTACGTCAATATCTGTTTAAGTCAGGAAGACAGAGGATGACGTGGGTTACGAGCATCTGTGGCGCAACAAACTCCACCAGGGTTGCAGCTTATGGTCACTTTCATTAATACTGTCGATTTCTATAGAATTCCAGATTAAATGATTACTAACAACAATAAGTATCCATCACGTTGTCCTATATTAAAATATGATGTCCTCATATGCAAGCAATCAGGGAAAAGATATTTAGTTTAATGAGAAAACAAGTATGTGAGATGTGACAGATTATAGCCATACGGCTAATTTCCATTTCCATTGGAGAGTGAACAAGTAAATTAATTAATTAATTGCAATTTGGAATTTTATCTGTGAACGGAATAGGCTCTCGCTGACGGTCATCGTGTAATATGTGGCCTTGTGATTGGCTCAGCAGCGATACGGTGGAGACTTACCTCCGTAGACCCCCTATTGAAGGTTTAAACGGTTTAAATGATGACATAAACTTAATCATAACGAATCATTTCTCAACACCGCTGCAGATTAAACCTCTGTCACTCCACTAATCAACCAGTCAGCAACCAGTTTCAACCCTTAAACAGCTTTCTCATATTATGACGTCTTTTTTTTATATATACATTAGTGTGTTCAACCTGGCCCCCCATTCTAACTAGTTTAATTAAGAGGCACAAGGTTGATGCAAAAAACACTGAGGTAATTACTATGTATTCAATGTCGGCTGAACGTGAGACACAACAAAAACCCTATCGATTCCACTATTCCGCGAATGAAACATAACTCCGGTAACAATTCTCAGGGACCCCATGGGTAAGAAGCCTAGTTTACTTCTCAGGCATTATGCTATAAGTGCATAATTGGATTTACTATTAACATAATCGGACAGTGTGCGTGTTGACTTGGATATATTCCCCTGTGAGCTGCACTGCTCCTCTAAACCTTATGGAAGTAGGGGGTGAAAGTACGCTCAGGTCCAACGGGCTGCTCCATGTGTTTTCTAAATTCAGCCCATGAATTGAAGCATGCAAGAACTTCAAGTGGAAGACATGTGTCAAAGAGACATTTTAGACTGGCTTTGGTTGTGTCCATCTATTAAAAACAAAGCCTAAGGAACAAATCTTTTTCTTTCTTTCTTATTAGCCATCTTCGAATGAACACAGCTCACAAACTGTAGTGTTTTTATCACTGGCTTATTAAGTGTTTGAAACTTTTTGAGCTCATTGCAAAGGTGAGAATCCCCAACAATGCATTCAACCATGAACAAGGGAACCTCAGCATCAGGACAATGCCTCTTATTGCCTGAAGAGGAACACAAACTAACCCCAACAGACACAAGACAGGGACAGTGCAGACAGAAACATGTGACTCAGGCAGACAGCATAACAGCTCTATCAGCGTAATAACTTGCTACTGGAGCAAGAAAAGTGGCCTTGGTGTGTGGGGTGAATTCCCGAGTTCTGCCTCTGTTGCGTAAATACCCCAGCACCCCACAAACGTAGCCTGAACCCACGCCTGCACACAGCATCCATATTAGATGCACCCGCTGGTTACTTCTTAATTAACACCTACTGCAGCCATAATAATAGAATCGTTCGCCCCCCCCTCCTTCCTCAAATCCCTTTGAAATTACGCAGGATTAAGGAAAGTTGGTTGCTAAATTGGTGTGTGCATCTGTAATTTAATTGCATCTGAGGCTATTAATTAATAAGGTGCCTCCTTTAATAGTTAATGTATAATTGCTGTTAATTAACCGGCGGTCTCGATAAAATGTCACCAAAATCAAACAAAAACAATTAGCTTTTTGAGGTACGTGTCTTTTAAAATCCCCATTATTAGCACTAGAGGTAATATACAGTAGTTAGAATGATAAAGAAGCCAGTGCAGATTTTAATTTGGATGGGTGGAGAGAGAGAGCGAGGAAAAAGAAAAAAAAACACAGTTGACATCCATAAGGGAATTACCATGCGGTAATTATGGGATAAGCCCATTGTAACATGATAAATAATGCTGGGAATCTGTCCCCTCCAGTTAGGTTGTCTCCTCTTTTTAGTAGGGTGGACTATAATTCCACTTCTTGTGCTATAGGAGCTCAAAAACGTGGCATGGTGAAGACTAACACTGGGGCCTACAATGGCTTTTAAGGCAAATGTATATTTTTCTGTGACTTAGGTTTGTGGCTCTAAATCTCCAAAGACTTACATTCCTTGATAAAAGCAGTTGTGTGAAGTCCAAGTGTTTGGGTCTCGCTGATTGCGGTGTCACACGGAGTAAATATAACAAGTAATAACTTAGACATCAGGCACAAGCATGACCAATATGTCACACACTCGGTGTGACTAGCAGCATTTATGTTTGAACTAATGTCGCCTGAGGCATAGTAAAGGAGAAATAGCACCAAAACAATACGTTCTTCTTCTTCTGCTTTGTTCTTCTTATCTGGTATAAATCAATAGGTTGTGGATTTAGGTGCGATTTACAAGCGGAGTGGCCCTCGGTGGAAAATGAATGGGGTGCCAGGTTGAGAAGCCTAAATATACATCTGGAGCATGGAACTTTAAACAAACCCAACTATTATTTGCAGTGCAATATTACCATGAATACAAATGACAGCATGACCTCAATTTTCTGCACCATGTGAGAGTGTGGAAGAAACCAATGGCTTAAGTGCTTTTCCATCCCAAAGTGCTTGTTTGGTCTCAGTTTCACTCCTATCACACTGTCAACAATCACGCTGTTTGGTATTGAATTCGTAGAAATAATATTCAGGGTCCCTGTGCACAGGCAACTTTTATAAGAGCCAATTTTCCCCTGCAGTACAATTGGTTGATAGAAATACGTCTCTTACTTACACAAAGCAATTTACGCGTGTTTTAGCCTTCATTTAATGAGGCATGAGGAACAGAAAAGAATCAGCAGTGCAACAAACACTTGGCCTAGGAAGTCGCTTTCACCTTGGTCCACCATGGAAAAGAAGCTGCACTCCACTCGCTAAACAATTACAGCACATTAGCTACTTGTCAGTCAGGCCTTTTGGAGATGATACATCTCCATTTATTTCCTCTCTACATTTTCTCCCTCTGCTCGCTCGCCTCCTCTGCTCTTCTTTCCCCAGACATGCAGGGATGTGCGAGGAGTCCACAGGGAGCTGTGGAATATTTCACTCCGCCACCGAGGCACCCGGTGGGAATAGGGGTTGAAACTGTGTGAGTATGTATCTCATTAGTTCAGTTATGTAATTTGGAGCACTGATAATCCTCCAGGACTGCCAAGTTGCGCACCTCAGAAACAAGAGTCTGAGTCGTCAACATGCAGCCAAGTACAGACTAAGCTGCTAATTGCTGGGTGTGGTAATGTGACTGGTAATGTAAGCCAGAGTCCTCTATGGTATCATGGATAAACACTATGGTACGCCTGCTAAATGAAAAGGTTTTAACACCTCCTGCTTTTTGGTTGTGTGTTCCTGGGTTTTGGGAAACAAAAGTCTTTGAGTGAAAGCAATGCAATGCTAATGAGTGCAGCACATGAGCATGAGCATGTAATAGGAAGGAACGGGGCACACCTGCCAACACAGCAGTTTTTCTCGGGTTAGTCAAACAAACACTCCCACCTTTTTGTTTTATTGTTATTCTGGGAAACTCGACATTTTTATGGGCCTAAAACTTCATCATAAACTATTGTCGTAAATGGACCCAGTTTTGGTATTACAATTGATACACACTAAAAACATTGACTATGAAAATGTCCTCTTCTGTATAAACTATGAAAAACTACAACGAATAAGACACTCTTGATGATGCAGTGGTTAGTAGTGATGTACGATACCACCGCTTTTCTTTCCGATCCGATACTGAGTAAAATTCAGGCTGGTGTCATTGATACCGGTGTGATACCGTTGTGTAAATATAGTGTAAAAAGCAGTGTATTTCAAATCATAGCTCCATAAAGAATTAAAGACATCAGAGTAATTAATTTATTCATTTTAAACTGTTTTAAAATGTATTGAGGTAGTAGCTTAATTTACTATACAGCCGAGCTAATACAACAATAGAAAAAACAAATGGGACACAATCATACAAAATATGTGAAAATGTTGTTTCAAACGCTCCTCATCGTAATTGCCTCATATTCTGTGTTGTAGTTTAACCTGAGGTGTTTAGTTACTTTCCCTTGAATGACTGAAGTATCAAACGTATCGATATTTTGATTTGAGAATCAGTTTTAGAGCATAAAGACCTGGTATAGGAATTATCGATATTTCAGCATCGATCTGTACATCACTAGTGGGTTAGTCGCCTGCTGTCTCACAGAGAGAGAGTTCTGGTTTCAAATCTTCATTCCAGCTGGATCCTTACTGTGTAAAGTTTGCTAGTCCTCCCTGTGTCTGCGTGGGTTCGCTCCGTGTGCTCCGTCTTCCTCCCACAGTACAAAAACATTCGTGTTAGGTTAATTGTTGATTCTAAATTGGCTGTAGTGTGAATTATTTTGTCTCTTTGTGTTAGCCCTGTGTTGGACTGCTGACCTGTCCAAGGTGGGCCCTGCCTCCCCAGCCAATAGCAATATACTGGAACAGTACTTGAGCAGCAAGAACCAAGTTAATTCAGTTAACATTAGGATCAGAGTGGAAACTGAGGAACGCAGTGCAAATCAAAGCCCCTAAACTCGACCTAAATCTTAAACCTGAGCGGCCATGAGTATAGTTCTTGCTTGTAGTTTATGGTTGTAATAAATTGTACAAAAGGTATATGCTTTTAGATGGTCCAAATGAAATTGTTAATTCTGCTCTCAGTGAAATTGTTGTACTTCAAGACAACTGAACATCCATTTTCTTTATTTCTTATGTAATTGTTTTTTTGTGCCAGATGTGTACACTATTGCTGTAAGGTGCCATTTTTAGATACATCTTCAAAACAGGATAGATTTAGGGGCTTAAATTATTCTAAAGCATCCAATTCTTGAAAACAGTGCATGGATTAGTAACTGTGAAATCATTCGTACTGACCAAAACTGGGATTTACAGATATATAGTAGCATGTAGGCCTACGTAAGGCAGTTAAAATTTGGCTTATCGGCCCTTCAAGCTACAGCCTGGACAAATGATTGTGGTCAGCTGGGACAGTTCACCAAGAGAAAAGGTGAAAGCGCCAACACTTGACCCTCTTCTTGGGTTCATTGCAGGGGCGTCAACCTCAACCTCAACCCAACCTGGGGCATGAGAAAGAGGAAGGGCAGAAAAGGGTGTCAGTATCACGTAGTGTGACATGCCATGTCCAATAACAACGAACAACATAACATCATTTAACCTTTACAACACACGTATTGATCCAGCTGGTTGTTATCACGCCGCGATCACAGCTCCGGGCTCAGCTCAGCTCAGATTCAGGGGCCGTTGGAATCCACCTTGCAATATTACCAGGAGACAAAGAGATCTAGCGCTTCTGTTTTTAACCCTGTCCTTTGACCATCCGTTTTCCCCCAGACTTTGTCTGTGGAACATTGGGAAGATGTGTCACTGGCTGTTTCCTTGCGATGACTAAATATACTATAGGAGACATCAGATATAATCTTGGCGCACTGCGGTCGAGTGATTAAGAAAAAACACCCACACAATCCCCTTGATGATTTTTCCGGTGATGCAAAGAGAGTCTCCATACTCATTCTGTTATTTCTTCTTATTCATTTATTTATTTTTTTATTTCTGGGAAGATGTGATTCATAATAACTCAATCAAGTGTTTTAGACGTTATTAAAATATCCCAGCAATTGAGGCGGCCTGGTAATAAAGTGCATAATAATAAACATGCTCATTGATATTCATTCTCTTTACCTGCTTAAACATGCACTCTGGATTTAATAGAAAGTAGAGCAAGAGACGTCGAATTACTTTGAAGTACATCATCATAATATAGGCTGCATCTGAGAGAAGTTGACTCCCTGCCTCAGGAGACGTGCACCCAGATGGATTCACATACGCCCAGATGGCCTGAGTTGTCAGTATGTTCTGTCGAAAGCTGTTGCTCAGTTCACCTTATTGGATGTATCTTCCACTTGTAGGCTACAGAATCTGAGAACAGTCGTGTACAGTCATGAGCGTAATTATCAAAGTAAAATAATGAGGAATAGTTGGTCTGATTGGTCTTATTACCGTAGTTTGACGGCAGCAGTATTACAAGAAACCAAAGGTGCTTTATTGGTCCCTCAAGCAACAATTGTCCAGCTTAGGCACAACAGGCTGTAGTAAAATCCACTTAATATCATGGCACTGTGTATAAATAGCACGTCATGGCTACGCCTTTTAAGCATTCTGCGTGTCATCTTATAGCGAAGAAAGAACATGTAATCTTCTATATTCATTGTCCGTGCACTCAGTATCATAAACAAAGGATGGCAATGGTGTCAGTTGGTGTTAATTCAGAGTATTTGTTTGCAAAAAAAGATCTTTGAAATATCTCTTTCAACTCAATTTGTGGTTAAATTCAACTACAGTAAAGTGACACGTCCAGAAAGAAAAACTGCATGAGAGCAGCACCGCTTAAGTCCTCAGCGGTAAAATTAACAGTCGGGATCATGCCAGGTTGCGTCGCCCTGCTGGTCCAGAGATCTGTACGCATTCTCCGCCTGCACCAAAATATTCTCTTGTGTTTAATATCTTTACAAATTTAGGATTTTTAACTGCGTGAATGGATATCATGTCTCCCCTCATACGAAATCCCAGCACTTCTACATCTCTCTGTCTTGCCCCACTCTTCAGTTAGTTGTGGTTTTGGAGCTGTGAGCTAGCAACACAAGCAGGTATGTTGTGCTGATATGTTTAGCTTTAATAAACTTTTTACAAACTTTGCACAGCACAGCGAGCAAGCTAGTGGCTAGCAAAACAACAACAAACAAAAAAAACAACTACAAAATAAATTGGTGCTTGCTTCAAATGTATACCCTACTGTCTGATATTATGGGCTACTTGTTTTTAAAATTAATTAAAAAAGAAAAAATTGTGGTAAGTGAGAGGCCACTGTAACTGCAAACTGCAAATGTGCTGTGCAAGAGCACCGCAACTGTCACATGTAACCACGAGAAGTGGAGCTGCAAGAGTGGTCAATTACAGAAATATGGTGTGGCTATGATTTTCATGCAACAATGATGCTTTTATTAAGATGAAAAAACAGAAAGGGCCGGTTGTTAACAGACTGGAAGAAAAAAAAAATATATATGTCCAAGCAGCATCTTGAAGACTATAGTCAAACCTCTTCCAATTAGTAACAGGAAATGAGGAACGGGCACAAAAAGACCACAATGACATAGCCCGAGCCAGAGTTATCAAATTTGCTGTGAATGCTGATAATAGATATGTATGCTAAGGAAAATGGTGCTTTAATAGAGTTTTTAACTGTAGATCTAGAATAGAAAATTGGACATACATTCTAATTGAATACCTGGGTTGAAAATGCACCCGGCACACCGTTATAAATCATCTGGAATCAGTTTTCTCGAACTCCTCTCTCCCTCTCGCCCACTTTACAAACACAGAGCAAGGCTTTTTCAGCCTCTGATAAGTGTTAATAAATTACCTGAATTTGAAAATTAATGGCTAGCCGCCTGCTTCAGGGAGATATCATTGTGTTTCATGAATATTTTGATTTTGTGATTAGATCAAAATGCGGTGAATTCCTAAACAGCCCCCATGCCCAAGCTCCACTGATCATAAACTCTTCCCTTCTTAAAAAAAAAAAAAAAAAAATCCATTCCATGCAAATTTGCTGATATGGAATAATTAGAATGAGTTTTGCCCATATTTTTCTGCTGTAACATTTGCATGACTTTAGATCTCAGTCGACTGATCTGCTCCAAGCTGAGGGAAAAATGCGTGTTTTTTTTGTGCAGCTCCCCCCGTCCCCAAAAAAAAAAAAAAAATTTACCTTGCCAGGCGAGATAATGGCTCATATTGTGATGTTAAAGAGGCTTGTATTTACAAAAAGAAACAAAGGCGAGACGGTTGCCAGCCCTGGAGGACATTGATTAGGCTCTTCCTGTCATTTCCCATTCACGCACTGTATCAGTGGCATTCCAGCTCATCTGCTTCTGTGCGCGATAGGGATCAAATAGATTTCCCCACATTGTCACAACATTTACAGGTAAGGGAATGTGAAAGGGGAAGGGAAAGCATGAATAGCCGTGCAAACTTTGACTTAATGACGTATTTTTTCGCACTGTCTCCATCTTTTTTCCTTTTTTTTTTTACACACGGAGCCCCTCGGGTTGTTTCTCTTCCTCTCACGCGCACATCGTTACCACTTACAGACGTGAAAACACACGCACACAAAATCATACGCTAAAATACACAAAGAGAGGAGGTTTAAGATTAAATAATTCATCTTACATATCTGCAAAATAAATCACTCGACGATTGTATTACCAGGATAATGTGCGGCATTCACATTTTGTATGGATGCTTCTCTTTCACTCTGGTGCTGGCACTTTTACACTCCTTAGTTGGCACACAGGGATATGTGTGGTGCAAGAAAATAACAGATACACGTGAAGTTGTGCGACTTCAGATCTTAGTTAGCAAGCAAAGTGTGCTTTCAAAACACAGAGGGACGCTGGTGGTTGTGTGTGTGTGTGTGTGTGTGTGTGTGTGTGTTGGGGAGGGAGGGAGGGTGAGGGTGGGTACGTGCATGCACATGAGTGTGGGTGCCCGGCAGCTGCACGGGGGCCCCAGGGACAGGCCTGTGTAGATTGGGTCTCCTCAACCCACAGCTCATTAGTGGAGAGTGAAAGGAATCCACACAGATGGCTGTCAACGTTCAAAAAAAGTCGGCTGCGTGAGACATGTCAATTGAGGTTTAAGTTCCTTCTGCTCATTTCTGTGACACTGCAGTATTCAAGCAATATTTGTTTATTCTCCCCAAAAAGTACAAAAACACAGAAGCCTGGTGACATCTGAAAATGTGTTTTCTAATGAGCGCTCAGACTACTGAACAGGAGCCTGCACTTGTCATTCATCACCACAAATTACTCGTTCTAACTTGACATGTTTTCAGTGCTACAGATGACGGGCTTGTCTGTTCTGCAAACACGGGGAACGGTCGCCGTTTAAACTGGAAATGTGGCACCGAGCAATCGGCGAAGACGCCGCAGAAAAAAAAAATCAATTAGATTGTTTACCTGTCAAAGTTGGGATGGAGGCCGCGCCACTACCAGTCGCTCATCATTTTCACTCCCAACACTGTCACCTGCTCTCCTCCCGTTATTCAATTAAATCAATTGAATGCACAGTTGCCGTATAGCTGCCTCGGTGCAGCGGGGGTTTATTTGACCGCACGCGCTCTCATGATACGGTATACTGTGACCATATGGAAATCTGCCCTTGAACCTCATGAAAGTAAAAGGTTTGAACAAGCAAGATAAAAGCGCTTGAAAATGTGTGATATTTTCTGCTGTGACCGTGTGCCACCAGTAAAGAGAAAAGCAAAACATAAGCCTATAAAAGGAAACCCTGCATACCTTAACTGAAATAAGGCTGTTGTAATTCAAATTAACCCCGCACACGACTATCGTTCCGAGGTATCTAGTAATGAAAAACAAGAACAAAAAAGGTTGAACATGGGTGTTTAGACAGATTGCCGCTGCAGCACGTGTTCTGCCTTAAAGTGAGATATTGACGGTTTAAAGAGGGAGCGCCTCGCAGTAGCTGTAGGAAACTATTAAAACCCATTACATAAAATCTGTCTCCAGCCGTTAGTAAAAGCCGCAGTAACAGTATAAATTCACAGCAGCTGTTTTTTTTTCTCCTTCTTCTTCTTCTCCTCTTTTTTTGACATAACACTCACGTCAGGTACGGCGTCCACAGAGCCGACATGTAGAACAAACTGGGCGCGGATTAGGAGAGATTTTTGAGAAAAGTTGGTGAGGCAGAAGTTGACTTGCTCATTCACCGCACTGTGGATTAAAAGTTGCTCTGGACGGGAGATGCTACTTTTCAGTAATTGTACATAACAGCAATGTGGACACCACTTGAGCTGACCTACTTATGGGGCTCAGAAACTTTTTATCCTGCAGCCAAGTCTAAAAATAACCCTGTGGCCAGTTTTAGATTCATCTCAATGGTAACCCTGACAGTTTTGCAGAGTGCCAGTGACAGAGTCCTGTTAAGCAGCAGCAGCAGCAGCAGTCGGCAACAGCTTAAACACTGCTCACCGCATCAGTGGCTTCTCCCTGGAGTCCTCAAGAAATCTCTTTGCTCTAGCTTGAAAATTAGAGCACAATTAAAAGGGCATAAATTGCACCGAACGCGCATTTTCTGTCCTGAGCACGCAACTGCGGATGTAAATGTTGCGCGGCTCGATAGCGCTCGGATGCAAGTCAGCTGCCGCGAAGAGAAAATCTTTGCGTTCCCTCTGTTACACTTGATTGTCGAGCTTTGTGCCAGAGATCAATGTGAAGGAGCTCCCCTTTAATCATTCCGTGTGAATGGCAGCAAAACGATCGCGTGAACAAACCGGTTTCATGTCCAGGCAAAAATCACACAGAGTTTTTGTGTTCTCTCTCTCTCTCTCTCTCTCTTTTTGTTTCCCTCCTTTTCTCCCTTTGTTTTATTTTTTTCTTTTTCTTTTTCGTGCCATTGTGAAGGCATTCTCTGTGCCTGTACGCATCGTTCCTTTAAGATGATTTGGAATTAGGGGGCTTTTCATACAGCACATATTATGTAGCTTGGTGGGACTCCATTAGCCTGAATCAAAGAGGACAGCAGCCTGCGTGGAGCTGCACAATAATGTGGCAGCCTGTGTTTCAGCAAATAAATAACAAATCCGCCGCTTACAGTAGCGGCCAATACAAACTAACTAATTAAAAGATGAAAGGGGGGCGTCTTCCTTGCAGTTTGATGGTGCTTCTTTCGTGGAATGCTAACACTAAGAGTCTCGGATACTTGGCTAAAATGAGCTAATAAGGATCTCGTGGAGCTAACAGTTCTGATTGGAGGGGGGTTCCCAAATGTAATCTGCTGCTGCTGTTGGAGAGAGTGCAATTAGGTTCGCGATGTTGTCCCTGAACTGACACTGTGGCCTGTGGGAAGACTAAACTGGCTTTTTTTTTTTTTTCCTCCCCTTTCTCTGTTGAATGTGTTGAACCTTCCCTCCTCCTCACCAGCTCCTCTTCCCAGTATTCCTCCTCTCCTTTCCGAAACATCTTGGGAGCACTGAGCTCAGACAGCGGGATTAGTCAAGGATCCATCTTGAGACACAGATAATGTTTTTGCGCGCAGACTCCCGTGCTCCGCGCCGGCTTCTGCTTCACTGATTAGAACTCAGAACTCCACCAGAAACGGCCATTTGTTCTTAAGCTGTTTCCCCACCCTCCCTCCTCTCCCTCCTTTGTCGAGCCGTTTTTGTCGGCCGTCCCTCTTAATTCGGCGCAGTGACGAGTCACAAGTAGGTCAAGGCGACGCTGCAGCTGGCTCCATCTCGGCCTCCGAGTGGACTGACAGCGACATGGCAGAGCCACAGGGCTGTTTGAGTATGCCCTCTGGTCTTTCCCTCTCGCCCCGTCTAAATGGCAGAAAGTGGGTGGCTCTGCTGCAAGTTTTCCTCCTCCACAACGCGAAACGCATTGCGGGGTTTGTTTGAGCAGCAGAGCCTCATACCTGCGACTTTCTTAACACTCCGAGCGGCGCAAGTTCAGCGCACACTTCCCTCATGGCTTTTTCAGCAACACACACCTTAACAGCTGCGCACTTGTAGCTGATGTAAGGAAGTGTGTGAGCGCGCGAGCCCGCCGCAGCCTCACCTGCCCGTCATCGTGAGTGACAGGGGAAAGCGGAGGGGGGGTGGGGGGTGTTCGGGAGTCCAGCAGCTGGCGTCACACCTGCACAGCCGCACACACACTTCCAATGGGGACCGGCGCTTTCCCTCTTCCTTTGTTAGCAAGCAGTGACACTTTACAAATAATTTATTTGTTTGGGCTTGTTTTCTTTCCACTTCCTTCTGGCAATTTGTTGTTGAAATAATTTATATCCCAAAAAAAACAAAAAAAAAACAGCAGAGATGGAAACGTACTGAGAGCACACTGACGCAGCCTCGTGTGACAAGTGTCTCCGCACCTCATTACGTGGAGAACTGAAGAAAAGCAGAGAGGACAAAAACAGGCTACATATGTTTAAAAAAAAAAAAAAAAAAAGCGTGTGTTTTTGCCCTGCATGACACTCCCGCTTGGTCTCCACGTAAACGTCGACAATTATTTAAATCAAGCAGGCTGACATTTAAAATTAATAGTCTTCACTTACGCACATGAAACAATTACATGTTTTGTGCGATTGTCAAGAGGGGTGAAAAAGAGCCTGAGTTCCCGCTTGCTACAGACAAATACACAGCGCCGAGGCAGGGCCCGAGCAAATTTAATTTAGAGACATTCTCTCCTTCCCTCCACATCCCGGGCTCTTAAGACACTGAAGTGACTGTTCTTCGCCCGTGTAAAAGAACCCCATTATCAAAGCATTAAGATATGATTAAACTGACATTTTCTTAAGAAAACGAAAAGAGTTGGGAATAAAGGGAAAGAGAGAACTACATACTCCAGATCTTATCAGGGCGGAGGTGGGAGGGGGGCGGCGGGGGTGTACATACTGATCTTTGAAGGAGCTTATTACAGAGCGGGCTAAGAAGACAAGCACAGTGGTGTACTGATCAGAGGTATGCAAGCCAAATGCACCTGCTAGATTTCACTATCACTCGCGGAGTGTCAGTCAGTGCTGAGGCCCCTGACTGACGCTGGTGCAACCCAACGCTTCTGGGGGCACGCTGCAAAAAATATCCAGCTAAGTCCAGTGGTGAGGCTAAAAGAAGAAACTGATAAGTCTCCCACCAGGAGAACTGTAAGAAAGTGAAATAGTTACGCTTGTTTCAAGAAAACCATGTAATATGTGTTTTTATACTGTATATATAGATTCAATACAAGGAAACAGTATATGCCTAAAATTATGTCTCATGTTATAAGATCCAAACTCTAATTTTAATTTAGGTGTTCTGCAGGTTTCTCATAGAACTGAGAACTTGTTTCTGCGTAATAAAACTCCTACACAAAGCAACGTTTTTTCTGAAAACTCTTCCGTGCTTGTGTCCAGACGCATGCTTCTTTATTCAAGACACAAAATCATTTGGTCACATGACAGCGCAACTCAATACAAGTGCAGAAATGGCACAAACATGGTTGTCGGCAATTTCTTCTCCACGTGTTCTCTCAGATTTTTATTTCACCCATCTGCTATCCTCTGTCTGTCTTTTCTGCTCAGGTTCTATTTTTTGTGTGCCTGTTGTTATCGCAGCATATCAGCTAAACGTACTGTACGCGACCTGTAGAGGTAAAATGAAATGTGGGTGAACTCTGGCCGAGATGATGGAGATGCTGCCCATCTGTCTCCAAAGCAATTCTCAGTTCGAAGCCGCCCATACGGTCGTTACCACAGATCAGCCTGGAATAAAGGACATTAACTGATCAACAAAGATCTAATCAGTTTGAATAACTATACGTTGGCCATAACTTTTAGTTTACAAAATCTCTCTATGAGATAACTAGTGGGCTACTTCTGCCTTATTTTATAATATATGTCTCTTTACCCATTCATAAATTTCTTGTTTATATCTTCATTTTTGACTGTCTCTGTTTCCGTTTGTCATTCTGAGTTACTTTTTGCCTCATCCCTTCATTACTCTGGTAATACAAAAAAAATAAAAAATACAAAGCTGACAGCGATGTATTCATCACTACTTACACACACAGTTGTATTGGTGTTAATGTGATTTATTTAAATAGGAATAAAAAGAGGACAGTGTCTGAAAACAAATGAATTCAAACTGTATGTTCAACACTGTATAACACTTAAATGTAGATTGAACTCCATTGTTTTTTTTTTCTTCTCTCTTTTTCAAAATCAAGATGATAGATTCAGATTTCACCTCATTCAGCTCCTTTACACTGGAAACTGGGAATTGCATTCACTTTGAACTGGACAAACATTTTCAAACTCAAATATGATTCTATTCTGTATGTGTGCATCGGTCCATCCAATCAAATTTTGAGTGCGGGCACTAGCCAATCAAATCGTGTTAGGAAAGATGCATAAAGACGGAGAGGTTGGTGGTGCAGTCTGTAGTCATGTTCGATACCACTGATTTCCGATACTGAGTAAAATTCAGGCTGGTATTGCTGATACTGATCCGATACCGATCCGATACCGATTCACCCTAATGTGTCTGGTGTCCTATAAAAAGTGGTTTATTTCAAATCTTAGCTTCATAGGGAATACAAGACAGAGTAATTTATTTTATTTATTTTAAACTCTGAAGTATATTGAGGCAGAGGCCTCATTTACTATATAGCCGAGCTAATACAACAACAGAAAAATCAAACAGAGACACAATCATACAAAAAATGCGACAATGCTGTTTCTAACACTTAAGAAATAACGAGTGAAAGGCCATTCAAATAAATGATTGTTTAACTATTAAGAACTACTATAAAATCCTCTTCTGTCCTCATCATCAATGCCTCGTATTCTGTGTTGTGGTTTAACCTGAGGTGCTTCACAAGGTTTGTTGTGTTGCCACAACTCAATAGTTTAATTTCTTTCTGCTGTGTTACTGCATAACTTTGAATGACTTAAGTATCAAAAATATAATATAAAATATTTTGATTTGAGAATCAATTTTAGAGCATAAAGACCTGGAATCGATCACTAGGCAGTTGATCCTATTTTTTGTCTCATTTGTGACTAAAGTTCGTTATATTCGTAATTGTAATTGGTGTTTTATATCCAAAAACCATTTGCAGATCCATAATTATTAATTAAAAAGGGGACATTTGAGATGATACCTCCACATCAAACAAGTTTGATGTCCTTTTTTTTTGTCTCTTTCCACTGTTGCTAATTCTGTTTTTAATCCACCGAGGCTGGTATAAAATGTTCAGAGGGTAGAAAGCAGATTTTTTCTGTTTTGTGTTGTTGACACTGACAAACCGTTGTATCTACAAGTTTTTCTCCAACAGTATCAGAATGCAATGCATCTGTGAGATGTCACAGATGGAAAATGACCACTCTGCCTAAAACCTCTATTCACTGCTCAGTATTAAGATAGAAAGACAAACTACAGAAAATGAATCATGTTTGGTCCCATTTGAACAGAACCATGAATTATATGAAGTGTGTTTTTTTAAAGATAATTTTGCAAGACAAGAAAGCTACAGCCGGTCACAAAGAAAGCACCATCTACTCTATTTCTATATGAACATCTCTCATAGTGTATGTCACTAACACCAATGCAGCCATCACTTTGAAACATTATGAAAAAAGAAAATCACTATTCACTACAAGAGGTTGATTCAGACAGGGCAGCTTTATGTCCATTGCGCCGTATTTAAGGACACTCTTTAATAAAACAGTATTGTAGTACAGTATATATAGTGAGTTATCATTTTAGCAGCATTGATGCCAAAATATCGTTGTTCCAAATTGTTCATAAACCACAAAACAACAATGCCTTCTAAATAATAGATGGAACCTTTGGAGTCTAAGCCTCACGCATCGTCTTCATTCCTCTGTGTCAGGATGACTTGTACAGAAACTGGTGAGCTCACCACTGCCAAAGCTGTCACTTTGTGTTATATAAATGAGATTTCTAAACCTACACTATTCTAAATGTCTTGTTAAGCAGGATATTTTCTCCAGTGCTGACCAGGGTGTGGAAGCGGCACCCCCTTTCTATTTGTCTTTCATCGCCCCCACAGACGAAATAAAGCCTACAGTAGATACGAGCTTGGGGGGTGGTGGTGGTGGTGGTGGTGCGCATGAATGTCAGGATTTTCTTCTGAGGCTCCCAACTGCAGCCGAGGTATGCGCAGCATGTGATGTGAAATCTGTGTAATTTTTTGAAAGGCATCACATAATCAGGAGGAGTCAAAAGCTTTCTGGCAGTAATTGCCTTGTGGCCACAGACAGAATGTACAACACTTTGCAATCTTTCCCTGCAGAGATTTCCAACAAATAAAAACCCAAGACTGAACTCTGTTCGGCGCTGCTGCAATTTGAATCCATCTCTCTGTATTTATATATAAACTGAGTTACTTTGTTGTAGATTTCCAGTCACCGTTTAATTAATTTGCTATCTGCCGTGCATCGTCTGCCTAATCTGGGTTTGATGTCCAGAATGAAGCCATCCGTGGGAGTACGGCCGTTTTTTTAAAAGTTTTGTAACGGGCAAAGCCTTGAGTGAGTTTGACTGGCTGAGTAACATTTATGTTTTTAGGTCCCGCCATCTAAGAGCTAAGTGGAGATTGAAAATCCTTATTTACTGTACACCGAGCCACTTGATGCGGCGCCAGCTGCCAAGTTGCATGAGGAAAACAAGCAATATACTGTCAAAAGATCTGAACAGAGATACGGCGCAGACATTTTGATTTATAGTCTGATCAGCTCTCCTCTGCCAGAGAGAGCCACATTAACCCTCCACCCCCACTCAGTCTCCTTTAACTAGCCCGTCTTTTTCCTCTTTTATTATTTCTCTTATTTCTTCCACACAGTCTTCATTCTCTCCCTCTCTCTTTCTCATTGCTTCAACTTTTGTTCCTGCACCACACCTCCTAAACCAAGTGGATGCTCCCACGAGGGCTCTCTCTCTTTTTTTGTATTTTTTTTTTTTAATATGATCTAAACATTGGGACGATCAGGAGGGGCGGGGAGGAAAACCAGCATCAAATAACTAATCAAAAGGAATCAGTGAGCAAAATAACATAAAGCAACTCCCCCTTCCCTTCCTCCTTCAGCTCTCAGTTTGGTGAAAGGGAGGGTAGAGCTAAAACGTGCATCGGTGTGTCGAGTCGCGCAAGGTGGAACGCCGTTGCTGATTTTCACAGTTTCACTCAACACAGTCCCACTGAGTTAATAAATCTGACCTCTGCTTAATTAAAATAACAGACCATCCTCCACTGAGGAAAAAAAAAGAAAGAAAAAAAGAAGCAGTTTGAGAATTATTCTAACTAATCGCTAATTAAGATTTAGCAAAAAACAACAAGAAACCTGTCGAGGAAGATGTATCTATTTTTAGTATATTATGAGCAGGGAGGCAGCAGCTGTGTGGGTTCTCGCCTTTAAACAAAGAGGAGTAACATTTCCTCTGGAGGGAGGCGGTGTTACCGCTGCTTTGGTAAACTAGCAGAGAATCTAGTCCAAATGCATTCGTGCTTCAGTTAAGAAGCGCAGAAACAAATCCCCTAAAACGACCAACCCAACAGGAAAATAATCACATTTACAAGTGCTTATTTAGGATGTTAGGGTAATGCACCCTTTTCTGAGGGGAGAGTCGGCGTCGCTTCGTTAATTGCTAATTTTGAAGGGGTTGATCTTTTGACCATGTAAGGTGAACGGGGCCAGAAACACAGTCACAACGTAATGATTGCGCTGTAATAACGCCGTCTTCTCTCTAGTCCTGAATCTTGGCCCCTGCTGCCGCGAGGGCTGTAATTCTGCAGCAAGGAGCGTTAAGAGGATATCATTATCGTGTGTGTTTTTTTGTGTTTTTTTTTTTCTCTCAAGTAAGCTGCAGATTTGGTTATATATAGTAGCTTTTTTTGTCGTTGTTGTTGTTGTCTCATCTCTCTTTTTCTGTTTTGCATTAAAGCTGGGTCAAGCCGACCCCTCCCATGGCAATTCTTTTCATACGGAGCTGCCAAAGCGCCTCCTCTGCCACAAATGTAGCCAATATCGATGCCATGCTCAAAAACTGGTTGAAAAGAGACTTACATGTTTCAAAGCATGCTGGGAGCTGGGGGCCAGGCGAAAGCCCAAAGTATTAAAGCTGAGATAGTCACCAGTATGCTATAAAAAGGCGACACATGCCCACAAGTCCAGCAGTGCACCAGTGATGCAGACATGTGATTGAGAAGGGGTTTTAAATGAAAATTATTTAAAGCGGGGGGGACATTTTTATAAGAAAAACAAAATACATATATATTAATGGCAATCACATGCACATAACATTATGTTAAGTGTTGAAGTGAAACGTGAACGGGCGACCCTGAGATCAGCTGCAGGAAAATTTTAAAACTAATATCATCATTTTCTTCCTTTTGAATGAAAGTTTCGCGTTTCTCCGACGATCTGTTTTCGCGTAGTATCTGATGGTAGCCACCATTCATCCGCTTAGTTCCTCTAAAACTTTACAGGTAATAAGGTCACGGCAAGGAAAACATTTGTGCTGGGATCGGTTCATTTTTATTTCCAAAGGAGCCGATTTTGAAGGACATGACAGAGCTGGTGAAAGAGTAAAAGACATGACACCACCAACTGAAGTTAATTAACGAAAGTGTGATGTTATTAATCCTGTTTTATTCTCTCATATTCAAAGATCTTTACAGAAAGTATCAATGGCGGATTTGTGAAAAGATTTTAATTAGTCTAAGCGAATGAGTGAGAAGTGTCTTGATTTTTTTTTTTTTTTTTTGCCTGGCTGATATCTGTAGTTTATCAGAACATGATAAGGAAGTAGAGGAAAAAAAAGAAACCCCCAAAGGGGTCCCATTGTTATCGCAATATACTGTTCGTCTCTAAATCTGAGAGCATAATAGAAATTCTGTGGTGAAGAGTGGAGCTGCGCACCACGTTTGCATATTTATTCAGCTGTCATATCTATCCGAGCAGATCATCAGAGGAGATAAACTAAAGAGATGAGGGAATAATGGCTCTTGCTGAGAGGCTGCCGAATGATGCAGGCATATTCCTGAAAAACACCACCACTAGGAACTGGGTAAACAAAAACGCACTCTACAAAGCCACGCGACACCAAATGAGCTGCGGTTAATGATGGCGATGATGGAGATGACGATGAAGATGCCGTGAATAAAATTTGAATGATGAGAAGTTTTAAGGAGTAACAATGCAGACGAGGCTAAACTTTTTTTTTTTTCCCTCTCCGTCGCTGAAACGCCTGCTTCGATGAGAGAAAATCTGAGGCGAATTTTTAGCAGAAAACAAGTCATTAAGAGCGTTACAATTATTTAACTCCTCTGTGTTGGACAGCACACACATATAGAACCTGCATGAATGAGGTTAGTGTTGTTAGTCTTTGCTCTCTTGGATGCAAAGGTACTGGGAAGCTCTAAACACTGGGCAACCTTTGTGGAAAATGTTCCTGAAAAGAACACCGCCACTGACATTTAGTGAAAGAAGCCTCTAAGGTCAGGCTGTTGATACCTCTTGTGAAAAACCAAATTAAACACTATCAGCACGGCGAGGAGACACGGAATATGTTCCCTTTGATTTGCGGCAGATACATGCAAAATGGCACTTTTTTAAAGCGGGACGTGCTGCAGGTTTTACTCGTTGGGAGACGCTGACCTTTCACTCCGCCGCCGCGACACTTAATAGACGTTAATCTACGAGCCTGGGTGTCACGGGCACCCTTGTGTCATCCACCCCTTAATGTATACGTGCACGTATTCAATGAGGACAGTGCAGGACAGCTAATTGAACAATATCCAGGAAGTGACAAGAGGACAGGGAGGAGAAACTCTGCTCAATGGTGCCATCTAGTGTTTGCTCGGTGTGAGCCGGGGCTCTCACTCCAGTACAGTCAGAGCTCTCTCCCTGGCTGCTGCTGCTGCTGCTGCTGCTGCTTCTGCGTCTGCTTCTGCTGCTGCTGAGGAAGTTTGGATAACAATTATCTGTTGTATTTGCATTAATGTGATTGCTTTGTCTGCAGACTCATCTGACTGCAATTATAAAGAGTAGCATTAAAACACTAATTAATTAACTCAATTGTGGGTAGATTGATTAATTCTAAACAAACACGAGATCGCAGCAAGCAAATGAGCTCTGGAGTGCCGATGCATCTGGGAGTGCTGCTGCAGAAGACATTTTGATTATCTGCAGACACATGTAGTTGCAAATCTTTTAATTAGCACAAACAGATAGCGGGAGTGAGTCGGTTGTGCAACTATCCTGCTCGTTACTCGTAATCATAATTTGGTCATTTTTTATTTATTTATTTTTTTAAGTATGAGGGTGAGACTGTGGCTCTGAGGCAGCAACCGGGAGGCTCAATTATTCGAAAGTTTTTTTTCGCGCTCGCGCGTGCGCACGTGCGTGTTGACAAAACGGGTCTCGACGCGGAGAGTATAACGCAAAAAAAAAAAAAAAAAAAAGAAGAGAGAGAGAGATAATCAAATTATGATCGAAAGAAAACAGATGGTCACATAAATCATCCATTCACATGTTGGACTGTTGCCTCTGTTGCAGAACAATGAATCACTGCCTATCAAAGCTAGAATCAAAACACAAGGGCTGAGGTGAATACCAAAATATTTTATAAATATATATATATATTATGACATTATTATTACATCCCAACTCATATCATAAGGTGGGCACATTCAGCCTCAAGTTTTTGAGATTTTCTATTTTTTTTTTAAAAAAAGTCCAAATTTTGGAACTGAATCATGTCTAAGGAATAAAATAATAAATAAGAAGCATCTTTAATACAAAGGTTAGTCAAATGTTGGCTGTCAGATACATGAAACAGGTTTTCATTATGCATTACATTCACGTGACCTTTTTGTTTACTTGTGTTCACGTCATCCTTAAATTTCTGATGATATTTGATTAAAAGCGTTTGTTTTTTCTTCTTCTTTTCCTTTTTTTTTTTTTTTTCCAGCATTGACGCACGCGTTCGCCTTCATTATCCACGAAAATCCTGGACTCCTGAACTAGATTTAAAAGGGGAGCAGTCAGTCAAAGCCTCCTTTCTCGGTGTGCTGTCAGCATCTGCACATGCAGAAAAGCCTAATCAGAGAGATACCACTAAAGTGCATGTAATACTTTAGAGATTTAATGCAGTTTTTAATTGGATAGAGGCCCATTATTTTTCAATACAGAAGGGGCACTGAGGCACATAAAGCTCTTGAATATTTTTGCAAATCGTGTTCAACAGCATAATGATTAACCATGGCACTAAATTTGCCTCACAAAATGAAAAGCAAACTTCATGCAAGGCGTAATTTAATTGTTTCCCTTCACATTTTCTGCCTCCCATTGTTGGAAGCTTAACATTTTTAGAGTCTGCTTAACAGCTGCCTTGTGATGCTTGAGCTGCAACAATGTGACTGACAAATGTTTTGAAGTAGCTGCAGACTTCCCAGTGTCTTCGTAGGCGACGTGTCAGGGAATCTTACATCACTCTATGTCACATTTGAAGCCTTATTACATGGATATTTTTATTAATTCGAGGATGCAAATTACCACTAAACACATCATTTGGCTGGTGCCAAAAACAATACTTGTCAGTATTGTTTCTGATTTTTAATTTTTTTTTTTTTTTTTGTCAGCCTAACTCCTTCAGTTGCTGTCGAAACCACATATAATATTACATCAACATCTAAGGGGATGGATTAAAAAAAAATACGCAAAACTGTCACTGCCTCCGTACCAGCCTTAATGTGAATGTAAAAACATACCTCCCTGTTGGATGAATTAAAAACGCGCCCTAGACGAGCATTATTTTTTCTGCGCCAACGCATCACACAAATGTGTCGAGCATTTCTTAGAGTACAATACAACATTTTGAGCAGTCAGAACTGCAGGTTACAGCACATCCATTTCAACCTGAGGAGAACACTGCCATCTGGGCTGCAATTAGTGGTAGTGCAGCGCTGGGACGTCTGCCGGTGTGCATGAATATTCAGAGTCAGATTCCGGTTTATTGGTCATGAATGTGCGTGCATCAATGAATCTTGTGGATTTGTAAATGATAATAAACTGTCTATTTCAATTGCTGTGATAATGCACAAGAAGTAGCAATAAAAACCTACATTTGTAGAAACTATAATTAAGCATTCAATAGGAAAATTTCTGTGTAATGCATCATGCAAAACCCCTATATATAGAGCTGTGGGTGAGTGTTTAATGCACACCATTAGAAAGAAAAGTGATTTAACAATTGTAAAAAAAAAAGAAAAAAAGATAATTGAAGTGCTTATGTATGTTTCCATATTTATGAGGACTGTTCATTTCTGTTGAATTAATAATTGCTCAGCAATGTTATTCTTCAAGAACTCCAGTTATACCTTGACGCGTCTACTATTGATGGAATAAGTTGCCTGGTCTATTTTAGGTGTGCGCTGACGGCCCTTTTTAAAACCAGCACGGTGACTGGTGTGTACTGTAAATAAAAGATGGGGATGGCCAACGCGGAAGTGGGTTAAAGTGAAATGCTGCGGACTGCCACAAGGTGCTGGATGCAAAAATCTCATTAGTCCCTGGCTTAAAGCTGACAACTTCTCTGTCGGATTCACCCTCCACTCCTCTTTAGGTCCTCCATCTCAACCGAAACCAGACAGTCAGCCGGGCCTCTTTTACATATGGTCGATGGTAAGGCAGTAGCATCTTCAACATCTTTACCGATCTAGTCCTGCAAAATTTCAATAAATGACGGGAATCTGAAAGCATCTGTCACGGCAAATGTTCCTCAATTAGGTTCATGTTTGAAGCCAGGTTGTTTTGCCAGATCAGTGAGCGTCCACATACCTTCACAGCCTACACACATACTGTGTATTCAGCCCTTTATTTAACTTTGACTGACTTTATGCCAAACTGCAGTTACTTCAACCTGATATAGTCTGTACATATTTTTAGCACTCTTGATGTTTTTGCTGTTTTTTTGTCATACTTTACACCTAACTAAGTATATCTGCACCTATAGCGTTAGGCCATCTAACTTATCTGCCCTGATTTCATGTTACATTGCGGACTTAACCTGCGAGAGAGGTCAAAAAATGCTTTCTGCTGCCTATTTAGAAATAAGCAAATTTGACAAAAAAGATAAAAATGATACTGCATATGATAGGAGGAAATTAGAAACATTTCAAAAACCTTCCTCTCTGGTTTACCAAAAGCGAAATCTCTAAAAACATTTACAGAAATTACAACTGACAGCTGTGTGATCCCGCTTTCTCCCTTTCCCAGATCTGTCATGCTCTTAACACACAGTTGCTGAGCTGCAGTTTGATGTGTGAATCTGAGCACAAACACTGTAAACAAACCTCTCGCTGCCTGCGCAGGGAGCACTGATAATCTGCCGGAGCATTATCTTATGTCGCTTTTTGTACATGCCATGCCCTTCTAATGCCAGACTTTTACCATGTCAACACTCGGAGCCCCGCTCGCCGAATTTCCGATTCAGTCAAAGGGAAAGTGACATCTGTGTTGTAGCGCTGGCGGAGGAAATAAAATGATAACAACAGCCTTGCTCTAAATCCAGCAGAATGGCAACTTTCCTCATTCAGCAACACAGAGACTTTTGAGGAGATGCCATTGCTGCCTCATTGGTTTTTTTCACTCCCTCTGATTACTCCTCTCATCTTATGTAAATCCTCTTAAGTCACATGTTATTGTTTATTGCAACTGTGAAGGTTAGGTGTTCCTAAGCCCTGTGCGTGCGCTTATCTCACCAGCGCATGCATCTTTGTCTCTCCAATGTGTCTTGTTTTCGTAATACACTAATGGATGAGAAAAGTTGTCTGGACTGATGCGGAGCAGACAACCAATCCACTGCAGTAAAATATTAATCTCTCCCAGTGGCTAACAACTCTTCATGAAAGAGAGGCAGTTGCATGCTCCAGGGATATCACAGCATTATCACAAGCATACGGTGGTGTCTGGATTTTATTTTTTTTTTTCGGGGGGGGGGGCACTGAATATAAACAATTCATGAACACACAATCACCTTTTTGGTGGTTGAGGACACATTCTCCCATGTTGGAGCCAAAGATCCTGGAATGTGTTTTCCAGCAGATATTTTAAATTTGTTGTTGATATTATTTTAATTTTACAGTCACAGTCCCACTACTGTTGTTTATGGCTATTTTTCTTCTGCTCCCACAAATAAAATGTTTGTTGTGACTGAGGCCAGTAGACTAGTACATGGCAAAGCTTAAGGCAACGTGTCCACTTTTCCACTAACTCTATTTTAGCCGACATGCTGGATAAACATCACGGTCTTTTTATGGAAAAGTACTTCCAGCAGAGAACGATTTAACAACTGTTTAAAAAAAAAAAGGATCTTTTGAGATTTTATAATGTTTAGAATGCGGATACCCACAGTTCCTCATTTTGTAGTCCATGACTGTTGCAAGACCATTTTTCCATTGGTATAAAGTGTCAGAGTGGAGACGGATGTCTGTGCTGTGTATGCAGCACACTAAACTGTTTATTCCTTGTAGGAAATTACACTGAATGTGCAGTTGCGTGAATGGAATCAAAGACTAACAAAAGCCCACTTAATCTTCCTTCAATTATACACCAATCAAAGCATAACATTATGACCACTGGCCGGAGAAGTACCACCCACTTGGACCAGACCGGGCGCCTCCACCCAATAGCAATGACTCTTTTTGATTGCAGCAGCCATCCCCAGAGGGATGCAGCCTGGCACAGGCACACACACACAAAAAAAAAAATAAATAAAAATGCCCCTCCACTCAACCTCTGCAAAGACCCTCTGCAGACATAACAGGACACCCTTAGAAGGCCCATGTCCATTCTCTGATGAGTCACAACTGTTTTGGAGGCACAAGGGAGACTTACACAATATCTGCCTGATATCACTTCTGTTTTTTTTGTTCCACTTTCAGCTTAGATTCAGAACGCTCTTGAATTCATGTGAATCGTGATCCATGTGAGATACTGAATTTTCATTTCAACTCCCTGCTTGACGGCCTATGGCTGACAAAGGTGCAGCCGAACTTCCAAACAAGCCTTAACATGACCATTGAACGATTCTAGGGCCTCACGGTTTCCCAGAGATGGCTCATCTGGATGAAATATTTATTAGACAGTTTTGAAGGAGTCTTTAAGGTGTTTGTGGGGCCGCAGTAAATCACTGACCTGTTCAGGCACATGTCACTGCTTTTCTCAACAAACTTATGCGAGTGTGGATGAGCAGTGTGTGAAAGTGTGTTTCACGATCTAATAGTGGATTAAAGTTTGTTTTTATACTGATAAGGAACATCTACAATAAGTCTTCTACGAGAAGGAGCAAGGTCTGTAGATGCAACGCTGCCTCGTGTTAGAGATGACTACCAGTGATACATATTTAGGATACTGGTTTTCCCACAGTGTTGATCATGTCAAGCTTCTTTAGCCTCATTTCCTTCGGTTTATTGTCAATTCAAATGCAGAAACAGCTGAACTAACAGTGCCATGAATTACATTATGATACATCTATCAAATGACCTTGCGTGCTGACCAAGAGTTTGAACGTTTATCACTTTATAAATGGGAATGAAAGGGAATGATCATGTTGACACCAACACTCCAAAGCTTTTTTTAGTTTTAGTTATTTATTTATATTTTTTGTAAAGTAAAGTAAATGAGTAAATGGCCAAAATTTAGTGCATCTGTATAGCGTGGATACTTCTGTGTTCCTAGTAACAAACTCCATTTTGGAGGTTTAAAAAATGACATATGTTTCAAATTTTCCTGATGTTCCACGTGACTGCTCTGGGGAATCAGTGTTCAAGACAACATTTAAGAGTCACTGAATTTATAACTTCCACGACCTTCTTGGGAGGGAGTGTGGTCGCTCTCAATGATTCTCAGAAACAGAAGTGGGAGTACCCTACAGGCCTAAAGAAAAAAAAAAGGGGGAAAAAAAAGGAAAACAAGGGCGGGCGAGAAAGTGAAAGCGCTACTCTGAACTGCAGGGATCCCTGCTACATTTCTGTGAATATCCATATCTCAGATGAACTTTGGAGCTTACCCACGCGCCTCTGCAGAGACCCAGGACCGAATCCACACACACGGGCGAGTGTCAAAGCGCAGGGTTCAGCTGACTTGTCACCAACTGTCTCCTTTCTTCACTCTACGCACTCGGAGCTGCGCGCAGCAGGAATGGCGGAGCCTAATGGGATCCTGATAAAAGGGGGGAAAGTTGTTAACGAGGACTGCTCCGTGATCAGCGACGTCTTTATTGAAAATGGGAAAATAGTTGAAGTCGGGCTGAACCTTCAGGTCCCGGCTGGAGTGCGGGTCATCGATGCCACCGATAAACTGGTGATTCCGGGCGGCATCGATACGCACACACACATGGAGCTGGCGTTCATGGGCACCAAAGCCGTGGATGACTTCTACATCGGAACCAAGGTCCTGAAGCATATTTACTCTATAGCTTGTTACCACTGCACTGATTGATCGGTCACGTTAGATATAGGGTGACCCGGAAGGTTAAAATATCACGTTTCACATTAAGACGCTGGAAATGAACTATTAGGCTCATCGGCATCGTGCCATTGTTTATATTGTTTATGACTTACACGTTTACCAAAGTTTTTTTTTTTTTTAATTATTTTACCAATAGAAGATCTTCTTGAATAATCAAAGTTGGTACACAATTAAAGAATATTAAAGGATTTCGGAAGATGTCGTTTGTGGTGATCTTAAACTGGACACCAAAGGGCGTCTGTTAAATGGCCTAGCGTGACTGAAATATTAGAAACATGTGTCGATAAAATATATTAGTTATTGATATATGCAGCGCGGAGAAAGGGTGGAATGCTTAACTGGATCAGAGAAAGTTCTCCCCAAATTGTGTACTCTAGTGGTTGGTTAACTTCCAACTGTTACAACTGCTCCATTTTGACCAGAAGAGTATTTTGAACTGATGTGAGGAATGAACCCAGCTTGGGTGTTTGTCAGTTCTTCTGGTGTAATGTTTTACACACCTTGCTCTTTTCAGTCCAGCAGTCTGAGGCTGCTACACAAGTAAGTCATGATGAATCAGAGTCCGCTCAAATAGAAGCAGCTTTTTACAAGTGAACGGTAAAATAGCTCAGAGAGTGATCAGCTGAATGTATCAGTCACAGCACTGACAAACACAACAACAGCTCATTGTGAACCATTACCTTATATAACAGAGGTCAGTGTCCATGGCTGCTTAACTAGTCTGAACTCACTCATATAGATTCTGTAACGCTCATGTTACTGACCACTGTTATTTGCTTTACAGTGGAGAAATCAATGGCTAAATCGATCCAGCTGGTACAGGTATAGGTGCCTCAGGTTACTGCAGTTCGTGATGCATCATTCAGAGGCATGAAAAAAGTTTAGCTCCCGTCTGTTCCCATTCATCTGCTATTTTGCCTTTGACATTGCTTCACCTAGTTGTGTTTTAATCCAGTACGAGCATGCAGCAAATGCGGCCTGCTCATTCATGTCATGCATTTTAATGAGCCTCTACAGGCAACAAGTAGGAAACAGTTGCAAAGCATTTTTACTCCCTAGCGTGCAAGTTAATCTTTCACTGAAATCCATGTGGCAATGTGTGTGTTTCACCAGGCTGCTCTGGCAGGAGGGACCACAATGATCCTGGACTTTGTCATCCCCCAAAAAAACAAGTCTCTCCTGGAGGCCTACGACTGCTGGCGCAAGACAGCAGACCCCAAAGTTTGCTGCGACTACTCGCTGCACGTCGCCGTCACCTGGTGGAGTGACAAGGTGAACAAGTGGATAACTGCAGCTGGTTTGGACTTTGGAAGTCCAGCTGAACTGTAGTCAGTGACACGCCCTCTTAAGCTACTTTAGCATGCATCTCTTCAAACTAAATCTGTTTTTTAGGTCAAGAAAGAGATGGAGACGCTGGCCAAAGAGAAAGGAGTGAATTCCTTCAAGATGTTCATGGCCTATAAAGATGTGTTCATGCTGCAGGATGCCGAGTTATATGCCGCCTTCGCCCAATGTAAAGAGATTGGTGCCATAGCACAGGTGCATGCTGAGAATGGAGATCTGATTGCAGAGGTAAGTATGAGCAAACAGAATTATAGGTTGTTACGAGTGAATAATGTGACAACAGACCATCACCATGAACCTTCCCCAGTAGAGTCCTTGCAATTTTTTTGTATTAAAACAGTAAAATAAAGAATGTTATTGAAGAAAATGTTATTGAAGCAAAATATCAAAAACTCAAACCTGACAAATTCATGAAAAAAAAAAAAAAAAGAATATCTTTCTGTAGTATTTCCCCTTAAGAATTTAACTAGTAAATCTATAGGGTCCACATTGATCCACAGTTGCCAACTCTGGACAAAATTTGTGCCACAACAATACAAGTTTTGCTTTCTACTTTTGTCCTTAATCAATAAAGGTTTGGTAAGGGCAAGAAAGGTCAGCGCAGTAACGTGTGTGTGTAAACACACCACGCCCGGGAAGTAATGGTGAGTTAATATTTCACACTGATGGCAGCAAAGCCTGTGCCAAAGTTCCAAAGTTTGTGCTCGAAGAAGAAGAGACACTGGGGCAGTAAAGTGAAGGAAGGTTCAGTAGTTTTCAGTAACAGCAATGCAGAGTTTTCTTTTTTTTTTTGATGAATGAATGGATGCGCCAAATAAAGCGGCTCCACTGACACAGTGTATTATGATAAGAGCAAATGAGTCCATTGCCACTTATTTTTAACATTAATTAATTAACATAGTATACAATATGTCTACTGTGAAAAAGACATATTATTTGTCACTGTGTTCAATTTCCATTATATATTTTAAGTGTTATACCAATAAACTGCCACTAGGGGGTAGCAAATGCTAGAAAAGCAATTGTTAAATGTCTAGCCAGCATCAAAGTGAGGCACCACTTCTGCTTGTTCATCACTATTTATTTTTTTCAAGTGTGAAAAAGCTTCATGTGTGCATTGTGTTGTAATTAATGCAAACAGAACCGTTACCTGTCCTTCTCTGGTAAAGACAGACATTATACTGCGTTAACCTCACATCTCCTTTAACCTTTATCCTGCCCTGGTGCTCTGTCCCTGCTGGCTCTCAACAGGGGGCTAAGAAGATGCTGTCCATGGGCATCACGGGGCCCGAGGGCCACGAACTGTGTCGGCCAGAGGAGGTAGAGGCCGAGGCCACCCAGCGAGCCATCACCATCGCCCACGCTGTCAACTGCCCGCTCTATGTGGTCCATGTCATGAGTAAATCTGCTGGCAAGGTGGTGTCTAATGCACGAAGAGATGGTGAGCGTAGGCTGCTGCCCCCTGCTGTTTAAAAGGGGCAAAGTTGACAGATGATGGCCTTGAATGGCCTTTTAAGCACTGCAGCCAATAACACTGTTCAAAACTGCTCCTGATATTTATATTATTTCCTTCTCTTGCTCAAAGCAACCAGTTCGTCAGAGTTTCCGCATGATTTTTCTTCTAGTTGGGGTGGAAAGCCACCGAGAAACTGATTTTCAGCTAATGAAACATCACATTAAATGATGCAGCTACTGAAATAAAAATTTTTATTTTTTGTGTTTTCCTTTCTCAACAGGCCGGGTGGTGTTCGGCGAGCCAATTGCAGCCGGACTGGGGACTGATGGAACTCACTACTGGAACAAAGAGTGGGCCCACGCTGCTGCCTTTGTCATGGGGCCTCCCCTCAGACCTGATCCCAGCACCCCTGGGTATCTCATGGACCTACTGGCCAAGTGGGTGGAATTGAAAATAACATTTTTGTTTAGAGTGCTATGTGTAATTTGTTCTGAACCTATTGGCGTTTGGAGCCACTCCAGCTAAAAAGAGAGATGGGAAATGGGAAGGGAAAAGTCGCTTCAGCGAAAAAAAGTCTAATAAACTGTACTGTGCTGTACACCAGTGACTAAATAAATGTGATTGTTGTCCTCATTTCATTTCAGCATTTTCTTTGTTATTTTCTTTGTGCTTCGCAGCGATGATCTAAGTGTGACGGGAACGGACAACTGCACCTTCTCCGTGTGTCAGAAGGCTCTGGGCAAAGACGACTTCACCAAGATCCCCAACGGAGTGAACGGCGTGGAGGACAGGATGTCGGTCATCTGGGAGAAAGGAGTGGTATGCCTTTATGACAAGCAGTACTTCATTCGACACTGATCAAGACTGCAGCATTGGTCTGAAGTGCTCTCTCGGTAGACGCGACCTCCTCCTATTATCTGCGTAATCCTTCTGTTTGCGGCGACGTATCAGTTCAATGAGCTGGAGAAAATATAGATAAAAGTGACACAACAACCACAGCTACATTTGCGCCTTGAAGGTTTTACTGTGATGCATAGTCATTGCTGATTACTCATCGTTTTATTTATCTATAAATATGGGCCACTTTGCTTTAATCGCGTTGTTAATATTTGTCATGACTTTGAGCCCTGTTACACAATCCCTATTGGACCATGTGCACATCTGAATTAACATGGTGGAGCTAAAGTATGTCATGGTAATAATGTATGTAGTCTTTTAAATAATAATAATAATAATAATAATTACTACTCTCATATTTATTTAGGAATACAAGTTTCCAATTTTTTGCAATACAATCAGAAAAGGCAGTAAACTCTTGAAGCTGCAGATTGCTACAGAGTGCAGACGCTGCATTTTCTTGTGGGGGAGTGTATCAGCCCGGCTGCCTCAAGGCCCATGGAGAGATTTACTACGCGCAACAGTTCTTCCAAATCGCACATTAGATGATATTTTGGCAGAAATGAGTTGCCTGCTGCACCGTTAAGCACTGACCCTTTGTCTGCTAATTCTGTATATTGTTGTCATCCGCTGTGGCCCAACTTAAAGCGGGCGGCTTGTGCGTTTTTCCTCCCCTCAGCACAGCGGCAAAATGGACGAGAATCGATTTGTGGCTGTCACCAGCAGCAACGCAGCAAAAATCTTCAACTTCTACCCACAGAAGGGCCGTATCGCCAGGAACTCGGATGCTGATGTGGTTATATGGGACCCAAAGATGACAAGGTGAGGACCCGGACTACGGCCATTCAGCAGTAAAAGAAAGTCCTCAGATAGTGTGTGTGTGTTCGTATGTGTGTGTGTGTGACACGTCTTTGTGAAAAGTCAGACACTCTCACATCCATATCAGAAGCCTCAACTGCAGATGCCGAAACAGTGGGCAAACATGAAAGCCTGTCTTGCGGGTGTCAAAAACTTGGTTGAATAAGATAAGGCTTTGGAGTTTAGCAGTAAGGCATGAGGGCTGATCTTCTCATGCTGTGCCACCTCAACGCCAAAGCTGATTGCGTCTGTTCTCCATCCAAAACACACGGTGTGTCATCACTTATCTACAACTGCAAATTTAAGCGTGGCGTAATTTCCATATGAATCTAACCCATTTCATGGTAAATAAAAATAAGTAAATAAATAATTGCTAAAATTAAAAATGAATTCTGCTCTATGTTTAGTCCTCAAGGATTCTAACATGCTTGCATAAGCCAGATGCGCACGGCATCAGTGGGACGATGCTGATGGTGCACGGCGAGGATCTTAAACATGACGAATGTTCCACGTGGGAGATAAACCCATTTCCATAGTGCAGAACACACGGCGTCGGTTCTATTTTCAGAAGCTGTCTCGGAATATAGAAATGTCTCGTGTAATTTAGGTTTCTTTCCTGCGTTCGTTTCCTTTTTATTCTCCGGAAGTCTCAGCCATGGAGCCACGGAGGACGGTGTGCCAGCTCTGGGGGGCGCAGGCACAAATGCAGACGCAGAGGACGGTTTGCATTGAAGCAGCTTGTGTACTGTAGCGCATTCAGACTTATATAATCCAGAGTGAACACTGCACCGCTCTGTTTGCTGTAGGATCTGGGCCGAGCCCCTCAGGGAGGTCACTAACTGCTGACGTGAATTGGAGAAGAGCACATTACACCCCGGCGTAATTTGCTGTAAATGAATTCACTGGTAGCACGGAAAAAAAAGCTTAAGTGTCAGACCAGATCCCTTCCCAATTATTATTCTATGCGTATGTATATTATACAGTAATTTGTCATCTCAGACCTGTCATCCCTGGACATCACCTGTTTGTTCCACCGCCTCTCCACTGTATGGCGCCTTTACCATGTGCGCATGTCGTAACGCCTTTCGAACATGAGGGCGCCTCGTGTTTCGCTGCTGCAGCCGTGAATTCATCTGTAAAGCAGCGTAATTAATTGCCCCCCGAGCGCAAGCGCCACTTCACAGCATCCACGACCAGGGGCCACAAACAGTTGCATAACCAGAAGCGCCGAGGATGCTCACTCAATCGCCTTGTTTTCCTGTAATTGGGCTACTTGAATAATGAGGACACATCCTGTTTTTGTCGGCGTCTGACTTTTACCAATCAACAGGAAGCGTGTGCATGAATGGCGAAAAGGAGAGGGCTCCAGAAAAAAAAAAAAAAACTTAGGAAAAAATAGGAAGAAACAGATTTGACGCATTTCAGGGAACTGGTTGAGTCAGACCTATTTCTCTGTTCCATGCTGAACCTTTCGCTCGGATATCTTTTATTTGCCAGGCGTCATCAGACACGTTATTAATTATTCAAAACATTTCCCAGAAAGCCCTTCAACCACCCTGATGAGAACACACTCGAAATCGTATTAAGATACTAACACTGCTGTTTCAGTAAGGAGAGATCGTTTGGATGTAAATAGCAGTAGTATTTTATTGGGTAGGTGGAACCTACCAGGTGCTGGCGGTGGAGGAATATGAAAAGAACAACTTTCTTACACTTCCAGACACACCTACCCACCCGCTTTCAGTCCTCGCATTAAACGTCCTCTTCTCAGTCCTTTCCCCGGACGCCGCACTAGATTTTGTTGTGCATTTTAAAACGGTACGAAAGCAGTCACAAATGAAGCCACTCTATCCACAGATGCATAAACCATAGGATCCGTCGTCTTTGTTTTGGGGAAAACTTGAAAGGCGCCCCCCCCCACCTTTTTCTTCATCACAACGGATTCATATTCATCATCTAGCGTGCGCACACTGAGTGTTATTTCAGGGCTGGCTGTGCTGCAGTGTTGTGTGACAACGCTCACGCCTCCGTCTTTGGGAATATGCCACAACAATGTGATACGTGGCACAAAAACCGTTGAAGTGCCTTTTTTTATTGACTGAAAGAAGCTTAGGTTAGTGCTTAGTAAGCCTTTCAGAAAAGAGAGCATCGCACGAGCAAACATCGTAAATAATACATTATATTGCTCATTGCAGCACAGTGAGAGGGCTGCAGTGACTCAGTGCCGCGTACGAGGGACATCTCGGCCTGATTCGATCTGTTTCAGGAGAGAATGCATTAAGGTTTTACAATATGTATTCTTTCGGTTTAAAAAAAGAAGTGGTAGTCATTTCGTCACCTGTCACGTTTTATGCACGCGACTAAGTGGTTTAGTTCTGCCAGAGCTTTTTATAGCTGCTTCCAAACCTGCAGTTGCCTCTCTGTGTGACTTGGCAGGAGGATATCAGCCAAGACCCACCACCAGGCTGTGGACTACAACATCTTTGAGGGCATGGAGTGCCACGGCGTCCCTGTCGTGACCATCTCCAGAGGCAAAGTGGTCTACGAGGATGGGCTGCTGAAGGTGTCACCGGGGCAGGGCAGGTTCATCCACAGGAAGCCCTTCTCTGAGTTTGTTTACAAGAGAATCAAGCAACGAGAGCAGGTCAGAATTACATCACATCGCTGATAAAGTATCTGTGGGATGATCCACAGAGGCCCCCTCCCCTCAGCTCATAGGCTAGGCTGCCTGGTTCTTCTTCCAGATGTTAAACTATGCTAACCAGTTGCCGGCTGCAGCGTGATGTGTAGCTATCATAGAACAAGTGATACCAGTTTACGAGACTAAGCCAGATGAGGGCACTTCCCAAAATGTTCAACTAATTGATTAACGAGAAAACAAGGGGTGCGTGATTAGTCCTTGTTCATAAATTTGCTTTTTAAATTCCATATGTAGACACAGAAAGACTGTGCATTTTATTTAGTATATTTCATCCAAAGAAACCAGATTACGACAGTTGACTTAACCTTTCTCTTTGCTTTCTATTTTGCCTGCAGGTGGGAAAACCTACAGCTGTGATCAGAGAGCCCTATAAAGGCAAAGTCATTTCTGTGTGAACAACCGACTGAGAACATGAAAGGCAGTTTGAATCTCCAGGTGTATCTCTCCAGTACAATTAAGATGCTACCGAAGACGAAACAAGCAAATGTTTTTCTCACGGATATGCCTCATCTTAGCAGTTTATCCATCAGTTATAATATATTTCTGCAAGTAATAGAATCACTTAAATCGCTATTTGCAGTCGTACCGGCGGTTGGGGATGGTGGTTGCCTAATCAACTCCAAGGTCAACGTTCTGCTGGAAGACAACATTGTGTTATTTTTTCCGGCGGCGTCAGGTTTCCAGGTCAACTCTGTTCAGTGTAAAGTTCAGCGGAACCACTGAAAATTGCATATGTCTAACGCAGTGACTCCCTGGAAGGAATGAAAATGGGCTTTATGCATGATTCAGTGGTTAAAAATGTGAAGGAAAAATGATCTTTATTGTATACTGTGCCTTTTGTGCAATACAAAAAAAGCGTGAAGCCTGATTCTTCTTTTTTCAAAGCATTTTTTTTACCCCCGTTTTCTTAAAACCTTGTTGCCATTGGTAACAAGCTCTGTTTTTTTTCTCACCCAAAAGCATCCTTCCCTTTGATGAAAGATTCATTAAAGTACACTGACATGCATGAAAGTATTAAGATTTACTTGGCTGACCCAGCCCGACACTGTGTTTGCATATTCAGCAGGATCTCACATTATCACACAGTGTGCCTCGTTCCCGTCTATGCCCATGTATGGACTACGTTTATCCCTTCCTGTGTTATAAAAAAAAAAAAAAAAAAAAAAAAAAGGTCTGCGGCTGTCGCTGAGCATCATGTGGTGCCTTCCCATTGGGCTGGCGTGCTGACTTGGTATTGTGCCACAGGGCCGGTGGAGACATAGTGTGAGCTTATCAGGTTGCCACACGGGTCAGTGGCATCGTGTCAGTCACAGAAGGCCTACTCTGGCGGTGCGATAGTGGGGGGGGGCTGGTGGCATATGGAACTGTAAAATTGTAACCGGGCATCTGAATATGGGCCATTAATTATACATCCCTGCATAACTAGAATCCGCACAAGCAAATAACAGTTGCACTGATTTGTTTGCATTAAGTGTAATTTAAATGGAAATAGATGGATATAGATATTTTTAACTGCATCAAACAGAATGCTCTGTTGTGTGCTGACATTCTTGTTAGTGTGACATTACCAATCATGCGCACATGCCAACTAACCCTATAGTATGAATGCAGATATTAAATATACACAGAGCGTAACATTATATAGGTCTCCCTCGTGGCTTCTGGGGGTGTCCTGGGGTGTATGGCAACCGATTGTTGTTAGTGGAGGTCCTATGGGTTGAGGGGAGGGGCCTCTGTGGATCAGGGTTATTTCAGTGCATCCCACAGATACTTGATCAGTTTGGGATCTAGTGAATTTGGAGCCCACTTCAACACCTTGTGCTGTTTTTCATATTTTTTGAGTTGGCCCTAAATCATTTCCGTGTGTGTGCCTGTGTGAGAGATGGCTGCTGCCATCAAGGAGTGGGGGTGCAGTAACGTACACACAAATGAGGGGTCCAAAAGTTTCCCAGCAGAACATTGTTTTGTCTGAATATGGTCAACGTTATTTACTTAATCATGTTTTGGCTGATCCGTGTACATTTTAAATGATCTGCACTTATTATGTAGTTGTTTTCTACCTTAACATTTACAGTGTCGCTCATTTATCCATTCACACACACACACAAACACAGCAATCCTGGAAGCTGCCATGCAAGGTGCAGAGCAACCTCTGGCTCAGTGCTTGCCTAGGGGCACATACAGGTATAAGAAAATGATGAACAAGGCACGCAGGGTGCAGAAATGATCATTGCATTCTCCTTATAATGTCATCAAAATCTAATATCAGCCTTGAAGGTAAGATGATGAAAAATAAATTGAAAAAAATATACAATGCACATAAAAGAGAGTAAGTTGTCGATGGTAAACCAAAGTTATTTTCTGATATTATTGAGCTTTTTTTATAATAAATCCATGATTTAGGACAAATCAAAGCATTTTACAAAATCTTATAATGGACAATAATTAGAAAATCTTTTAATTATTTGATTTTCCTCATCAGAAAATGGTACCGAAGAAATGCATACACTGTATACACCTCTAGGTTTTGAACTTTCCTCCGTCTTTGCATATCTCACCTGTCAATAGCCTTGTGCTCTGTTGGTGATGATTTTGACCCATACAGTAGTGACATTACATATGTGGGGAGAAGACAACGCTGCTCACTGCACATGTAGAGGACATCTGTCTTAGATTACATAAGCTAATATGGCTGTTTTACACTCGACGGTGCACATGGAGGTAACATAGAGGCCTATCTATACATTTCAGGTTTAGTAGATGGTGTGACTGTTATGTAACGCAATGCTTATTAATAACAGGGATCAGTGTTACCTGCACAAATCTGTAATTTTGAACTAATGCTCACGGTGTGTGTTGGACCTGTATTGTCTTCTATCTTGTTATATAATCAACATGAAGTAATATGTAAGGGAAACATTTCTAGCTGCTCACTGAAGCACAGCTAAATCAAATCATCACCGCTTGATTTACGGTCTGTAGTTAGTTGGCTGTGATCAATATGAATATGTTCCCTCCTTAAGGCGCTCTCTATGGTTACCATTGTTATCAGTCGGTAGACTGACCTGCTATGTAACTTAATTAAACTTAATGACCTACTGTAGTTTTCTGAATGATAATGATAGAAGAAGACAAGAGGATTATACAGTAGATGGATAATGGAGCACAGAGGTTGTGGTCATAAATATTCAATCAGACAATGAAAATTCACAGCAGCATAGTAATTGTTTACAGATTTAATTAACTCTTTTTCCACGCACCTGCTAACATACACCAATCAGGCATAACATTATGACCACCTGCTTAATATTGTGTAGGTCTTCAACAAAGTTGCAACTCATCAGAGAATGGACATATGGACCCTCTGAGGGTGTCCTGTGGTATCTGGTAACAGAATGTTGTTAGTGGGGGCCTTTAGGTCCTATGGGTTGAGGGGATGGACCTCTGTGGATCATCCCTCTGCTGATGCCCCCCTCCTTGTGACTCATCAGAGGATGCAGGATGTGTCTGTGTCAAGCAGTGTCATTGCTATGGTGTGGGGGTGCCTGGTCTAAGTCACAGCCACATTAATACCAGGTCCAACAGTTTCCCAGTAGAACATTGTATTGTCACAAGATGGTCAATGGCTTTTACTTCCCCTGTCAGTGATTTTAATGTTGGGGCTGATTGGTACACTCACATTGCCATTGGCAACAATCTGGTGTTTAGTAAGTATAATGTTATATGTACATGCATTTAGCATACTGCCATACTGCAAATGTCTAATTCCATATCATTCGTTTTGCAACTCAACAATTTAATTAATGCCAGATATAGTTAATATCATAGATACAGAACCCTGTACAGGAACTATACTCTTATATAATGTGCATTTAGAGTAAGATGACAAAGACTTTATAGGATTTGCACTGTCGTCTTCAGTTCTAACTGTGGCAATTTCTTATGTGTTGAGACATTGAAGCAAAAATGTTGACATCATGGTGGCGACACAGGAAAGTCAGTACATGTACACCTTGCTAGTAAAATGTTGGATCCCCTTTTGCCTTCAGAACGGCCTTAATTCTTCGTGGCATATTTTCAACAACATGTTGGAAACATTCCTCAGAGATTTTGGCCCATATTGACATGATAGTATCCTGCAGTTGCTGCCGATTTTGTCAGTTGCACATCTATGATGTGAATCTCCTGTTCCACCACATCCCAAAGGTGCTCTGTTGGATTGAGGTCTGGTGACTGTGGAGGCCATTGGAGTACAGTGAACTCATGACATGACACGTTCCAGAAACCAGTTTGAGGTGATATGAGCTTAGTGACATGGTGCATTATCCTGCTGGAAGTAGCCGTCAGAAGATGGGTACACTGTGGTCATAAAGGGATGAACATGGTTAGCATCAACACTCAGGTAGGCTGTGGCATTTAAACCATGCTCAGTTTGTACTAAGGGGCCCAAAGTGTGCCAACAAAATATCCCCCACCACCACCAGCAGCACCACCACCACCACCAGCCTCAACCGTTGATAAAAGGCAGGATGGATCCATGCTTTCATGTTGTTTACACCAAATTCTGACCCTGCCATCCGAATGACGCAGCTAAAATCATCGACTCGTCAGACCAGGCAACATTTTTCCAATCTCCTATTGTCCAATTTTGGTGAGCCTGTGTGAACTGTAGTCTCAGTTTCCTGTTCTTAGCTAACAGGAGTAGCACCCGGTGTGGTCTTCTGCTGCTGTAGCCCATCTTCTTCAAGGTTTGACGTGTTGTTGGTTCAGAGATGTATTCTGCATTCTTTGCTTGAGCAACGAGCAGTTATTTGAGTTGCTGTTGTCTTTCTATCATATGCAACCAGTCTGCCCATTCTCCTCTGACCTCTCACATCTATAAGGCATTTTCGTCCACTCAACTGCCGCTCACTGAATATTTTCTCTTTTTCAGACCATTCTCTGTAAACCCTAGAGATGGTTGTGCCAGTAGATCAGCAGCTTCTAAAATACTCAGACTAACAACCATACCATGATCAAAGTCACTTAAATCCCCTTTCTTCCTCATTCTGATGCTTGGTTTGAACATGGCTAAATGCACTGAATTGCAGCCATTTCAGATTAGCTATTTCTGTTAACAAGCAACTGAAAAAGTGTACCTAATAAAGTGGCAAGTGAGTGTGTGTATCATATGGGAGAGCTTGAACTATTTCCATGCACTGAACAACACAAAGAGTATGAAAGGAAGAGTCTAAAAGGAAGAAATAATGACTTAAGGTACAATATGCATCAGTAGCTCTTCTGGTGTCCATCCTAGCAGTTTTTTTTATATTGAGTTAAGAGTTTACAAGAGAAGACAAGAACACACAAACTGTAGTTGGCTGTATCCCTTCGTGGCTCAACAACACTGACCAGAAGGCTCCCATACATGGACACATAATACACCTAATGTGATTTTTAAAATATGTGCCAACAACTCCGTATAAACGCTGACACGTGAGTGGCCTGAGATGATCACAAAAGCCATTAGTTATCCTCTGGCATTAGAGAAGCATTTATGGGACTGTGACAGGTTTCTGGTTCCAATCCCTCAATGCTGATGAGGTGGCATGAGCAAGCACCAAAAACATAAAATAAATTAAAATAAAAAACAAACTCAAACTGTTTGTTGGTTGCCTGGCATGAATGCCACTACTCCAGATGTGCTCGCTTTGATGAGCTAAAGTGCAAATTTCTTGATGATTTTCTGGACCAAAATTCAAGGCAAGACGACGTATGTTTCTTGAGATATTTAAAAAAAGAAAAAAAGAAAAAAAAATCAGTATCATAATCCAAAGTCAGTGGGATTCATGAATGTTTGTGTAAAACTTCATTAACACTGTGACAGTTCAGTTTGGACCACACTGGGGGAATAACCTATCAAAAGGTCGAGCTACGGTCCTAGAGTGACTCACACATTCACAGTGTGTGGACTATCTTTGGGTTGGAAGAGCAGTGGGCACCAGAAATGTGGCTGATGAGAGAGAGAGAAAAAAAGAAGAAGAATGAAAATAAATATATATACTGTATTTTTATGCACATCAATCAGGCATAACATTATGACCATTATGACGGGAGAAGTAAATAACATTGACCATCTTCTAACAATCCAGTGGTCTGCTGGGAAACTTTTGGACCTGGCATTCATTCGTGTGGATGTTACTTAGACGTGTACCACCCACCTAGACCAGACCAGGCACCCCCACCCCATAGCAATGACACTCCTTGACACAGACACATCCTCCATCCTCTGATGAGTCACGAGGAGGGGGGCACAAGGGAGAACTACAAAATATTAGGAAGGTGGTCATAATGTTGTGGCTGATTGGCGTCGATATATAAACCAAACAATAGATTTTTACATAGCAACATATTCTAATCCAAACCTTTACAAGAAGCGATGTGAAGCTGCGGTCATTTTCCCCCGTCTTCAGTTTTAATCTCTTTCTCAGGATTTTTCCATGCAGGTACTCCACTCTTGCCTCAGCAGCGACGGTGAAGAATCGCTCGCAGACCATCAGCCGTAGCTGGGAGACTTTGGCGGCCATCAGAGCCATAATGAGCAGCGTGAGCAGGATGCCCATTAGTGGAAACACAGAGTTATACAGCAGCAGCTTTGGCTTGGGGAGGCACTTCTTCTCGAACAGAGTCACAGAGTAGGAAAAGTCCTGTTGATAACTCTCCTCAGCAAACGGTATGCCAATTAAAGTTGCAATTCTCTGAAATGATAAACGAGTCTTTAGTTGCTGACTGACTGAGAGAAAAACGAAAACTAAAATGTCAAATATATATAAATCACATACTTACTTTGATGCTCATTAACAAGGGAACATGAAATGGCTCCAGCTCCGACAGCCTGGTTGTTACGATGTCAATGAAACAATACAATAAGGCGTCCACGGTTATAAACATGACCCAAGCGACAAAATGGGAGACGACTGGAACTCCAAATTTCAGCATAGCCTTCCCCTCTCTGGCGGTGGGACGTGTGGAGGGGAGGGAAGTATACAGCTTCTCTTCCTCCGGTGTGAGTGGCAGAACGTGTGGCTTCCCTTTCGCCCTCTGCTCCTCGTCAAACTCAACAAACTTGCTGCTGATGAACCTGTTTTTATACTTCATGTCATTGCAGTATTTTTTGATGTTCAAGGCTATAAACAGCATGAGCACAAGGAAGCTGATGGCAGGAAACAGCCTGTCGGTTACAGAGGAGACTGTATTCATCAGGGCTTGTGCATGTCTGACGGTCTCATTCAGCCTCTGCTCGGCTTCAGCGAGTTTCCACCTGAATTTTTCCGACTCCAGTCTCGGTGAAACCTTGAGCTGGGAGTCAAGGTTTACTACTCCCAGGTCTGTGACTCCTTTGAGGATGTTTCCGATCCACTTCAGCATCTTGACATAACTACAGAATGGAGCAAGGATGGATGCTTTCTTTGCCTTCAGGTTGCAAATCATACTCCTGACCAGGCATGTGATGTTCTCCAGAGTGTTGCGGATATTTTTAAGGACCACTAAACTGGTCCCAGCGGTCAGGAGCAGGTTCCGACTCTTCTTCATGAAAATAGATATCACGAACAGAGTGCTTAAACACCGCACTCTCTTAGAGAGAAAGAGGGTGACAATAAGTAGCATCCCAAAGCAGCCAGCAATTCCTCCTGCCACTGCTAGCTCATAGTCCAGGGCGAAGAGGAGGTAGAGGAGGAGCAGTGAGCTGAGCAGGAGGCTGGAGACGCTACAGGTGAGGAGGAGGACAAGAGTTCTTCTGAAGCCCCCCCTTTTACCTGTGGTGAAAACATCAACTGCAAGGAAACCGACATCCTTGAGGCTTTTCTTTAGCGTAACCCATGAGGGTAGCATCCTGGATGTTAAAGAAGACGCTGTGGAAAAACTCAACACTGGAACGCAAAAGAGAAATTTAAAAGAAAAAGGAAGTTAGCACATGCAGTCATAAAGAATTAACCCCATCTAACACTGCAGTGGATTGAACCTTGAACAGGTACAAGTTGAATATTAAAATGCTGTATATACTTAGGCTTTTCTTTAATGAAATGCAAAAGTACAAACCTTAAGTGCAGCCGTTGACATCTGTTCTGATGTGTGCAGTGTGCAGTCTCCTCAAGCATAAACAGGAAGTCTTCTCTTAACCTCAAAAATCAGCCTTTAGTCATATCCAAGTCATCTCTATTTTTCAACCAAAGCAGAAGTTGACAGGGTCTAAAACGAGGCTCAATTCTGAGTGTGTAAAACATTTGTCATTAGGGATTTCTAGGCCGTATTCCTCGAATTTATGGATACTGACACGCTTGTGTATTCGCCTTAAACTTTTTCTGCAGCAAACTTATTCTAACATAGAACAGGTGACCGTAGAGAGGATGAAAATTGAGACAAAAGATAGTGAAATTCTTCAATTTCAAGTTATTAATTAGGGTGTAAATGGAACCATTGCTAACTTTGCATAATGTTAGTAGTATGCCCAACCTGAAAATGTGCTTTTACATCATAAATTACATCAACTGCTGTAAGGTCAAGACTAACTTGCTGTTAGCCATGCTGTGTGGATTAACAGATGTCAGTGTTTGTTGGACATTTTGTTAGTCCACTGCTTTCAATTGTCGCTGTAGAAACTGCAACAGAGCAGCCAAGAGCAGTTGATCTCTTTCCTTTATTTTATGCTAGCATCAACTCATAACCCTAATAGCTTACCTAAACCCTTAAACCTTATGCTTGGTCATGTATATCTACATACATCTACATATATATGTACTCCCATTACTCCTTTGTTGAAAAGTAACTTCCTGTTAGCTGCAGTTAGAGGTAAGCGCAAGCTAGCTAGCTTTTTACGTGGATCAAGCGGCTGAGGGTAGTGTTGTAAACATGGCGGCAGTTGCAGTGTTGCCAGACGTATGATAATTATCTTATTTGTACGTTAATGTCACCCTCTGTACGATCAATAATTCCAAACATTACATAATGTACGATTATTTGACACCTTCAATACATGGCTGTTAGCAAACACAAACAAAAGGTAAAACTGTATAACAAGCTGTACTATATGGTCTGTGGGAATGTTTTACCACAGGCCTCAAAATATGATCATTTTAAGATTCTGGTACGATAATTTGTCATTTCCCATCTGGCAACACAGCATAGAATGGATGTTTCCATCATTCATCTCATCTCATCTCATCTCATCTTTTACCACTGCTTCTCCTCACTAGGGTCCCAGGGGGTTCTGGAGCCTATCCCAGCTGTCACTGGGCGAGAGGCGGGGTACGCCCTGGACAGGATTTTAATCATTCAGAGATTTCCAACCAAAGAGACAGAAGAATACAATGGAAACAAAACTATGAAGACTGCCGTTGTTACTGCACTGCAGCTGTAGTCGACCCCAGGCAGAGTGTGTGTCGTTCAGTGTGTATGCTGGGTGCTTGAGATAGAGGGAGAATGATGACATGCTAGCATCTCAAAGTGCAACACAAACCCACTTACTGTCAGCACACATTATGAGTCTTTGTAAACATGTGAGCACGGTAATGCTTATTATTTTTAATGACTGAACCACCATGCATCCCATTGAAGTGACTAAAACGTTCATTCAAAATTTAATAAAACCCTTCCCTTGCCTTGGAGTAAAGACTGGTAACTGGCTGGTAAGTCTTTATGGACTAACCCAAAAATAAAGGAACTAGGTTAAACAGGTAACTAGGCGACCATAATTATTTTTACATTATCAAAATGTTTTCCATGGATTTGTTGGCCTGGCCTAGATCGTCAGGCTAGGTAGGTTAAATTAACTATATAGCTTAGGCAGTTAGCTGCAGGACGGGCTTGCATTATTCAAACATGTTGTAACTGATTTTACACCTCACAACACTCACTGCCTCTAGCCTTCTTCTTAAATTGCAGTACTTACAGAACAATGGTTGCCTTTGCATATTTGCTTTAAACTGTGAAATAAATTGAAAACAAAACTATTCTTGGCCTTAATTACCAAACACGACTGCACCAGAAAGTGAGCATTCATGTTGGATGTGACCTTTAATGACGAAGTGATGCTAAACAAGGATCATTCAACCAATGTTTGCGTGTGTGCGGTGTGATTTGATGTGTTAATTTGATCAACGCTCCACTCGTCGCATCAGTGTAATATCAATTTTTTATTTTTAATTTGAAAAATAACTTACATAAATCTCTGTACTCAACCATACTTAACCAAGACATAGCCTTGGCATTAACACATTGCACCAAAAAGAGAAAATTAAAAGGCATTCAAAAGGATAAATAACATATGTCTTTGTCATTATGAGGCATTTTTCCTGTTCCAGCGGAGTCTATCAATCTATTCATGGTAGCCTGTTTATTCAAAGTTTGACATCTAAACGTATGTACAATGAAAATCAAAATGAAAATATATACTGTAGCCTGTTACAGCGACAAGGTTTTCTTTTTGGACATTAAAATGCATTATCTTGACGTGGAAAAGGAACAATGCCTCAGTTCAATTTCATTCAGACATACTGCAACTATAAGATTCATTTACTTCCCAGACATGAGAAGTACTTATAATTACTAAAAATAGAAAATAAAAAATAAACTGGTCTTGGCTTTTAAATAAAACTAACAAAAATATAGTAAATTAATTTCATTTTCATTAAAACAAGAAAAACGAAACATTTTCTGTGGCAATATCCCTTATTATTTGAACTTACGATTAGCTCATCTTCACAAACAGTGCCTGAAAAATTGAATCACAGCAACACACATCTCTTGCATGTTCGCTGCCTCTTGATTAGGTATAGACCTCTTACTGTACCAGTACAGATGATTTTTGCATGTTTGTCAACAATACTGAAATAAAATACACTTGCAATCACAACTGTTTCGCCAGCCTCGATTAAATATAAAAAATTTCCTTGTCATTTTTTTATTATTTTTTTCCTCAAAAACCTGAAAGAAAATATGACTTTGGGGGGGTGGAATGTTTTGTTAAAACTTCAATAACTGGCCCTGGAAGACCAAGAACTAATTTGCTGTAGAGCTCAATTTAAGGTGAGGGAGAAACGTAATGAAGTTGACATGCACTGTACAAGAAACTGCAAAAATTCCAAATATCATCTTTATCAAAACATGCTGAGTTACTGTAAGGTGTGCCCAAGCCATGTTGCAGAAAATCCTTTTCAACATGCTTGTTAAACAAATCAAATTCAAAATAAAATACAGACTGAAACAATACAGAAGTGTAAAATAACCAACAGTCCTAAAATCCGTACGTTATCAGGGGACTGAACAATGGTAGCAATGAATAGTACAATGAGAAGTACCCTGGGACGAGGAAGAAAAAGAGAAACATGTACAATTTGCACATAATGTTTATCTTTATAAGGCCTGAGCCTTTTTACAATGAAATAAATCATTTACATTTATTTTCATTATCACTTTTTGTCACATAAACATTTTCTGTTAAATAACTCCAAAAGTTTCCGTTATGTTTCCCTTATCTGCACGTCTGCAAAACACAGACCCATGAATGGTCTAAAGAATGACAAACAATGTATTTTTTTCTTTTCAATCACGACGTTGCATTCACTCCCCTTCAAAACCATGCACTAGTGAAATTTATCTTTAAAAATAATATAAATTGTTGAAAATGGCTGATTTGTTTTATTTATTTTTCTCTTTTTTTTTTTTGCAAGTTGCAGCCTCAAGAAAATAATTTTCTGTTTTCTTCTTCTTTTTTTTTTATTCAGCTAAATTTATGTCCATGCAAATGAACTAAAAAGGAAAAAATATTTTTTCTCATTTAATTTTCATACAATATATCAACAGAGAGAGAATGATGGTAAGATTGCACATCTTGGGGTTTGAGTCGTTGCTGTGTATTTTGGAGTGTTGATGGTAGCCACTTCGGTATTGCCTCTGATTAACTAATCTTTGTGTTGGTTTACCAGTGCGGGTAGCGTATGCGGGGCATCTCTTTTTTGTGTTTTTGGGGGAGTGTGGATACAAGCTGGGACACACCTCATCCAAAGTGATGGTCTCCAAAACTCCATCTACACAGCTCGGTCTGTTGGCGTGGCGTGACCAAGCATCTGGTTAGAAACACTGTCACCCCCTTCAGATACAAGTACACTGACATTGAAAGAAATAATAAAACAAAACAAATGAAAACAAACAAACGAAAAAAAAAATCAAAACAACACGTTTTTTTTTGTTTTTTTTTTTTGAAATTCGAAAAGGGTTCCTGTAGAACACGTTAAGTGGTTCCCAGTGCTGACCCCCATGGCTTCGAATTGGATGAAAACCTGGAACTTACAGATTCCTCGTGCTAAGGAGTTCATTCCGGCTTCCTCCAAACAACAATAACACCCGGCAATCCCTGCCGCCAGGCGCTTGCGACACGCATCGCCATGTGCACAATGTGTGCGACGTTTTTGCTCAAAACACAGGATCACGTTTGCACCCCTAGAAACAGGCTCAGAAGACACAACATCAAGCATGCAGTGTAACCGGGGGGCGTGACCTGTAAATCGCAACACTGGCTGCTACAACAACGCTATCAGTCCACACGCTGCTATGATCGAGAGAAACTGTCCAGTGAGGATTGGGAAGCTCTTCTTGTCAGTGGGGCCAGTGTAGGATCCACCAATGAGGACGGAGGAAAGAGCTTGAACCAGCCAATCACCATGTTGGACAGGTCCAGCTCGTCTAACAGTATCTGAACTGCTCCCATGAATGATTTATGGTCCATGCGTCCGTAGTCGCCCCAAACAATAACCTGCAGGACGAATCAAAAGGAGGAGGAGTTAGGGTTAAGATTTCTGTTTCGATTACTGCAACATTTCGTTAGTAGCTACTGTCTATTACCTGTAAAACCTTCCCTCCAGGACTCTCCTCAAACGGCAGTTGCTGCTGGTAAAGAGGATCCAAGGTTTTTCTCGCTACTTTAGTTTTCTTTTTGGCTATGCAGACTCCATTTTCCAAAAGGTAGACCTTTACATATGGTGCTGGAGAAAGGGAAAGACATTACAATTTAGAAAAATTTTTAACCAAATCAAGTCATCCTTGATCGATCTCTAACATATGCTTATACATTTCCTGCAACAATGGGTGTCTGAGAGCTTAATCTACCTGGCAGTGCCTTGGAACCTGGTTTTCCCACAAGGCCACGGGCTCTGATGACTTCCACCTCCAGCGCTCCTTTCTTATCCACCATGCCAATCTGGATGTCCCCTAAATTTGAAGAATAAAAAAAAATATATGAGCGTTAAAAAGAAACATGAAAGAGTCCGAGACTTTAACACAGCGAGTTAGAGTCTGAATAGCTTATTCTCACCCATAGGCGGAGTAGCCAGCGTCTGTCGCCCAACCAGCTGAGCAGGGCCGAGACCATCTAGGAAGTCACTGAACTGGGCGTCTGAGGAGAGCCTCACTCCGGGGAAGATGAGACTGAAACAGGAAAGTCACTGGTTACCACAAAGGTAGAGTTCAGGTTGACTGAAGACTCTCAATTTGAGAGTGAGTTGTGTATTTGATGTCAACAGGAGAGACGCATAATGTGCGCTATCAAATAAATGTTTGATCGTTTGGCGTGTATGTAAAAAGGAGCTTTATCAGCTATTCATCTCTTACTTTCCCTCGGAGCTGTAGCTGTTCATGCTGCCGTCTGTGGACTCTCGGCTGGCTTGCCGAGTCATCCTGCTCCTCATCTCCACCGCCAGGCCCGTCTCCGTACTCCTCTGGATAGTGCTGCGCAACTTCTTGCCTCCCGCTTCTGCGCGCAGAAGTGCACACGCGACCAAAGACAAGAGAGAAAAAGAGGGATACCGACTGTCAGTCCGTGACACTGATTCGCACTGTGAGTCGCGCGGCGAGCTGCGTTCACGTGGATTTACACACGACATGCCCATGTTTTCACTGGCTCACCATTCCACAGCTAAGAACGAAACACAAAGGCACTTCTGTGAATGAGAGCTCGTTTCCATTGCAAGGATGTGCGCGTATTTTATTCCGGATCATTTCAGCTTTACTACGGCATTCAGACAAGGTCACTGCTTTACCAAGCTCTACATACGTATGGCTCTTTCCTCTCTGTTGAACAGGACAACATTCACAGCCAGCGGGGGTCTAGTGCGAACCACCTACAAACATTCAGTCCAACCCCCCCGCCCCCAGCTTAACTGATCCAAGAAGACAGCTGACTCCCTCCATTAAGACTCCTGGTGCTCATCTTCACCAAGCCTCCCCAACGGTGATATACACAAACACACACACCACCTACACACAGGCACTATATGAATGCTCCGGTACTTGATACACACCGACCAATCAGCGAGCGCCCACGCACACACACTCACAACAATGTCTTTTTTTTTTTTTTAAATCCCATTCAGAAATAGGAAACAGAGAAGGCCCTTAGATTAAAATGATGCAAAGTACAAAAAGGTGATATGTTAGCGCTGAATGCATGATCTTTAAATATATGATTGAGCATAGCTAGAAGCCATCAGGGTTATTAAATGTTCTTTATAGGGATGGGCTTTAAGATTATTTTTCTTGTTACTGATGAAGTGACTGTAAAGTGTTATTTCCAAGGGGTCAGACAATCACAAGTAGTTTGCATGGATGACTCATGCGTAGACTACAGCATTCCTAATCGTCTTGGGCTCTGCCACCTTTATTCTCCTTCTTCCCTCCTCGCTCGTCTCGTCAGAGTGAGAGAGCTTAGGACGAGAGATGATCCTGCGTCCTCTCGCACGCGGGCCTCAAACAGACGCGGAGCCTTTCAGCCTTGAAATCTCAGTCATTCAGCTGTCCTCCGCCTCCTCTTCCTGCTCTTCACACGTTACAATAAAGGATGCAGTCACAGAATGCACCTCTGACGTCTGCAGCAGAGCTTTGCCAATCAGCGGCCGGGCTGGAGTTATCAGTGGACACTTGGCAACACACACCCGTGTGAAGCTACTGCCGTACTGCTTTGTGACGAATCGTTAGAGGCATATGCTAGAATGCACACTGCTAATTATGCCACCCCTTTACAGTGACATTAGTGTATCAAATAATAGATGTACAAAGCCCAAGGAACACACACTCTGTAACAATGTGAACACAGTGGCGTAGTCTTTCAATGAACTCTCACACTTGTGTGTGCACTATTTGGAAAAATGCATTTAAAGCCATTGCAGGAATGCAAGTTTGACTGTCACTGGTTACAGAATGCAGTTCTGAACTACTTTTGTAAAGCAAAGAAGAAGTATAGACAGGTTGGCTCCACTCCAAAAGGTCACTGCCCTCAATTTCTGGCCCTGTCAGACTGGGACAGACAACGCCAGAGTGTCAAGATGCTGCTCAGTCGCCAACAGTGAGTGCAAGTGAGAGTATAGTTGAAGCTCAAAAAAAATAAATAAATAAATAAAGAAGCTTGCAAATAAGTAGATAAGAAAGGTATAAATATGAATGTAAATCTTCATCGCAAATCTTAACAATTGTTTTCTCTGTAAATACAAATACTGCACTAACTAGGACAGGCAATGATAAGAGCATCTTGGGCCAAATATATATAAATGAATGTTGTACACGGTGTAGGCGTTAACGCTACTGTTGAGGAAATTTGAGGTGACAGTCACTGAGTAATGTTGTGAGCTAAATAAGCTCTACCGCCCACAAAACCCTAAACAATGATTCATTCCAGTTACTAAATCCTTCATGCAGAGAACCAGGTACAAAATCATCAACGGGGCAGTGGGATATTATTAACAGAAAACGAACGCTTCCTAAAATAATCTGCCCCGACACCACTGGCAGCAGTAGCAACAGCAGAAGCCGTGTGTCTATTTCACAACAATTTCATTGCCTGAATAATAAAGAACACAAGGCACAAGCATCATGTTGCACCAGCTGAACAACACTCTCTTCCCAATTTAACTAGTGACATCCCTCTGCACCTCTGCATCTCCCACTGATCCCGAATCCTTCTCTTCGCGCATTTACATCATTCACTTTAAGAAGCACTGCTGCCCCCCACCCCACCCCCCCTCCCCAGCCAGCAGCTGCTGCTGTGACATCTCCCCCCAGCTGTCAGCTTACCTCCATCCTCCTCATCGAAGGAGTTCATGCAGGGGAAATAGACAGCGAGCGCTTCAAAGGACGCAGACAGGCTCATCTTGCTCTGGGAGCACTGGATGCGCCCCATCCCAGGAGCCGGAGCAGAGGTGTCGTTCCCCTGCCTTCCCATGGTGACCGGCGGCCGTCCTCTTCAACGCAGTGAATCAAATTACAATCGAGCTAAAATGAAACCCCTAATCTAATCTACTTAATGCACCAGTGGAGCAGCAGCAGAAGAAGAAGCCCCTATGCTGTGGGAAATCAGTGCTGTTTCGATCTGGTTTTCTCCCTAGGTACCCCGCAGGCTGCGTCTCAGGCAGAGCTTCAGAAGAGCGTCGCTTCAGTCGCGGAGTCTTGTGCTGTCTGGGTCTGACGCTCCTGCTGCACCTCTTTCTTCAGAGGGGGGAGGGGAGAGAGCTGCATCGAGCTCCTCCAATCGGAGGACCGGGCTGCTCAGGCGCACCTCGGCTGACTCTGCGGGTGAACGCGCTCTACCCAGAGATACCGAGCCCCCCCCTCTCCCCACCACCATCTCCACTCTGTTTCTCATGGATTTTCTTTTACCTCTTCTTTCACCATTTGCGTTCTGTCTCTTCTTGCTCATCACTGCCATTGTCCTTTCCTCTCCATCTTCTGCCCCTACGCCCCCCCCCTCCCTCTCCCTGACTTGTCCGGAGGCCAGTGAAAACAAGTTTATATCATTAGGTCTGGCAACAATCCTTTGCCTCTATGAGAGTGCTCCAGCCACATGGCGGTCACTCGGCGTTCACGTGCCAAGCGCCTCTATTTTTCTTTCTCGCACCACTGCAACACCGCTTTGTTTTTTTGCTGTCTGTTTTCATGTCTAAGAAAAGAAGGGGGTTATTAAACGGATAGTCAAGTTTACCTGCCGACCTTGTCACCTGTGATCCCTCTGCAGCCTGCTCTACACATTCCACACTTTCAAACAATCACAGGCACCCTTTGACTGATTGTCTCACACGCCTAAATGTTAACTTTCTTTTGCTTTATTTCTCCCATTTGTAGACACGCAGGGTAAGCCTATTTTAAACAGTCTAAAGCTGAGAGACGGTGGTACTCAGTGAAAAGACGACTACACAGGTGGTCCCTGAAATACTGGTAAACCTACACCTCTGGTAACTGTCACTGCATCTTAGATAAAAAAAAAAAAAAAAATAATCCCTGCGCTGCTTTGACACTGCGAGAGAACCAACCGTGGCGCTTTTGTTCTGAATATGCATTTGGCAGAATAGGCACAGGACAAGACAATTACGGTGCCTGTTTTCGCTGTCATAAATATAGCACGCTCCCTGCAGTGTTACTGCTGAGGGAAAAGTTCCCATCTATGAGACACTGCAACCTACTTCCACGGAGGAGCCACTTAATGCGCGGCGTCCGCGTGCAGGTTTCATCCAGGCCAGCTCGACCAAAAACAACATGTCACATTTACATCTAGAGGGGATATCAGACAATCGCGCACAATACGAGTGGACGGGTCACGAAGTTTAAAACTTTACGAAAGGACAGATTTTTTTTTGGGGACGGTTAAAAGCTTCTTCTTCTAACTCAAACATTGACTAATGGGCGGAATGAGAACCCTTTAACTCCTGGCTCTAATAGCGGCTCTGTGATTCTGTGAGGGTTCATCGCCTTACTCCTGACTGAGATACCGAAACAACCACTACTCTGAGTGACTCGTCATGGATTTGGACATCAGCCGCGTTTTATCTACAAGATGAATTCAGCTGAGTGGGACTTTTTTGCAGCACAACAAGGCTGACATTGTTGATTTTTGGTGGCAACTAAAAGGCAACAGTCCTTCTAAATTTGGTATGCGTGCACATTGTGCCCAGACAATGAATCCCTCTCTTGAATGGATTTCCATTGAACAGATTGACCATCGCTAAGTTTAACTCAGCCAACCACCCAGCAATACACATGACATTATCAACAGCTAATGAAACAACTAGTTCTAATTAGCCAAAGTCTGGATAAACTACGACAGCTCTGCTATTGTTATATGTTTCCGTACTGGTGTAAGCATTTAGCTCTAAGTACCACTGTCACATGTTCAGCAGCTGGGATTGACAAATAGATCCGAAAGACTGGACATGTGATCGGAGGAGAGTTGGAGACATTTGTGTCAGTGAGGGACAAGAGGACACTGGACAAACTCCATCATGGACAATCTGTCACGCCCACTACACCGGACTATAGAGGGGCAGCAGAGCTCATTCTCCACCTCCATAGTGATCACATCTACCCCTGTCTCTATTTCTTGTACATTTGTTCATATGCAAATTTTGAACTTTTTTTTTTAATTTTATCTTTAGCTTTAGCTTTTTACTTGTGGTTCTCAAGAGTGTTTTTTTAGTGTGCAACACTAGCCACAAGCACCAACAATTACATATAAAAGCTGCAGCAAAACGATTGATCGATTCTCATTTGAAAACGAGCGAGTGATAATAATCAGCGTAAATTGCTCCAGCACTGTACAGTATTTATAGTATAATACTGTATATTACTGTAGGATTAACAATAAAGGATGTAAACATCACCAATTCTACATCCGATATGAACGTATACGTAAAATATATGTATCTATAAGTAAAAGCTGGAAGCTAAACATTAGCTTGGCTGACTGTTGTATTATATTCCACCTCAAAGATCAATATATTTCTGATTCATCAAATACAAATATGACTCTTTACTATTAAAATCCTTCAGGTTTAATAATCACTGCAAATGAAGTACATGTTCTGGACTAGTTTTGGTTATTTGTCTGCTAATATCTGCCACAAACTATACGTTGTTAACGCAGATATTTCATTAGAAATAAATTGGTTGGTGCTGTGATTTAAAGGTGGCAAAACGACACGCCTCCAATGTCCTTTGAAATATCTGCTCTGTGTTTAATTCTAAACCTGGTGAAAATAATTACGACAATGCACAACATGTTATTTCACTCCACCTCCTCACGTGCGTCTTTTGGTTTGACACCACATTTGGCACGTGTTGCCTTTTTCAACTTTCTTTATTGTTAATCCTCCACCCACTGTGCAGTGACAGAGAGAGAGAGAGAAAAAATGAGGCTTTTCACCATATCTCACAGGTAAACACCCACTGTGTCTGACACACGACACCTGAAGGAAAAAATAAACTAAATTACACTTGTCGTAAAGCACACGTTGGCTACGTCACATGTATGATCGTTTGACAAACAGGTGCTCACACCTTAACAGGAAAGCTAAAAATGAAACTTAAGTTAAATACAACGCTATTAAAACAAACAAACAAGGTGGAAAAGTAATAATCCAACTCTCTGAGCTTTTCCTCAGACACATCTTAATGAAAAAACGTGACATACGCGTGATAACTGAGGTAATTTGCCTTCGGAAGTCTGAAGGGTCGCAGTGCACAAAGGTCTTAAGTTTTTTTTTTACTCCTCTATGTTCATCTCAATTAAGAAGAAGAATCCTCGTGTTAGGTCACTGCAATCCTCTCTGATTTCACAACAGCATGACTAGTGCAGATTACCACTGAACAACAATATCTGGAAGCACTCCAAACTATGACAGAACGTGCAGAATGGTGACCACACAGCTGGGAATGGCGAGCTCCTCAGAAGGCAGGAATGTGAACCATCTCGCCGACTTTGGGACAACAACAAAAGAGCGTAATATCCCAGCACTCGTACGTACACGAGGGCCGTCTGACAAGCGGCAGGAACCGCGGACGGAAGCTTTTGGGAGTTTGTGATTGATGAGGCCAGGCCAGGCCAAGCGTCAGAGAGCGACTCTGGCGCTACTCACTGTAAACAGAGCCTAATGGAGGGCTCTAACCCTGGCACTCACATGTACGGAGGTAGGCAAACAGACACATATGAGCACTTAAATACGCACACACCAGGATACACATGAGTACAGATACTGGGCAAACACACTGTTTCTTCACTCGGTTTACATTCTCTGCTGCCTTACACGACGCAGGCCAGTCCTGCAGTCCCTGGAAAATACAGTTTCCCGTCTTGGTTCTTCAACGTGATGAGGGACATAACTTTAATGAGAAAGCGAGGTGCTTTATTACATTAGAACTGTTCTAGTTCAATATCACTACACAACACATGGTTCATTAATAGATGTTTGGCTGCCAAGACACACAATACTCACTTCTAATGTTAATATGGGCAATTTAGTAGCAGCCAATGTGGAAATGTGGTCCAAAATGCATTGTTGTAGCTGTGGCTTGATTAAAAAATGATTGGATGGCTTTTAATTCTTTAATTCAATGTTCTCGTTATTAAAAGTGCTGAAATAAGTGCCATGCTTCACCTCATTACGCGTAATGAGGTGGAGCACTTTTTGGCAGAAGTATGAAATAAATATGTATATTTATTTCACACTTTTGCCCAAAAAGGCTTCACACCTTCCATGGAAGTTGTGGGCCAAGAGGCACGTTTTTAAAACACGAACAGCAATAGACGGCGGTACAGTCTGTTCCACGGCCGCCTCCCCTCCACTCAGCGGTGCAAATGCTAAAACTACAACAGATGGATGGCTCACGAGAGAGTGAAAGGGGATCCGGATGGTGCCAAGCTTGAATAAAAGACATCACTCCAGCTGATTATTTCTTTGAGTCAACAAACCAGCACCACATGTCACACGAAGTTGTCTTCGCGTGTGAGAAACTAAATGTCAACCATAGCATAACCTCTCACACTGAAAGAGGAACTACGGGTGTTTTAAACGCTGTCACGAAGAGCAGAAACATCATGCTCACAGTCGATGACTGGATTTATCAGTATTTTTCTAGTGCATGTCTCATCAGACTTCCTCTTTGACAGGCAGAGGAATATAGTCAACATTTAAAGACAAAAGAGAGAGGAAGTCCATGCAGCATTTTTAGCAACAGCCGTAGTCTAAAAATGCAGAGTGGAAGTTCTATTTTAGCCCTATTCAGATGGAAGAGCGAGAATGTGCTGTACTGAATTGTGGGGGTGTGACTATACAACTGTGTCCTAGCCTGAGTCCAAGCCTCAGAATCTGGCAAAGGAGACATATGGCTGAGGAGCATGAGCCACACTAAAGGGAGAACAAGCAACGAGCAGCTGGTAGAAAATGAATCAACAGCTTTTAAGCTGAGCTCATTTTGACGCTGGCAGAAATATATTAGCGAGATCATGCTGTTGGTTTTAAAAGAAGCAGTAGCCATGTGCAGTTTCATCCTTCCAGGAGCACATGGCTTCAGTTTGCTCAAAAAAATAAAAGAAAACAATAGAATAATGGCACCTAATACAATAACAGAAGTCACAGTAGATATGTTGTTTTGTTATCTTTGCAGCAAATCAGCAAAGTCTGGAGAATCCTTGCTCTTCTCAATTTCCACAGCCAAAGTCTGGTGTAGACAGATCTTTATTCCTGTATCGCTGCTAAATTATGCACACGCATAACTATCACAGCACAAGAAGGCATCTTCAAAACAAGAACATTGGTTAATACCTTGGATAACACAAAGTACACCGTCTGCCAGGAGAGACACCATGTGCTGCTCTCTGTGTGAAAACAATTTACGTAGTCCACCACATCCGATTCTCACACCAGAGATCATGAATAATCATTAAGTCATTAGCGATTAATGCAAGATTCAGTTGTTTTTCATACTTGTATTAATTGCACAGCAAAGTATATGAGGTATCTGAGGTACAACTAAATCTGCAACGGATTTTTATTTTCTTTAGAGCGAACTCTATCACCCAGAGGACTGATAGCTCAAGATTTAAAGATTGGGTTTAATTAGCCAAGTCAGCTTTTAGTTAAACTTACCTTTGTGTTTATCCAGTCAGTAGATGGCGACTAGCATGATTAGAGAAGCCGACAGAACAAGTACTAAAGAAACAACATGCGCTTGAGCCACCTCAAACAAGGCTCACCATAAAGGAAAAATTATTAAATTTGGATTGAAACATACGTCTTAGCACACCGCAGCCACACAGCAACACAAAAAAATGAATCGCCTGAGATAAATGTCGACAAGCTCCCACGTTCTGCAAGTTAAAATGACAGAGATTTGTTTTAGGTGGCTAAAATGTTTTGCTGCTGGCCTCGTTCACAGGTGTTCATTGTTTGGTTTGAGCACTGTTACCATTTCTACGACCTCATACAAGGTCAATTCAAAGAAACTCAGCTGTCCTTTCAAAATTATATTTTGTGTCATAGGTTTCACCTTTGCAATGGAGAGCGATATCCAGAAGTCCAGACCATTCTAGTGCTCAGTGTAAAATGTTGCACCACAATACACCTGTGCCCTGTGATACACCAACTTCACCTACAGTATCTTGAGGTGCATCGACTACAGAAAACCTGAGTTCCAACTGTGCCACTACCATGGTGGACAATCATGATTCATGATGATCACTATTATACTGTCCCATTTTACAGCAGGTGTCTATTGGCTAGAAAAGATCTCCAATGTAGACCTGAACAAAAAGACAAACTGGCTCAATGCGGGGCTAGAAATTAAACATCGACAGCTCAGACAGCTTGGACATGTCCTCAGAATGGACCAAAACTATATTCCCAATGTAGAGATGGACCCCGCCTAGAAAGAGAGATCACCTGATGGAGAACTGTGACCTCAGAACTGAAGACAGGATGTAGAGAATAGGACCAGATTGAAGCAGATAGTCGCAGCCTTATGTTCTACCGGGAACGAAGACGATTAAGTAAGTAAGTACTATTATACCCGTAAACACTGACGGTGCAATGGTTTTTGGATGCTGGATGTATCTATTAGCTTAAGTACCACCAATGACAGAGGTGGTTCATCCATTAGATGGATAATAGAGCGGATGCACCAAAGAATACTGACGTCACTACATTTGGAAACTAATGTCGCAACTTTTCGTTTCATCGTTCCAAATGCATGTCGCTGCATTCGCACTGTTACTGGTCCTACTGCTGCTCAGTGACCATTATGACTCATTCTTGCCCACTGCGGTGTATTCATGAATCTGAAACCTATAAAAGTATCACCTTTCCAACAGTGCAACTGCGTATATTTAGGTCACTACGGAGATGAGCCATCCGAGGGCTCAGACTGATTAACAGCCATGACACCACTGTGAGTCGTTGTAATGGCGCAGAGAGGATACTGAAGGACGACGAATAGCAGCGGGAAAGACACACAGGAGAAGTTGGGAGTGGTGAAGGAGAGACACAGAATACATGCTGAGGACACGGATGGCTGTTATGAGAGGAATGAGAGACTAAGTGAGGCAGAAAGGAGAATGGGGAGAAAGCAGTGGGCTGTTGGTGTCCCTCAGCCTGGGCTGTGCCTGTGCTGCTGCGCTCCCTTCATGCATCACCCTGAGAGCAGGATGTCTGCCGCTGCCTCCTAGGAGATTAATTAGCAGCCTCAGCTAGTGGAGGAGCTGCTGAGATAGGCACCGAACTCAACATCGAAGATAAATTACCTCGACTGGAGGCTCAAAGTTCAGCTATTTTACCACATACAAAACAGCCTGTCTGAGTATTTTGGAGGTCCAAAACTACGTCAGGTCTGGTGCAGGGGGGAAAGAGAAGTGAGAAAAGGAGGGGGCCAGGCAGAGCATCGCTCTCTCTGCTGCATACATTTGGCTATTCTGGGAGTTGTGAGTTAGGTGGCTCCTGTGTTCTTTCGTTTAGTGAGGGAACATTTGACTCCGAACAAAGTTTTGAATTTATTAATGACCTAAAGTACTTAAACAAGGTTCTGGTTATTCATACATTTTAATGCATAACATATCTAGATGGCACAAATGTGTGCATGTATTCACTGTAGCAGCTAGCAGTGTGACTAAGCGGTCAGGTGCAGCGTCAACACAAAAACTTTTCTTTTCTTGAAAAAAAAATAGGACAATGTTTTGACAGATTGCCTGAAGACAGCTTTTAGTGCAAATCGTATGCCATTATAGTACCAGAAAACAGCAGTGTGTGTGTGTGTGTGTGTGTGTGTGTGTGTGTGTGTGTGTGTGTGTGTGGGGGGGGTATTGCTCTTAAAAAAGACTGAAATGTCATATTTGAATGTCTTTGAGAAGTCGACAGTGTCAAATTTGATTCACATAACGAGTTTCTTTCAGGGCCAGATGGAGAAAAGTAGGACATAAGAAAAATCACAGAGGCATTCTCAAAGCTGCACCCAGGGAGACAGGAAACTAGATGCTAATAACAATGTATTACGCTACCTATTAAAACCCTCCCCACTGATTCCATCTTTTTCTCATTTCTATGTCACTGTTGGCAGTTTCGTGTTTTTGCCCTCTTATGGCCCAGTTTCATGGCTCTTCTCGGCCTTAATAGTCAGAGGCTGGTGTTGGGTTGCAACGTTCTCGGCTGATTATGCTTGTAGGCCGTTATAAATACTTAAACGAGGGCTGTTGTGGGGTAAACTGCTAACATGGCGGTTGAATGATCTAGTTATGTCGGGAAAATGGTGAAAATTTGCCTAATAACTGCAGTGCTACGAAAGACAGAGCTATACCTCAAAAATGTTTTTATCCGATTATGAAAAGGCAAAAAAAAGAGAAGAAATCCTTTGTAAGCTGTGTTTTACATATGCTGTTGGAAAAGGAAAAGCACATTAGTCATGTAGCAGAATGCTGTGTACACTGCAACCGATTTGGATGATAGAGCAAGCAACAAATTACTCCTGCATTTCTTTACAAATAGCTTCAAGAAAAAGGCAAATAACCACCTAAAGATGCAGAGTTAGAAATACTGTAGCATTTTGCCACAAACCATTCAACGAACAGAATCACGTATTTCTCACCACTTCAGCCAACAAAGATAAATGCTTTAATAAAGTGTCATATTCTGCCAGTTAATGCAATGCAACCCCAAGCTGTATTTATAATGCATGCATAACACTATAAGCATGCAGACAATATTTTAAATCAAAATCGCTCAACCCAGTAATTTAAATTTAAGCGACGTCAACCGGGAATCATACGAACGCACCGGAGAGAGTAATAATTCACTGCAGAAGTCAAATGAACAGTAGGTCAATATTGGCAGCATCTTCATCGGCATATTTATTATTTCCCTCTGAGAAAAGATGGAACACAGAGAAATCACACTGGAGTCACCAAGTAGAGAAAACAGACATTAGTCTGAAGGAAAATGAAGCAATGTAGTGATTAATGCTTGAATAAACCTGGCTGACATAACTGTATTATTTCAGCGGAGTCAGGCTATGTAGAAGGAGTCTGGTCGGGGTGTTTGGGAATAAATTGTCTCTCTATTAAGCTTAAAACATAATGTACCAGGAGCTAGAAGACTGCTGAGTGGTGAATGAGACAACTAAGGATAATAAATCAACTTAATCTTTCAGCTTGCTCATGGTGATCAGTGCACCCTAAATGATCACATGCATAAATGTAACATTGTTTTTTCTTATTTTTCTTATTAACATGAACAAATTAATTATTATTAACCAGATGGATGCCTGAATTAGACACAAGATATATATATATATAAAATACCCTGTCTTATCCAGTGCACTCGGAGTCTGGTCCTGTTGTAAGACCGTCTCAAATGCAAAGAACAATTTCTCCATTGTAGTTCACACATTTAAGCAGTTACAATTGTTCTAAACATCCACTCAGACATAGAGAAACATTTTTTGATGTCCTGTGAAGTCGAGTGCGTTCCACAGAGGACAGAGGAAACTAAACCTATGATTGAAACCCGGAGCTGGAAACCGTGTACACACTACTCATGGCAGTCACCTGGGAGCACATCCTTTCCTCCATCTGACTAGTCTGTGTTTGTCAAAAGCCATAGATGTGCTGCTTGACTGATCTGACCCATTCCCCACCGGCACTTGGCAGTGCTCAAAGAGCGCCCCCCTCCCCCCTTCCCAACCATCCTTTCCTTACAAGCGGACAATGAGGATACTGCACAACAAAGTAGGGCAGAAGGCAACTTGGCAGCGAATGTGTTGGTGCAGAAACAAATATAGAACTCAAATATTGAAAGGGAGATGTATGCACGCTCTCACAAACTCCACTGGATGCACTTAAAAGCACTGAGTGAAATATTGATAGAGAAGGCAGATTCAGGCTGCTTAATGTGTGCTGGGCCTGCATGTGGGAATGGTGTGTGCGTGCCTGTGAGTCTTCCTGTATATTATCATTTAAATAACAGCTTGTGAGTTTTTTAAAATTCCCCAAATTAAACCTCTCCTTCATTAACAAAGCCTCCATAAATTGTCAAGATACGTGTCTCTTCTAGCAGTCCTCTGAAACGAGGCCATATATAAATTTAACAAACTAAAAAAAGAAGACGACTTTAAGGTTGAAGACAAGAAGAATAGGCGGCGAATGCTTCACGATGCCACCACGTCTCAAATACAAAGGCGGGCGGTGGACAAATCGACTGACCTTCACGTAAACAGACAAAATCGGTGCTGCACACCACCACTTTTTCACTCCGTCTGGCACCAGGTAAAGTAGCTCAACCCTTTTCAAATGGTTATTGAGCACTTTTGTGAAGAAAGTAGGATAGAAAAAAAAACACTGCAAAGGGAAGAATAACAACAGCCACATGCTCTGAAAAATGTAGTGTCGTCCACGGCAGAAAGACGCATATTCCTGCATTCATACAAACACGCGCATCCTTGCTCACGTCGCACATGTGCACACGTTCTCACATGCACTCGAAAGCCAATGCAAACAGCTGCTAAACGCCACACATTTTACACTGGAAGATCGGAGAGAAGATTTCTACTTTTCGCGAAATGTGACGTGGTACAAACACACGCGAAAAGGTGCAGAACCGGTTTCGACCCATTTTCCAGGATAAAAAGACGAATTGTGACTGCGAAGGAAAGACCACATTCATACCCGTAAACACAAATTAAGCAGAGTAATAAGAAAGCAGGTAAAAGAAAAGAGCTGGGGGATTTCCAGGATCACCTAGAGATAAGAGAAAAGGCTGTGAGAAAAAGCGCTGAGGGCGTCTTCATCTCTGAGAGGCTCAGAGACCTTGTAGACGAAGACGGAGGGGGAAAGAGAAGGAACTGGAAATGAGCAGAGTTAGTAATTCAGCACGGAACAAGACTGAGGAATCCAAACAAAGATGCGGGGCAGATATGCATGTGAACACGCTAGCGGTGGAGTTGGATGGCCTACCTGTTTGGCTGAGCTGAGAGGTGCTCCTGCTCTTGCGCGACATGCCAACCATGGCCTGCATTTTGGCACCAATGCTGGAGCGCCTCTTCTTGTCGTCAGTGCCTACCGTGCCAACCGCCGTGTCCGACTGGCTGCCGTCCGTCTTCTCCAGGTTGCACATGTCGCCGCTGATGCTTGTGCTCTTGGTCATGTTCACCCCGCCCGATGAGCCCATCTGCCTGTTTTTCATTTTGGATGCAAAGTCACTGTCAGCCACCGCCATTGACAGGGGGTAGGCGAGGGGGACAGGGCAGAGGAGAGAGGAGGCCAGTGGAGAGGATGTAAACAGAGAGATGATGGAGGAGGAGGAAAACGGGAGGAGAGGATGGAGGGGGTAAGAAGAGGAGACAGGAAATAGCAAAGTGTGGGGTGAGAAGGAGAAAAGGACAGAGTTCAGGTACAGGAGTTCATGACTTACAGTATAGTTATGTTTAGGGTTAAAGGTAGATTAGAGTAGACTTTTCATGCAGAAACATTGACCTCTTTTTTCTTTTACTGTATTCCAGTGGATTTACACAAATGTACAAAGCATATATTTTAAGATATTCATTCGTTTTAAAAAATTTAATTTTAACTGAAATAAATGATACAAAATGCTTAAAGAATAAAGATGCCTGGTGAGAGTATACATTTATTTTTATTTATTTTATTTCATTTTTTTAAGCGCTGCCTTTCATGTATGCCTGTTATCATAAAGTCGTGACCATCTACTGGAAGGTTGCCTGTCATTAGCATTGTACTTCAGCTCTTCCTGTTTGAAAGGAAATAGGCCAGTGTCCCAATGAACGTCTTATTTTAGCTCTGCCAGTAAAATTATCTTTAAGAGACAAATTACACTCTGTATCATGGGCTCTGCATTCTTAATGGGATGAGTTACATGTATTCTCCCCCGGGCTACTGCTCATTAATCTAAGTGTCTGACCTCGATCATGTCAACTGTATTATGAAGACAGCTTATGGGGAGACGTGCTAGCTGAGATGGGAGGAAAAACCAATGGATTCCGACAACTGATTCCATCAATTACTTCAATTAGGCTCAAAAGTTTGCGTTCACATCTTAAAAACGAAGCTCCGAATCCACCGAACGAGTGAACTAATTAATCACCTGCGTACCACGAAGATGATTGCCCGAATCTACGGCATTCATGCCATGATCCCTATGTTTTCAAGCCTCTCGGTGCCAGAAAGAGGGAGCGAGACGTGAATTTTGTCAGATCGCAAAAACAATTTGCAACCGCGATCTTCTTGAGGGTGCAGAAATGATCGCTCACATAAGTCTTCTCCGTGCTGACACAATCGGTAAACACTGGCACATTTAGATTCTAACTCCAGCGCTAAACATTTAGTTTTGGTTGTTTAAACGTGTTATTTTGGTTGAGAGCTGGTGTTGAAACAAGTCAGATGTGCCGTTGAAGAATGTAAACCCCTCGTATCTGAGCCTGCAGACTACAGCAAAGCCTTTTGTTTATGCCGGCCCTGATGCCAACGGGTTCTGCTGTGGATCAGCCTGAACTTTTACACATAAATATTGAATGCTTATTGAAGGATTAGTGCCTTTGATCAGCTGATGCAGCCCAGAGGCTTTGAAGCTCACTTCAAGTGCCTCGGCGCCTGTGCACACCGCGGGCCCGCGTGCTACAGGTGACATTCTAAAATATGCCCTTTTGCCATCGTCACGACGAGGCTGCATTTCATCTGGTCGGCAGAGGGTGACAACGCCGGCTCTTTCGTTCCGCCAAATATCAGCACAGCCAGGAAGTCAGTGGATCTGGAGGATTGAGTGGTTTCTGCGAGCGAGGTTAAGATGAACGGGTCCATTTGAACAATAATGTCATGTTCCGTGAAATATTAAAAATGATAAATAATCGAAAGGGAGACCCTGCGCCATTCAAACTGTTTATATCTAGGAGAAATCATAATCCCCGTCCAGGAAGCAGGTCTGTAATAAGGTTTGCAGTTTAGCTGTCAAAGCACTTTTTCATCTAAAGTGATGAACATCTTGCCGGTTCAAATGGCTACTCACATCATACTGTATGGATCAAACTAACCAAATGCTATATGATGCTGGTCTCAGAGGAAAACACACTTCCTAAACTGTTCTGCCAGAGGTTGTGGGGATTTGTACAAAGTCCAGGACACGTCCAAAGACACGGCCCTTTCTTGGGAATAATGATGCGTTGTTCATAGTCAGACTGGGTATGTCATGTAATCCAATTGCACTCCAACATTGCATAACACTCTGATGTTGACTCGAATAAATAAAAAAAAACTGCACGAAACAAACGTTGTAGCACCTCCTCTCGTTATAGTATCACTAGTCTCTGAACAGGTTTTGGCATTCACACTGGGTAAATGTGTCTGCTTGGAAAACTGGGACCCTGCAGGGATTTTAAACCTCAGCCCAAAGAACACAGCGTTCGCCATGCATTTTCATCTAGGCCAAGATGTTCCCAAGGCAAAACAAAACCAGGATTTTTATTTTTTTTATTTTTTTTGTCTAGCGAAAGTGTTGGCACATTATGTTGCGCCATGGAGTAATCTACTTAATGTAATGCCACCTCTACATAAAACAGGATGTGGTTTAACATCACGAGACAACAGCCCTGACTTGAACTCAATGGTCCGAAGTGCATCATTCACTTTAATTCACTATTTTGATTTTAAATTATTAAACTCTTAAAGGGCAAGCTACTTTTGCTCACTTATTAGCCTGGGATTGGCAGGCGGATTATGAAAGCTGCACAAAAAAAGTAAAACTCATGCGAGATGCATTCTGCCTCCCGTGCTTCTTCCCTCATCTCGTTCACCTTTCAGAGAGAGGATCGCTGCGTCTTGATCAGCTGAGGGAGAAAATTTGGTTTCCATGGCAACTGTGCCCCAAGCCAGAATATTAGCATGCATGCACGCCTGTCAACACAGCTACAAAGTTTTTTTTTAAGTCAGAGACCGAAGTGCGCACAACAAAAGAGATTCATTAAAGCCCAGAAATCATATATTTATTGAGCTGTAACTGTAACTGGATACTCTCTTTCCATTCACGAGCCAACTTGCTAAAACGGTTTGGTGGCCTGTTAGTTTTGCACACGTTTTTCCCTCAATTCAGTAATTGTCAGCCTTCAAAATAGTCAAAATACTCTGTGGGATTGAAAACTGCTGATGGAAAGGTCCTTCCGTCTTGGAGACCACTGGCCACAGCATCATGCTCAGAGTGGCATGTGTGAATCAGCTCCTCTCTGGAGCGGAAGCACTCGTGAACTAAACACACATATAGCCACCCTGATGTCTGTATGCTGACCCTACAGGTTGAACGGGACTGTGCAATGTGCATATTGACAGTGTGACGCATATGAGTCGTAAGTAAATGCAGCCGGGAGCAAAGTTTCTGACAAATTACACCGCTTCACCGCCTTCACACATAGATGACCAGAGCAGCCGAGTAAAGCTTTTATAACTTTCAGCAGAAAGCATCATATCCATTATTCAGCAACTTGCTGACTCCTCAAAGGATGTCCAGATGTGTGATTAATCATTTTCAGTATTTACAGTACAGACCCCAAGGCTCTCGTAGAAAAGCTGAGGTCTCTATTTGCTGTTTACAGAGTAATGTCGTAGAGTAATGCTGGCAGAGTAATGCTGGTAGAGACCCGCCTGTAGAATTACTTGAAAGTTCCTGGCAGAGATGTCTGAAATTCAGTGATTTAAAATTGTTTAAAATTCTTCTGGACTAACTGCTTTTGCTCAAAAACACTGTTGGAGTTTGGTCTGAGTGTATTAAACATGAATAGAAAAACACACGTGTTGATGTAACGAGGATGAGGAATTAATGTTTCTCTGCATTTGGCAGCTGAAATGATTGTTGCTGTTTATTTGTTATGGTTTAGTCTTCCATAGTTTCCTGCCTAAAGCAGGACCACACAGACCTAGATCCTGCTTCTTATTATAAATCGCATCCTAGATTCTGATTAGATTCTGCAAACCTCCATGATATCCACACATTCACTAATATCCTAGATAAAGAAAGGCAACTTGATGAAGTGTTTTATAAACTGCACTAACAGTAACTAGTAACTCATTTAAAGTCAGCTTAACCAAACTAGTCAGCATTTAAGAAATACTGAATGTTTTTTTTTTATCCTTATCAAGTAAAGCAGAACGACAGTGTGATGACTGTCAAGCATTATCGGTTTATACTGTAGGTGTCATGAAGAAATTAGGGTTGGTCACACAGATAATTGTCAGCATGTTAAAAGCAACACCAGTCCAGCTCACTTTCAGTCAGGATGTAAACATTGTTCCAACTTTGAAACTGAAATCAACAGCATCTACAGATGATGCTTGCTCGAAGGCCTTTGAATAATTTCCAGAGCCTTAACTGAAAGTGAGTTCTCTGCTGGCGTGGGGCGGGTGACGGCGTAGGTGCGAGGGTTTGCGGCGTGACACAGGAAGAAAAGGGAAATGTTTGGTTGAGGAGTAGCTGGAGGAATGGAGGAGGTTTGATTAGACGCTGTAGGAGTCAGACACCAAGTGACGAACACAGGCTGACAGACAAGAAAAGAAAATATCGATGCAACATCCCAGCATTGAGCAGCACAGACATAATAACACACGACATAAACCAAACCAGTGGACAGCAGGAAACCATCTCAGGATTACACGGATCTTCTTTTTGCATTGATCTGTATTCTAAATCTCATTGCGTAAGTTTCACATTTCCATGAATCCGCTCGTGTTTCTGACACGTGTATTAGTACTAACGCTGAAGGTGCATTCTCAATCACACTCCACCCCGCTGGTTCAGGGTTAATCACACATGAGAGGGTATAGCTTTTATCTTAATGCGTTTTCTCTTAAAACCTAGGAGACACTGAGCGCACTAATGTTGGTAAGCAGCAGTGGCTGGGATCCTGCTGTGAATGCGATTTGATGATGAAGACATCTTGTGAAAGCTTTTATCCGCGGTAGGGAGTCCAAATTAATTTGTTCCTGAATCCTGAATTTGGTCTTGACTTGTACTAGTCCAGCACTGTTCTATGAAACTATACTCTTATGGTCATTTTAAAATGTTAAAAGTGTGTTTGAATCACATCTACATGCACCAGAGATAAAGATATCCATAGATGTGTTCAGCCGTGTAATACATCAGTATCAATGAGCTTGTATAATTACATTCTGGCTCATATAATTGAATTATACACAGTCAAAGCAACTAGTTTTCAGTTTTAATACTATGGATGTCTTTTATTTTTATCAGTCATTACCAAATATTATATTTCAGAAATAGTACTAATATTTAGTCAGGATCGTTTTTAGTTTACAATGAGACACAGAGTCTAGTTTTACATATACAACTATTTTGTGTTTTTATACTTTATGCATTATTCAACATTTGGCCCTACTCTCATCTCCACATTCATTTACAGAATGCTCCATATCCAGACCGACTCTGTCCCCCCGCAGAACACAATACATACAGTATCTCAGGAAGTAAAACTAAACATGTGTACACTTTAGTATCAGTAAGGGTTGAAGGGCCACAGTTACATCATGAAGGTTAAAGGGTGGAGGGTAGTCACCACTCACTGGGAGTTACGGGGCCACACTACTACTGTTAGTTCTTTTTTATTGTTGTTAGTGTACAGTTAGAAGCTACCACACATGTGTTACCTGAGGTCAGTCTCTGAGATACTCCTTTGGTGCAAGTCCTCTTCTTTCTCCATCAAATCCTCCTCATGCTCCTTCTCTACCTTCCCCCCTGAACTCTTCCTCCCTCCCTGCAGCTTCCCCCCATTGCTGGCCCCCTTCTCTTTCTCTCCTGCCTCCTCCTCCTCCTGCACCTCTCCTAACTGCTCCTCCCCCTCCCGAGACTGGCTCCTTGACCGCAACTGGCTGAAGACGGAGACAGAAGCAAAAAAAAAAAAAAAAAGGGGCGGCACATGCAAAGCAGAAAGAACACCAAAGAAAAGCGTGAACAACATCAACAGCAAGAGAAAGAAAGGCGATCACAGACAAGGCGCAGCAGCCGAGATCAGAAGCAGACTAATTGATAAGAACAGAAAACAGAAAACAGAAACGCAGACTAGCAGCAAAGCATCATGCAAATTAATGTGTTGTCGCTTTGATATGAGGTGCATCCGAAGAGATGCAGCGTGTTTAATGTTTCAGCGCGTATTGCCAGATATGGACAAGCTTCCCCCAAAGCATGAACGAGCGGAGTTCACACATTTGGTTCCAGTTTTTCTAAAACAGAGCCAAACCTGAACTCATCACGGGGAGAAAATGAGACTGCTACGGTGTGTGTCATTTTCCTCTTCAAGTTAACCACGTGCAAACAGTTTCAAAGGCGAAAACGTCTGGACGTGGTCATGTATGTGGGGTTCATGGCTGAGGGGGGCTTATCCGTATCTGATAACAGCTATACGTAAAGAGGAAGCCAAAGTCCACTGTCCCGTGGCGTGGACGTGAGCCTACCGGATCTTGCGGTTTCCTTGCGGCCTTTCTGACTGGACAGACATGTAGCTCGTGCTGCTGAACCGAGAGGCGCTACTGGTTCTCGACACAGCGGACACGTCGCTTACATCGCTGTCCGACGACTTGGCCGACAAGTTGTCGGAGCCCCGTGGATCTCTGCCCGGCCGCTGCAAAGGAGACAAAAAAACATCATTATGAGACCAGATATTTCTTTTTAAATGTTAGTGGTCAGAATGAAAAGAAATGGAAAAACTAATATAAATTTAAAAACTGAAGGAACCCTAACCCCAATGCACATTAATGATATACTTTAAGAAGACACGAATATAAGGCCAGTGATGGAATCTTGCAGATTTTAATAATGTGAATTTCTCTCTCAACAGTTTCAGAGGATTTAGTGGCTTAAATGTCAATGTTTGGTTATAAATGTGAGGTAGTCACAGTTATGGAGTTCTAAGTAAGCAGGTCTGTCTGCTCCTAATCAATCACTATTCAGCGGGAAGTTTCTGTAATATTCATTCATCTGAAAGCAAATTACTCAAATCAAGATGACAATAAAATGCATTATCATGTGTTAAAGTAGCTATTGTGTAGCTTCCTAATGTTGTGCCTCCGGAGAATGGGTCCACACAACACAATGTTGTTAGTGGGGCCTGGGGGTTTAGGGGAGGGGCCTCTGTGGATCAGGCTTGTTCCCGTGCATCCCACAGATACTTAATCAGTTTGGGATCTAGTGAATTTGGAGGCCAGGTCAACACCTTGCGCTGTTTTTTTTTAATGCTTTTTTTTTTTTTTTAATTATTCCTGCTACATCCTTCTGGGGATGGCTGCTGCCACCAAGGAGTGTGGGAGGGGGTGTGTGGTCTGGTCTAGGTGGGAGGTACGTGTCTAAGTAACATCCAAACAAATGCCAGGTCCAAAAGCTTCCCAGCAGAACAACGCACCTTAACGAGATGGTCAACGTTATTTAAATCTCCTGTCAGTGGTTTTAATGTCGTGGCTGATAGTTTATATAAGAAGTGTTATTACCTTCCTTTAAAATCTACAGAGACCAGTGGGTTCTGAACCCATGCTTTCTGTGTGCGCCTGAAGAGAAATATGAGCCATGTATCTTCATTAAGCTCACGTAGTCTTAAAACTAAACATTGACACGGGTGATAACTTACTTTGGTGGTTCAATTCAGTTCTTAAACTACTTAATTAAACTTAATAAAACCCATTGATTACCAGTAAACCCAGGTTTTTTTGTGAATCTGACGTATTTGCAGCTCTTAGTCTGGTTGGGAACTGTCCCATTACTTACTAACACACATTTTGCCTTTGATACCTTAAATACATTGTGCTTAATACACTGGTAATGCATTCGTTCATTGTGATTTTAAGATACTGTGTCTCAGACGACCTTCATCACTAGAGAGCAGAGAATATGATATTACACCCAGTGACATTTAGTTGGCTTTTGGTAAACTAACCTTACACATAGACTTCCCACATAGAGTTGGGAATCTTGACACAAACACAGTCCCAGAAAACGGGAACTGGATATGTACACATACAATATCCTCTGTGTATTTTCTAGTGGTATGTTTACTGTAAGAGGACCTGATCTGAGTGTTACGGTAACTGGCAACTACATTTTAAGAGCAGCACTCACCAGGCATGTTTAATAATAGTGAGTGCATTGTTTTGTCAATGGGACTTCCAGGGCGGATTGTGTTCAACAGGCAAGGACAACTCACAATTTATTTGGCGGTTTATAGACTTGCGGCAAACACGGTGGCAACAGCCTCCCCAGCACTGACTTAAAAGGATAGCAGACAGAGAGACGGTGTCTTATATGTCTTGGCGTGGACTGCAGTGAGACAGCAGCCTTGGCTAAGCTCTCCAAACACGTTCAAACAGGACCTCTCTAGAACAGAGTAGTAAATACTGGACTCTGCAAAGACTCAATGTCACATTCCTTGAAATTAAAACGGCAGTCTTTCAGGCTTTGTTCGCCTAAATGAAAAGAAAAAATACAGTTTCTCATGCAGCTGCAAACACCGTTTTTGGTTTTATTTCTATCTCTAGTACAGTGACAGTGATTTGAACTTTGTTTGGAATATTTAATGGAAAATTTATAGAGCTCCACGGCAGTCTTTCCAGTAAATTTGTCCCACTAGATAATAAACAGACATATTATCATCAACACCATATTTTCTCTGCGCTGACATAAAACAATTTTCCCCAATGAAAGGAATCTTTGCAATCTACCCTGCAGATATGTGACATTGTTTCTGGGAATGCATGCGGCTGTCGCATATTTTAAATATATCCTTTAATGGAAATGCAAACAAAACTCTTTGGGTGAGTACATGTGTATATTGTATATATTTTACACTCTGTGATTCGGGTGAAAACAACATAAGCTTACTCAGTGTTCTCTCGACCTCTGGACTGAGCTGAGTGTTTATCACTCCTAGTATGTTTGTATGAGTCTCAGAGTGTGCATGAGTGCACGCTCGACTGCTTGTAAAACACGCCAAATGGCCTTTGCACAATGCAACCATGCAAAAAGTCCACCGTTGGTGCTTGTTTCTCTCTCGGAATCCAGACTCCTGAAGCATAACACCAGCACATCCTGACGCGGTCTCACCTTATGATAGTCTTGCTCCAGTCTGGAGTCGGAGCCGGCCCCCTGCTTGTACTTGTTCATCTTTAGTTTCATCTGTCTGGTCCTCTCCTCCATGTCTATACCTGAGCACAGAGACGGGTGACAGTCAGAGTGGAACTGGTACCTTGAGGAAGGCCTGATGATGGTAAGGATATAATGGTGAGAGACGAGCTTCTGCTAAGCTACAAGCCATGAGCTATGACAAGGACGGATCTAATGGGGAAAAGGTGAATGGTTGGCTGCATCAACAGAGACACACAAACAGATAAAGGCAAGAAGCACAACTTTTTAAAACTGATCCGAACCCCAAGCTCAATTAAATTCCCAGAATTATCTTATCAAAATGTTGCCTTTCAATTCAGAGATTCAGACAATTTATTTTGAATGCTGTGTCAAATTACAAAGTTTTATTCCAGTGCTCTTGCAATGCATGCGACACATTTTACATGAGAGTCTAGATCAGTGCCAGTCCTTTGAAAACAAATGCCTAAATGATCAGAATAAATGGGCAACACATCCGACTCAAACTGAAAGCCTAGCAAAATACTCCTCTCGTTTTGGAACTCTGTTAAATCGATACAATGTCCCATCTGATCACGTCCTAAATTGACTTTAATCCCTGTGCCACCGTAATGCTGCAAGCGCAATTTGCACCCCATAATCACTACACAAGCCTAACCTTGTTTTGTGGAGATAATATTACCACTGCATAAGAGCTATGCAAATTTTACTGGAAAAAATCCCAAACCAAAACAAAAAAAACCCACCAAAACACACCCAAATAATAGCTCACAACAAATAGTCAGGGTTGGAACTGCTGCATGTTCTCCTCTCTCTCTGCAGAATTATTTCCACCAAATGATTCCTTCTCTCCGCTTCGTCTCTACTTTTGTGTCTAATCATGGCGATGACTGAGGTGAAGGTGAATGCACACGTACGGGTGCCATGCGCCGATCTCATGTGCCTGTGCCACCACACACGCACACGTACAAGCATGTAGACGGAGGAAAGCGACACGAGGCGAGAACAGACGAGTGACTGCACAGGTGAGTTTCCCCCATTAGACTGGAGCTCACACTGCAACGGCTTCACTGTCCTGTTTATTACAGTGAATTATGACATGTTATTATATTCGCAACTGTGTTGCAACGCATCAGAATATTTTGTCAATTAACGACTGTAACTGTCGATCTTTTGAGTTAGGCTGCAGTCAAAAAGTATTTGGATAGTGTTTAAGTTGGCTCTGTCTCGGAGTTTATTTCCAGTTATACCATTCCAATCTACTGTGATTTGAAGGTCTTTACAGGTGCATTAACTAAACAATCCTTCACCCTTAAATTTAGTGGACACATGTCAACATAATAAAGGTACGTGACTTAATATAAATTAGTAGGTTTGCTTTCTCAAAGTCTAGAGGGTGGAAAAGGGAGAGATTTCTCATCTTTGTACACTAAATATAAAGCTATAAAGGAAGGTTCACCCAATTGGATATCTACGGCTCATTACTTACTAAGATTCATATTTTTATCTATTTGTATACGTTGGATAACAAAGAGACTTACTGGAGTAACATATGAAATATATATGACAAGAAGAAGTGTCCTCAAATTGGGCAGCTAGGTTAAAAACTGACTATATTTTCCAAATATCTGATGTCAACCTCAGGGTCAATTTCAAAGGAAAACTGCTGAAGTTAAAAAACTACATATGTTTTATTTTTTTTTAACCCTCTTAGGGACAAAAGAGTCCTTTTCAAGATTTATGTATTTGAAAGTTATATCCTATTACTCATATTTTACACTGTGTAACCTAAGTTGTTACATAACATTAACACAACGTTAACATAAAGGGGCAATAGTGTCTTCTTCAAAAATGCCATATAGTTGGTATATGGTGATATTATTTTTTTCACATAAATATTTTTATCAATTCAGTCCTGATCATAAATGCCAAATGTTTGATCAGATAGTATTTTCAGACGTTCCTTGCCAAGGAAAATGTCTTTCGCGTTCAGATTATTGAATGTTAAATTGTTTTCTCTGCGTTTTACACATACACTGTCATATTATTATAAAGACATCTGAAAATACTCAAACATTTGATGTTGTATTTATGATCAGGCGAATTAAAGGATTTATGTAAAAAATATTAAAATATAAAAGGCCACTTTTGCTCCTTAATGGCGACTACTGTAAAGCAGCGTGTGAGGGTTAATTTAACCTTTTTGACTGCACGGTCTCTTTTTTTTGTCCATAAAGCTGTACCTCGCACAATCAGTTTAAAGAGATGCTGCAAATGCGCGTCCAAAGAAACAGTAACAGGTAGAAAGTGTGATGCCATACGCTCACAGCTTTCTAGAAAATAACACTCTCAGGCAGGTGTCAACACCTGCTACATGTAAATCGCACCAGCATGATGATGATCATGCTCCCGTGAACCCAAGCCCACGCAGTCTGTCCTCCGCAAAAACAAAGAAGTAGAAATGATGAGGAAGCCAGAAGCATCATCAACAGATCAACTAGGAGCACAGGCGCACAAGAGAATGGAGGCAAGCGAAGCAGGTAAAGAAACAAAAAAAAAGAAAAAAAAACACGACTGAAATGAGGGGAGACGGTTCGGGGTGGGGGGGGGCAAGCAAGGAAAATATTCAGAGAGGATAAAAGTTGAAGAAGAGGAAGAGGCTGAAAAGGAGGAAGGTGCAGAAGAAGAAGGGACAGACCTGAGTTCGTCCAACTTGGTGAGTCCGTGTCTTCTGGGATCACATCACAGAATGGACAGACACAGACAGAGGAGAGGAAGATGGATGTGAGAGGATGCACGAAGGGCAAGGGAGGGATGGAGGAGGAGGAGGAGGAGAGGAAGGACGGAGGGAGGGCATCGCCGTCACCGTGATCACCGAATGTGCCAGGTTTGGAGGGCCACAGTGAGGAGGAATACGATGGGAGAGTCGGGGGGGACGGAGGGAGGTGGGGGAGGGATTGAGGGGGGACACAACACGACGACAGTACGACACAGTAACGACAAAAACAACGAGCACAGAAACACACAAAGAAAAATCATAGAAAACACCAAGAACACACAAACTCCACCATGAGCACGGGAAGAAGTCAAAGTAGAGCAAGATGGTGCAAGGCCAGAGGAGGCTGGAGCAGAGGCCAAGAGTTTAGTCATTAGAAATTAGAAGGGGAGGGTTCTGTGCTCTAAAGGGAAAAGAGCTGAAACGGTAAAGAGATGTTAATGTATTAAGTCAGATAGAAACTCGAGACCTCTCTGAAGGTAGGTGGGAAGAGGAGGAGAGAGGCGAGGGGGTAAAAGGAGAAGTGGATGTCACTTGAGTCGGCATGGGGCAACTGTGGGGAGACAGCCTGGAAAAATAACATAAACGAAAGGAATAAAAAAAAAAAAAAAAAAACACAAACTGAAAGCACAGAGCAGCAAGCACACAAAAGAGAGAGCCTAGAGAGTATATTTTCACCCAGGTAAGTTTGACCTGATAAAACGTCACCTGAGCAGAGGGCAAAAGTGTGCGTTTAAATACACACAGTCACACACACACGCAGTCACACAAAAGCTCCAGGATCTTTCCGAAAGGAGACTGATGCCCAGTTTCTAGAAAATCTCTCTTATTCATATTTGTTCCATTTGTTCGTTTAAGCTTGCCCCCACTCCACAACATTTTGATTCTTTGACTTTAACTATGAGCTCTGCTTTCATTTCGCTAGCAGCAATCATCATCCCACTTCTTGTACAAGTCAGCCCGACATGACCTCGGCTCCCCAGTTCAATACCAGGGTTCGGCTTAAAACCGCCAGCGTCGGCGACACCTCCCCTTATCGGCCATTCTCTTCCCCCGTCCTTCCTGCGGCCTGAATCTGGCATGCGCTCTCATCAGACTTCATTTTCATACCCCTTTGTACGGAATTTGCATTTAGCTCAATTAGCACTCAATTAGGGTGAATAATGAAGTGTCACATGAATAAAAAGACAATTTGAGACGTCCTCCTCGGTAGCTTTCATCTCTTTGTGGCAGCTAACATCATCTCATTAGAGAGTCAAATGATAATCAAGACAGCAAGCGATTTTTTTCACTTCAGCTGCATCATGTACCGTAGGTCATCGGAGTAAGTGAGTCATGTAAAATGATGGAAATGCAGGAGAGGGTAAAACAAACAAAAAAACAAAACAAGCTATCATACATGTCTCTTTTAGTATGTGTTAATATAGTGTGGTAAACAATACATACAACGATACAATCTCATGAGGATTGAACAATTGCACAAATTAGTGGTGAGAAACTGTGACCTTCTCCACTTGCAAAACTCTCTTCTTAATGTGTGGTCATCATGTGTGTGGCACAATTCAAAATCAATAAGAAAAAAAAAATGGTTGTCACCATTAACTTTACATATTTATCCCAGGACATCACCTCTCTATGTAATAGTACCCCAACTCCATAAGACACCACTGTTAATCAAACAACAAATAGTACTCTGTGTGTGTGTTGTAACACAAGCAACATGAAAAACAGCACAAGGTGTTGACCTGGCCTCTGAATTCCCTAGATCCCAAATTCCCTCAACACACAGGACCCAAAGGCATTCTATTAGCAGACACCAAAGGACACCCTCAGAAAGCCCATGTCCATCTAGATATGCATCTTCTTCCAAACTCACATACTTGACTGCATCAAGTAAAAAAATAAAATAAAACAACAAAACGGCACATATGGGGATGAGAGTAGGCAGCAGCGACGAGCTCGATGAAAACATCCCCCATTTCTTCACAATCACTACGGAGGAGCCAGGATATAGCGCCTGGTATGAAAGTAACACAAATCTGGCTGAGCTGGAAGGCAATTGCGCTTCATCAGCCTTTCCAGAATAAATAAATAAGTAAATAAATAAATAAAGAAAAAAAATGCAGATGGAGAGAAATCGACACAGAGACATGAGGGAGAAAGAAGGGGGGGGCGGGTTGGAGAGCAATACAGACAAAGACAGAGAGAGAGCAATAGAGAGCTACAGAGTTTAAAAGGAGACAGAGGTTAATTGACTGACGCAGTGTTGCTGGTGGTTCATTACAGCTTGGATCTCAGAGACAAATGCTTCACCCACTTATTCTTGATGCCAACGCTGAAGTTCCAGAGAGCCGCTGTGTTGTTAAATACCCCCCCCCCAACACCAACAAAGCAACAAATTTATCAGTCAAAGAACTATGCGGCTGTTGACAAGACAAGGCTTTAAATGTAAAACAGGAGAATCTCTCTCGTTAAACCAGTTGTCGTAAATACGCGCGGTGCCATTATTTAGTAATGGCCCTGTTTATAATGAATTATATCAAAAGAAACAATCATAAATCAGACCCCGCGTACATAACATGCCAGCAAGTGGCGTGACAGGTAATCATAAATGAGGCTTAATTTAAAAGAGGGCGAAGGCGTGTTTCCATGGAAACGCATTTAGCAAATACGGCAAACAGAGCACCTCACTGTACCTAAGCAACACATTTCATGCGTTCTATATATACAGTACATGGATGACAGCATATCGTTACATTTCACTTCATTAAAGTTGTTCGGTGTATTACTCGGTACAAAAGACAAGATAAATAAAAACAAAATAAAAAAATATATATATATATATATCCAGAGTTTAAAAGCTAGAAAGAGCTGAGTTTAAAAAGACCAAATTAGATCAGTTTTCAGTGATCTACAGAAACATCAGCTCCATGCTGCACTGCAAACCACACCGAGCAGGAAAAGACCAGAAAACAGAAGGATGCCACCCAGAGGATAACTGAGGCAACTTCATACTAAGGCTGAATCAGAATTAACATGTCCAAAAAAAAAAAATAATAATAATTGAAATCTAGTGTTCCTACTGAGGCATTAACTGCACGGTCAGGTAGTAGCACACTGATTATTCTAGTTGTTGTAACCACACTTGTCCGTGTGTATCAGTAAAACAGGGTGAGTGCTGTGCATGGACTCATATGACTCATGTAATTGCAAATCAAAGTCTAGTGCTCTGTCAAAGTGTAGTACGTGGCAGACGTATAAAGACAGAAACTCACAGGCAAACCAACCAACCAACCTGTATCAGTGAGGGAGGGTTGCGGTTGTGTCCCTCCATCGGACACAGAGCCATTCAGCCCTCGTTGCTGGTCCTCCCATGTCACCTCTATAGCAAGACACATATGCACACATGCACACACATACACAAACACTGACTCGTCTGGACACTGCAGGAATCGGAACAACCTTTGATTATCAAAAGAACTTCTTGTGAGATGTATTTATCTATCCTAGATGTGCCGTATTACAGGCAACGAGCAGCAAGAAAGAAAAGACCTAATTTGTCACTCCAGCACTGAAATCAAGGACAGCTCCTCATCAAAGATTGTGAACTTTGCTCCATCTGCTGGCCAACAGAGGTAACGGACTCAAGCAGTCTGAACAACCGTGCTCTTGAAGAAATGCACAGGACTTAGGAAATTAACTAATTATATGTCACTATTTTTCTTTTAGAGGGTCGTGGGAGGGACTCAGGAAACACTACAGTTACTTAACATTTGCTGTTCATGTTGCAAACTTGCACTCAGTAGAGATGCATTTCTTTTATTTGCAGAACGTTTTGCAGAAAATTGCAGCGTGACGCACAAAACAGCGGGACAGCGACTGCCAGTGTAACGCGAGTACTTGAACAGGGTGCGTGTGTCCAATAATCCATGCCTAATTGAAATGATTGGCAATTTCACAATGGAAATGGAGAGCTCTGTCTTTGTGAGGTGGAGCTGAGCAGCATTAATTAGCACCAAAGTAGAGGGCAGATTAGAGCTTTGAGGCCACACTGGAGGCGGAGAAGGACAGACCAAGAGAAATTACAACGGCCGCACTCTGTATGTATTAGCATCAGTTTTGGCTACATACAGCTCTCTAATTAGATCACTCCAAACGAAGTCGACAGGAATGAACCACGGCATTAGATAAAAGGTAGTTTCAAATGAAGAACTTTCTGAGGGTGCTACAGCAAATAAGAAGGGAGAAATCACTCAGTGTAGCAAAGCACTGTGAACGACAGCTGCTGGTGAATATCACACAAGAACTGAGACAGGCCACACAGCAAAAATCACACCGTCACACTCTTCAGAGGACTTGCCTTTCCTTCCATTTACTGGCGGGCCTTGGGGTTTTTCCTCACTGTCTGCTGCTAGTTAAGAGACAGATGGAGGCCTGTGAAATGATGCACTTCGGAAACTGAAAGTCCCATTAATGTGGCAGCGTATACTTTATGTGCAGCGCAAACTCATACAACCACGCATCTGCACACAAACTGAGCTATCCCGGGATCAGACGCAGACTAATAGAATGGCTACGAAGTCAGACTGCTAATTACGCTGCCCGATGCGTGGTTTATTACTCCATGCACTTGCTACTGTACTCAAAATATAACAGACAATTGTATCACAAAAGCATTTCGCCGGTTCTGTGTTGAGTATTAGCGCCGCACAGGCAAAGAGCAGAAGCGTGGCCACATGAGCAGATGGGAAAGTAGGAAGTGGAAACTGTGGGGAACGCCGGTTTCTGCCAACAGCCTGGCTGTTCATTCAAGCTTGTGGGCTGAACGTACTGTACGACATGTAATGTACATTACTCTCATTCAAGAAGTCTTAAGAATAGTGCCCTGCTAGTACTTATAATGCTTTTCATTTTAAAGTTTTAATTTTAACTGGTTTTCTGGAGACAGAAGAAAAACACTTTGCTTCAGAACAGAAACAAGACTGTTTCTGTTTCGTGAACACACCTGGGAGACCGTTTTGGGGTTCAGGTGGCGCGTCTTCCTCCCCTGCTCCAGCTAAGCATTAACCAAACATAACAATACACAAAACTATTCAGTGCCGCATGTGCAAGTATGACGTACGACTGGAATTTGAGGTTCAGCAGTGGAACAAAAGGGGAAAGGTGGCTGGGTTGGTCAACAGTCCAGCTTCTCTGCGTAACCAACAAGAGCCAATACAATGGATCCAGTCCACTCACTCACACACACACACACACACACACACACACACACACACACACACACACACACACACACACACAGAAACACAAACACACACACACATATGCATTGCATAATCTGAGTGCCATACAGCTCTGTGGGAACTACAGCACAAGGTCAGATCAATACCTCCACCCACTGCCCACACACTGCCACTGTTCTGAAAGGTATACAAAGAAAGAAAGAAAGAAAGAAAGAAAGAAAGAAAGAAAGAGGAGGAGAAGTGGGAGAAGGTAGCTTGTCTGTGTAAGAGGACACAAAACAGAAGGACAGCTAACAGCTATACAAAGAAATGACACAGAGGCCCCGGCAGAAAGATAAATTTTGTACCGTGATAAAAGAGGTGGCACAGATACAGAGGAAGGTTGAGACAGAGAAAGGAGAGAAAAGGAGAGCACAGCTGAACAGAAGACAGGAAAAGCCCTTGTGGACTCTAACACTGATGAAAGAGTTGTGCAACTGCACAGTTCTCCAAAGCTGCGTGAGCATCTTGTTGCCCCCTTTCTAGCATCCCCCCACAGTCACTGGTGCAAAGCTACAATGATCTTTGTTTTCACAGGATTTGATTCAAAGACACCAGCCGAATAATGACCGCACTCATCACGGTGCTTCTCAAAGTACCATTCACAAGTCGTCACAAAAACACGTAATTGCTAGAGGAGTGCTGAGGAACAAAAATGACATCAAATGTTACTGTGAAATCATCATTTTGTGTCTTAATCTGAATTCAAACCTTGAATTTATCCTGTTTGGCAGATACAGGAACAAATCTATAACCTTTGGCGAAGTATCTCAGCAATCCAAATAGTTCAAATAAGTCAATGATTTACTGACTAGTAACAATATCAACACTGTAACTCAAAGCAAAGAAAAAATGGGACTCTGGGACACAGCACTGGTACACCCAATAGGATCCAGACAAACTGACGGGTAAGTATGACAAACTGGCAGAGGACATATCGACTGTAGGTTAAACACAGCTGCAACAGGGGGAGGGTTCAAGGTGCGCGGATTAAGCTCAGCCCCCGAGTGAACCCAGCCATCTCCCATTGCAGACAGGGTATTGGCCTTCAGAGCGAGGTGCATCTGAACCAGCACTCCCAGTCTGAAAGACCAAACCCCACACATTCAGGTACAGACCTTCACAAGGCTCTGTTCCTTCGTCTCCATCTTCTGAGAGAGAAATGGAAAAGGAACCGAGCAGAAGTGTTACGGGCGGAAGGCAAAAGAAAACACCAATGAAACATAAAGCAAAGAAAAATCATTGTGAACAGAGGGTCTACAGCTCACACTGAAGGATTCCATCAGCAAATAATAATTCTTTCTGTCTCAGTCAAAAGTGAAGTGGAAGAGTCAGCAACTGCTATAAAGCCAAAGCTCTTCTTGTGACCCAAACAGCCGTACTTTAAAAATAATATATGCGGTATACATCCATCTAAATTTCTCCTTAGACAGTAACCCCCGTAAAAACAAAACAAAACAAAACATCCAGGTGACTTACTTCTGTCCTTCCCTGTGGGTGGAAGCTGTGGGAGTTGCCGACCTCGTCTACTGGACATAGGCGTGCCGGTGGGACTAGTCTGGACTGATCCGCTACGAGGATGTGCCCTGTATGAAGAAAAAGTAGTGGATATCGGCATGATACACAAACCAGGACCAGAGATGATGGTGGATGCAGGGACGAGCAACGATGCACCCGTGTCAACCATGTGTGAAAGGTAACATTAAGTAGTTTTCACTAAGATGTTCTATGTATGTGCTGCGATGCACGATTTAATGCAGTTATACAGGCGTAGGTATTAATTTAGAATAAATATCAGATCACAAGTTGTACATACATAAGGAAGATCAATGCGTGTTCAGATATAAAAACAATACACAGCAATGACTTTTGGCACATGGCATGGTAGTGGAGGGACACACCAACTGCAGGGAACTGAGCTGGAATAAAAGATGCCAGGTTTGAACCAACCGCATGTACGATCGACTCATCCAAGCTGCAGGGAGAAAAGAGTTCAACGCAGAAAACAGTGCGACCATGCATTCAGACTGTCCCCAGAGAGCTTGAACTCAAAATTATAAAAATTAAAAACAAACAAACAACAAAAAAAAGAATGCCATCACAGGATATATATACATATATATCTGTTGATGTTAGTAATGAAATCAAAGTAAAATGATCGGCCCATCACTGCTATGCTCACTCAAGCGCATGAGCAGTGTGTTCCAAATTAAAACCAGTCAGCAAAGCTACCGACGGCTTCGAGTTTGCTGTGCCTGGGATATGTGTAAGTAAATTACAGCACATCCACTGGTGTTTTCGTGGGACAAAACAGAAAGTGGCCAAGCGGGTGGTGGGGCAGTTGTGAGGGGAGGGTTGGTGAGGTGAGGTGAGGTGATGTGAGGCGAGCCGATGTTAGGTGAGGCGGGGTAGTAGCAGGGTGTTGGGAAGGCGGAGGCAGGTGAGTGTGATGTGCTTTTACTGTTTTGTCTTTTCTGTTAGTCAGGCTCAAGGGGATGGGAGCTCATGGGACAGGGTCTAGACTGGCTCTTTAAAGGTTTTAGCTGTACAGACATTCAGCAGAGATGGACAAACTCTGGAGGCAGAAATCATTTTGAAACCCTGGCGTTTGACTAAAATGGTCAGAAATGTTCAGTCAGTTGTTATTCTGTTAAACTGTTACATAGATTTGTAGATTATATATAAAAAAAAAACATGGAGTATGTTATCTAGGCTAGCATCTATAGGCTAACTATCTAACCTACTGTTTTAAGATCTCTGTGTTGCAGATTCCATGTTAGAAGAACAATATTAACTATAATGTGTGACATGAGCTTTATTCTAATAGCTTTACAGTATGTTTACAATAATACTGAGATTCTTTGACTGTATTTGAGTTATTCATCCCTCCAACGGTAGCTGTGCCGCCAGGAAATGACTGTACAGCTAAAACTCCAGCCTGCTTTGATGCTAGGTAGATTAGCCTCTCCAGTCTGGGTCACACCTCGTCAAGGCAGGTGAAGGGGGGGCGGACCTCCCAGATGGCAGAGATGGCATGGACCTCATGAGCGAAGAGTCGTGGGGGCGTTCAGTGGAGCGCGAGCGGGACGTGGGGCGCTCTATAGTGGGCCGCTGGTCTGCGGAGCGGGACCTGCTGTGATACTCGTGTCTATCCATGGCTCCGTGGTTCCTACAGAGGTTGTTGAGAGACAGGCAGGCACTCAGTGGTACTCCAGCAGGGTTGGCTGGGGCGGACAGTATGGAGGCCAAAGGAATGCACGGCACCCCCGACACTCAAAGGACCACACCTGCATTTATTGGCCGTTACCAACCACTCACATATACTTCACATTTTTATCATCCACTGGACACCAGTTGGATGTTGATGTCAAGTATATTCCAACTGCAGGAAACATGCAAAACTACAGACATAGTCCCTGGACGTAAATTAGAGGATGAAATTATTCAGAAACTATAAGAAAACAATGCACCGATCTATCACCTACTGTTTCCTTTTTTACTGTTAATAATACGACAATATGAAGTAAAGAAAGGCAAACAGAGTCTAACTTACACGCAGTTCTTTACAGTGTGCTTTTAACAACACAGTTTTGTCTAATGTTTTACATGAGCCGAATTACTTCGTTTCAAGGGGGGACAGAAAGGACGAGGACTTGGTGTCTCCTGAGTGTTTCGCAGTCCCTGCGGTGCATTAACTGTGACGTCTTCAAGAATGTGTACGGCCGTGGTGTCTTTCTATAGCATTCGCGTGCAGTCTGTTTGAGGTAGAGTGACAAGTGAAGGAGAAGTGATGCGTTTTCTTTAAATTGTATTTTTTGGCACGGGATAAAGGCAAATCTTGTTGATCTGAAGAGCTGCAGGGAAGAAAGACTGGTTAGTTTTCTCAGCTGGGAAAATCATTGACAGTGCACAGAGACATTGTTCACTTTTGCTGAGTAACACAAAAAAATAATAATAACTTTGCACAAAACCATTCACTGTACGTATCAAAACAGTGGAGGAAGTTTGCTCAGGAACATGAGGAGTTGACAGGGGATTAGAGCATGCAAATTGTTTCACGCGCAAATTCATTAATCATAAAAAAAAAGGTTTATGTGTCTCGTAAAGCAAGGACATAAAAATACTGGAGTAAACCATTACACCAACAGCTTCTTCCGAAAATGCAGACAGAATATACAGTCTTTTAAATTTTAAATTTGATCAAATGAGTTTTGTCTTGTAGTGTCTGTGTGCCTACAGTGTGAAAAAATGTCCAGTAGAGGAGATGTACATTCAGTCTGAAATAGTCACAGATTCATCAGCGCTTAAAGGTTCTTTATTTGCTCACTGCGTTTGTCCACATCATCAGCGAGCTCCAATCGTAATGTTGCTATAGCCAAGGATTGATGGATACCCTGAAGCTAAGTCCTTTTCTATGCAGAAAAGTCACTAAGGTTTTTAAGACTTTAATGCTCATGTCTGTGTCTTCTTCCATGTCCCTTTTGTTTCTGTATTCCTGTGCAGTTCTTCTTCTGGCCGGATGAAGACAGAAACAAACTATCTCCAGTACACGATGAGAGGTGGGAAATCTATTCCGTTCCTCTGTGGATTACGCTGAGACGCTAGCTACATCCCTTTGTCTGTTGAGACGAAAAGAAAGGGAGAGCAAAACTAGATGGACAGGTCTCATTAATGGCTCTCTGGGCTGTAGGCTGGGCCTGAAGTTGAGCCAAGCTGGGCCTTAGGGAAACTTTGTGACACTTTAATAAAGTCAGTCAGGCTCTCGAGCTGAGTTCTGAGGACTCATCACTTTTTTTTTTCCTCCTGGCGAGGGGAGAAATGGCACAAACGTCACGTTATTCCTGACTGAAAGCCAGATGGCAGCAGGCGGAAGACTGAAGTCATTTACAGCATTCCTCTGGAAGGAGGGGAAGGAGGGCGGAGAAAGGGTTCTCTCTTTTATTGGTGCACCAGGGAGCTGGCATGCATCTTGAGATGGATGGGTGTCAGCCTTTCTACGGGTGCTTAGAAAAGACGAGCAGCCCATTCTGGTCAGACACAAGAAGCCAAAGGGCAAAAAACAGAACTCACGAAGGCACCGTGCAGCCCAGAGCATCACGGATCTGAGACGCCACAGCGCGGATGAGTAAAAAAAAAAGCAGCTGCCATCAGCGTGTAACAAAAGGACAACACTGATAATCACACACACCACTGGTCAACATACTGTTGGTATAATGTCCATGGGAACATAAACGACATCAACAACGAAACAGTCAAGTTGCGGAGCAGCACTTTACTCCACAGCCAGTATACTGTGCAGCGCATACAGCTGATATCAGCAACACAAAGAGCTCTGAGCCTCGACGTACAGAGGCAGCGGTGTGCCCGGAGAGCTGCACGTCTACACAACATCAGAGCTGTGATGACTCCTCAACAAAAATCCGATATCATGCGGGATATCATTTTCTGTCATCACGCGAACGGTCAAGGATAAATTAAAGACAGACGAGGGGAGCTGGAGGAGACCACACGATGGGGGGGGCGGATGCACGGACGCGGCAGCAGCGCATGTCAATACCTCTCATAGTCAAAGTCGGAGGAGTAGGCGCCTTCTGAATAGGCGCGAGCCATCCTAGTGGAACGCAGTAACCTGACTGCTTCCTCCCGGCAGATCGGGTACACACGATGGTTGCGGCTGGCGGAGAAATATCAGAGCTGGTCAGAAATGGTCATTTTCAGATTTCGTTTGTTGAAGTTTGCCACTTTGACTTAATAAATAAAATGTTCAGAAATGGTGAGAATTCTTTTTTTTTTTTTTCACCATAAGGGGAGATTATGGCATCCGCAAAGATGCCATCGGTAAGTGAAGGCTGATACAAATTACACTGAAACACTGAATGTATCCACACGATTGCAGGAGAAACCACCTCTGCTGGACAAAACTTCACCACTATAGAACACTTACGCATCGTATCCATTGTCCGTTGTAAGGTTTACGTTTTGCACACTATAAAACCGGACAAGAACTGGAGCAAATGAAATCCACATAAAATAACGTGATAGTGAAAGAGAGCGATGCTGATGTTGGATAGATGACGTATGAGTAGTCATCCATTCAACATACTGCACTGCAGAAAAATAACACGCTGTGTATATATTTAATTCTCTGAGGAAGAAATATATACTCTCACACAACATAACACCGTATGGCACTGACAACAGACAGACAATCTGCGTCCACAATCCCGTGTGAAATAAAAGTTGCGTTTGTAATGGACTGCTGCATGTAACTGCATATAATTTCCTTCCAGCCGGAGTGAGAATGTGCCACGGTGTCAGTGCCATGTGATCAAATGTCCCAAATTAGGGACATTCCTCAAGGAACGAAAGCAACTGTGGGTTTGAACACAGAGGGTGACGTGTCGGAAAGTGGAAATGAGAGATGGGGCTTCATGCAAGCTCAGGTAAAAATCTACCTGGGGTCCTTTTGAGGATCATCAATAGGCTGAGTATGTCTGGTTCGAGGTAGGGTGAGAAAATGGCTGCAACCACATGGAGGGAGGAGAGAAGACAGAAATGGATCTGAGATGGTGAAGAAGGAAGAAGCGGAGGAGGAGGAGGAGGAGAGAGGTTTGGAGATAGACGAAATCATAAGCAGATAGATGGAGGAGGAAGGAAATCGAGAGAAAGAGAAAGAGAGAGAACGAAAGATTTCTCAACGAAACAGGATGTAAAGAGATTGAGAAAGCTCATAGGAAAGGTTGATGTTACCACTTCAAAGAGGAAAAAACAGACAAACAAGATAAGAGTAGAGAAAAAGCTGAGAAGTCGGATGGTGAGGAGAAGTCTCTTTCAGCTCTACCACAAAGACTGATAGAAATGGTACACAACTGTTTGGTGTCTCCTCTTCTGGATGATTAAACAGGTTTAAACCACGCTATTAGATATGATTTCATCTTTTACAAACAGTTGAAAAATAGGAAAATACTGTGAAAATGACACACAATTCAAATAAAACACCAGCCTCACACAAAGCTTTAAAAATTCCAGAGGAGATTTCTTTTTTCTTTTTTTTTTTGATATCAGGGCCAAAATTGCCTGACTCATTTCCTGTGTCATTTTCAACTGTTTTCAATAAATAACCAGAAGTTGTTAATTAAAGCGGCTGAAATACACTCAAGTGAGCACTGTCCCAGACAATTTAGATAAGTGCATTTTATGCATCTGACACTGATTTAGGCCGGGCCTCAGAAATAGCAAATAAAGTTAATTGGACAGGGGAAAGTAGCTGCGGCCTGGCAGTGCCAAGGCTGTGATTGGAGTCTTGGAGCAACATTTTCCAACCCTCACAGAAAATAAGTGCTGATGGAGGATAACTGACCACTTCCCCTTGACCACCTCTTCCATAAAGATAGTGAACTGCATGTAAATATTACAGTATATACTCTACTCAGCATTTGCAATATTGGCTCCGAAAGGATTTTTGTATAATTTCAGCCTTTTGATTCCAACGGTGATGAAAATGAATTAATAATTCCTCTCTTTAGCAGCCTGGTGTTCAAGTGGGATTTTAGCTAAGAAAAAACTTTCTAAGATGGGACAATGAAGGTATAAGGAATCTACACCGCTGTAACGATGTTAAAGGAGATGAGAAAGTTTATATTTAAATGGTGGCACACCAGAAGGACGAAAAGCACTCACAAAAACATCTGTTTCCAGAGAGTTTAGGGCAAACAGCGCCGTGCAGAAGTGTGCGCGCGTCCAAACGCTTCGCTCAATATCTACTCCCCACCCCCACTTGTGCTCATCAGCATCCGTTCATGCATGCCACACATGTGCATGCATCTACTGCACACAAGTGTAAGCTGCGGGCGTGCGTGTGTGTACCTGTCCGGTGAGTAGTTATCTTCGGACACACTGTGGCGCTCCACTCTAGTGGAGGAGCTGTAGTGAGAAGGCCTAAGGTCAAAGGCTGGGTCCAGACTTCTGCTGTGTGACAGAAGCGGACTGGATCACCTCCTCGTATGCGGTTCACACGCCACAAAACAGCCCCCTACTGTTCGAATGTGTGCACGCGGCCTCACGTTGAACTGAGGCGTCGCATTCAAGAAATGCGATTATATAGTTTAGGGGTGATAAAAACGCGTCAAATCAGTGCTGCCATCCACAGCAGTGCTCGGTGCTGCAACCACATGGAAATATAGTTCCATGATTATTGTGTCACTAAAGCATGTGTGATTCCCAAATAAGAAAGACAGTTGTTCAAAAATACAAAATTACTTCATGATCATAATAACAATAACTCCTACACAAAAAAAAATAAAAAACATATAGTGCACATCCAAATGTAATGGGACAGAATTTGTTCTGAGCAATAGTTACCTGGAGGGTGGGGGAACGCTGGGCGAGCGCGACCGCGCTCTATTGATATCAGCTGATCGAGAACAGTGGTTAGAAGACATGACCTGCTCAGGGACAGACAACGTGGAACTCTGGAAGTCTCTGCCATTTGTCCGGTAGTCTGTGAAAATGTACATAGACAAAGAGAGATTGACATGGAGGGTGGTGAGATCAGAAAGGACATGATGACGGGCTGTATTTTGAGTGACTGGAATACGTAAAGCCACGGCTCGGTTAACAGCGACAGGCGCCTTTGGTTGGTGCGCGTCAAGTTAAAGCCCACTTTTAGTTTGGAAAAAGACCAAACTTTTAAACTTATGCTAAATGCCATTCTGCACAGGTGACAGACCCTCCATTTTAAACATGCTGAGGCTTTACATTGAACAAATGAGGACCACGTTTCACAAAAGAGCAATTGATCGGCTGTGTTAACATTGTGCATTAAACATGAAAATAGCCCTTAAAAAAATCTGAAACATTATAATGAATTTTCTCTGGTAGACTGATTAGTCCATTGAACTTGAAAGAGTTCATTAACCGATAATCAGACACGGCTAGCAGCCATGGTTAAGGTCAGTGCTTAGCACTATTAAAGCTGACTGATATTCAATAGAGTGTATAGCACATTAAAATGAGTAAAAGTGGAGCCTGAATCAAAAGTTGGAAAAGAAGGAAAGGATGAAAAAATTAGAGGTAATCATAAAGAAACATTAGCCATTAGCTTAAAGGAAGTGTGACACATTATTACAGTGAGGTTTCCTTTTTGCTGGGGCCTAGCTGCGTGTGGCAGATGGAATAAATCTATTAGAACATTTCAAGCTAAATGGTCCATCTCGGTTGCAAGTGGATGCAAATCCTAATTATTGTAATGTAATTACGTTATTATAATTCTGCCATTCTTCTATTGATTCAAATAAACAAAAGCTAAAAACAAAAAAGAAGAAAAGAAAAAAAGGAACGCTGCATTTGCTTTGTGACGATGCGCATTAGATTAAAAAAAAAAAAGGAAAACATCTGTCATTTGTGCACAGCCGCTCCAATACCGAGTCTCCTGCAGCCGAGCAATCAACTTCCATGCACAGCCAAATGAAATCTATTCTTCCTCTTGACGCGCTGCTTCACGCGCGGGTGCACCCCTGCCCGTTAAGCACACATAAAGACGAGAGCCTTAGCTGACAATTAATGGGATTTAACAAGAGGAATCAGCTGCATCAGTGCAGAAGCTGAAAACCGTTCCGATGGCTAAAGCGATATCAGAATGAGCAAACGTTAAAAATGAAAAATGTATATTTCTACAATGAGTTCAATTCAAATCCTTGTGAGACTGTGTTCTGTAAAACAAAATACCACCAAAAACGTTGTGTTTCTTCCCAGTGCGGAGGTAACAGTGTGAAAGCAGATTAACGCAAAGACTGTAGAATGAATGTAGAATATGTTGGAGCATGAGTAAACAGGAGGGTGCAGCCAGGGCTGAGTGAAGGGGTATTCCCTTCACTGTGAATAAAGTGAGGGGGGGACTGGCATTGTGAGGCAGTGAGAGGCTGATGAGAATGTTAAAGAGGCTAGAAGAGGATTTCCCTCAGCTAAAGTATCATCAGCAAGCCCAGGGTGATGCTCTTCCCGTCTCCGCCTGACAGGCACTTTTCTACAGTAACTGAATCTATTCTCCTCTCTGTCTAATGCAGCCCCTCTCTGTGTCTCATATTGTTTCCCTCTCTTCCCCTTTGCAGCCTCAACAGAGACGTGAAACATTATCACGCGTGAGACAAATATGCAGTCATTTCCGTTATGCAATTTACCGTCGTCTTACCACCTTAAAGAAGGTGAGCACGTTTTCTGTACTCTTAGTTTTTTTTATTTCATCCAGTGATTAAAATAAAACAATTCAATATAAACACAAATGTTCCTGAATCTGAATGAAAGGGAGCAGAAAGAAGAATAATCTTATAATCTGCCCCTTTACCCCGAGAATCAGTTCACAAAGAACTTAAATTAAAAAAAAACAACAACACAATAAGCAGCAAAAAGAATGATAACAATAAAATAAAATTAAATTAAATAGGTAACGGACAACACTGACTGTCACGTTTCCATTTCAGTTCCCCAGATGCAATTCAAATACAAAAAAACTACACAATGTGGGCAATCAAACTAACATGTTTCGTTATATTTCCTTAACATACTGGCTTTAATTGTTCTTTTAAATTTAAATTATGAATTGGATTCTTTGGTTTCGTTGTTCAGATTTCACAGAAACACAACGTTCCATAAGTTTAGTCCTGAATCTTGTTTTTTTTTTTTTTTAAAGATCTCTGATCTTTAAATTCTCTTCTTTCAAATTCTCTTTTTTCAAATCTTTTCTGAATGTTGATAGGCAATGAGCTTTAAATATAATTCACAGAATACTTTAATTCTTGAAATTTCAACTATTTTAACTGAAGGAAAAATGGATCTGTTGGATCTTTGTATTGTTTTCTACTGATTATTACTGAGTTTTAAACTTCAACACAGTAAATCAGACACGGAACAATCATCATCGGTGTTGTGTAAAATGCACAATGCTTTGTTATCGAATCCTTTGCCTTATGTAACATAGCAATTGTTTTTGATATTTTTAACTTTGTATTATTTATATGTGATTTCCAACCCAAATCCTCATCCAGCTTGACGCCCAAAAGTTTTGTTTCCCTTATTCAATTACTCCCTTAATTAATTTCTCTCTAATTGAGAAAAAGAAAAGAAAGTGGGTAATATATTTAATTTGCAAGACAGTAGTGACTGCTTACCAAACACCATCTGCGTTTGAAAAAGAAATATAAATATAACCTTGGATCCCGATTTCAAGATATTTCCCTCCCCGCCATACATTTTTATGAGGGCAAATTTCAAGTCGCAATCAGAAAGGCCTTCTTTCTGTTTTCTTCGCCGGTTGCAGCTCTACCTCCTCCTTCACTGATACGCTACGTGGGCGTGCTGTTGGAGCCAGTTGCTGTTCCGGTACAGCAAAACAGCAGCTAGCAGCGCAGAGGGAGACAAAAGCGCTACAGCTGCTGATGGGCTGCAGCATTTCACCCTGCTAACATGGTACATAATTGCGTGTGTGTGAGCTGTTCAGGGCTCAGAAGCAGTTTGTGGTGATATGAATGAGGTTAGCTACGGAAGACGTTCATCATCAGAAAGTATTTGTTACTTTCCCTCCAGCCTCTAATAGTCATTTTCTGGTTTCACTTTTAGATCAAATCACTTTGTATTAATGCATCTTGGAGTGTGTGTTAATATGACCTAAGAAGTGTTTATTACCTGTTATTACCCCAACACCATCTTCACAATCGTAGTCTGAGATCTCACTGTCACTTATCCTCTGGGATCCTTTGAGAGAGAGAGACAGAAAGGTGGGGAAGCAGGGAAAAGGGAGAGAAGTCATTTTTATTCCCTTGTTTATATATTTTTTTATTTTTTATGTTATGCCTCCCTGGTCTGCATTGGTTAAAGTGACGGCTCAAACTGGAACAAATAATGCTGCATTTTCGCTGCTTGACTTCTACAAAAAAAAAAAAAAACAGCAGATCTCTCTTCGTCTGCACGGTGGCACTTTTTAAAAGGCACATTCAATCATTCAATGTGCATGTGAAGCCGGGGATGGGAGAAGTGATATGGCTTTACAGCTCCTTCTTCATCCGCCCCAGTAGCCTTATCACCCACCTTTCCTCCCGACTCCCATCCCGCCGCCTTCGCTGCTCAGTCAACCTAAATCAAATAGACATGTGCGCTTTTTCAAAAATGACAAGTGCTGCACTCTGGCAGTGCCACTCCCAACTTCTCATCTTAGTTGGCTGAAAACTTTTCACAGCTGTCAGCTCTTTCACCTCACACTAACAGAAGTGCGTGGCGAGAACGGTCGCGGCGGGGAGGCGGGTGAGTATTAGCCGTCTAAAGAGAAGCGGTCCGGCGTGACTCCAGAGCAGTCATCTAAAGTTAACTAGCATCTGGCTTTAGCTGTTTTACGTCTATGTTCAGGTCTATACTAAGAAAGCTTTACAAAAGTCACCGGCATCTACTTTCTCCCATGACAATTTCAAGACAGTATTCACATTCAAGACACACAAACACAAGCAAAGCAGAATGGACTGCAATATAGGCCGACACTTTTTGTGCAATTGTAAAAGGGAAAATATTCGTAATGAGCCAAAAAACAAACAATATACATCACAGAGGAAAGGCAGGTGGGCATATTCCCCGGTGATCTGTCAGGACTGTGTTTTTTTACAACATCCCTTTAGGATGAGGACCAATGCAGTTTTCGCGGGACATGGTTGGGGGTGGCGGGGTGGGACTGTGAGGTGAATACACAGAGCGGGGCGGGACCACTGTGTCCTAAATCTGAGTTTCCCTGCAGTGCGCACGTGTCTGCTGGCCTGGGTGGATTTCGAACGAGTGGAGTAAAATTTTTACACCGGCTCGATGCGTTTGAAATCCAAATAAGAGCAGCAGAGACATGCGCTGTTTATGGATGGAAAAAGGGCTGGAGAGTCAGGGCACAAGGATGCATCTTTAAAGAGGAGAGGAGGACACTCAGACGTTCCATAGAGCAGCAATGTCTGGCAGTGCAAGGGCCTTTACCTGAGTTGTATGAATATGAGCCTTTGTCTGTGAAATCAGAAGCAGTAAGGTTGATGTGACACAGATAGAACAAACAAACAAAAGAATTAACCACAACAGCTGCGCAGCCTCAATAAACTAAAGCAGCAACATTTGCTCAATTTAAAATCGGTGATATAAAGTTTTTCGGTGATAAAACTGAAACAAAACTACAATAAGGCATCAGGAACCTGAATATACTTGGAATTGGGCTGCCTAACGCAGCATCATGTGCAAGAAAATCTCTTCACTGTTGAATTCTGCGCAGCACATATACATAGTGACACGAGTCAGTGGTGGAGGCGCTACGTACTCTGCAGCCGCCGCGTTGGACTCTCTCCGTGGAGCTGCCTGCGCTGTGCGTTCGGGGAGGCACGTGGGAGTGGGATGGACGACACGTCGTGTGTTTGTAGCTTGTACCAGTGCGGCTCGTCGTCCAGAAGAGCTGTCTCCAGCTCGATCAGGATCTGGCAGAGAGAAGAAAGGCGAATTAAGGTAATAGGATGCTAATATTTCAGCAGCATTCAACACACACTTGTGCCACAGCATTTACAGAGAATGTGACTCCCATCAAACTGTTTATGTTGGGCAAGGACTCTACCTCCTCCTTGTTAAAGCTTTGTTAAGGCCTTGACCTCGTTTCAAGAGCATAAGCTGGGGTTTGCTTCTCTTACCTCTCCCAGGAATTCGCTCTCCTCCTCCCTCACCCGGGCTTGGTCCCACAACGTGATCTCCAGCATGCGCTCTCGAAACTCCCGCCGGTGCACCGGCGAATACATAAAGGTCTGGTTCCATTTGGGCTCTAAGGATTTCTTTACTGTTTTTGTTCTCCTCTTGCTTTTGTCGCTGGAGGAACAATAATTCAAACTGTTTTTATTTACAACCATGATAGGGAAGAGCCACGAATACAACACACCAATAGCACGACACGGCACAGAGCACAAAGCACGCAGCACGGCGACGTCTAAATGTCCACTTCCTGCATTTCTCATCAGGGGAAAAATGCAAATCTGACAATCAGACACATCCACAAATGGTTATACAGCCTTCCCTGGCAAAGACAAATCACTGTTCACGTCCAACTTTCTGCTGCCACTGATAATCTCTCTGAATGGAGTGTGACGACATGCCTTGAGTGAAGAGTGGACAAAAGAGGCACATGAAATATTCGTAACTGCTTCTACTCTTACCTTCTGTCAGGGAGGAAGTAGATTTTGACGTATGGGTTCCTGGGCCGGCCGTCTTCCCTGGGTGGCAGGTCTTTGGCGCCCAGAATGGTGACGATTAGCTGATGCCCCACTTTGTCATACCACAGTTTGACCTGCAGAGGCAGAGCAGAGACAGGCTGCTGAAGAGAACGCTTCAAGGCCAGCGCAAGTCAGGAAATACACTAAGGGAATAATGCAGGAGAAGACAACTCCATCAAGCCGGAGCTGAAGTCCAAACGTACGTGTCACAGTTTGGTGAGTTTACGACCCATTTCTATTTTAACCCACAATTTGTGACCAGGGCTTTGGGTCTTCTCCTGTATTTGCCCTTCAGGAAAGAAAAGGAGGGAGATGTCTAACTTCTAAAATGATGTCAGGTCACATGCTTGGTGGGACAATTTATCAAAGCTGTAGAGGTCATTAAGTCATAGACTTCACTACATCAGTGCTATATGTGGTGATACTGCTGAAGAAATACACTTTCTTTTAAATTAAATTTAACATGTTTGTAGTTGTGCATGGTGCCATAGTCATTTGTGTATCTGTATTCAGTGTGTTTCAGTGTCTACATTTTACAAAAGTATGTGTTTGTCATTAAAAAAACATCCCCACAGGAGTGAATGCATTTGCCTCCAATGTCATCTTAACTAAAATGAAATGCCGAAGACAACATCCTCTAAAATGAATGTGACACCATCTACCATTGCTGATGTTGTCTTCGCGTTTTCTCAGATATTCAGGGAGGACTGACATGGAGAAATCAATCATGCTGTTGCGAGAGCAATCAAAGACATTTCACTCTAAAGCGGAAGTATGGACTCCACTGGAAGACTTAGAAGAAGAAAAAGCCCAACTGAAGATTCAAAGGAACTATATGGAATGAGAAAGTGAGACTTCTAAGTTCTTATCCATACTTCATTAAAAATAAGATCATGGAAAGGGCCCGCGCCCTACCAGCTACACATGCAGCAATGCAAGAGAAAGCAGTCAAGACAAGTCAGCTGATCTGATATAGGCAGAGCGGACAGCAGGGGGCTTATGGGAAAACAAATTGTACCAAGTAATCTTTAATTCTGTACCCCATGAAAAATACCAGATACTGCAGGATATGAATTTACTGTCTGTGGACTAGTGAGTAAATAACTGTATCAAGTTGGGTTTAACAACTTCCATTAATTCACATATGAATATATACATCCTAGTTATTCATCTCCGCTCTAAACACCACATCTCGATTTAAATTTGGAAACCCAAAGTGCATATCTCTGCAGACACCTGTGTGTTCTACTAGAAAATAAATAATAATTCTATTAATAAGGCCAAGCAGATCAATATAAAGTTCTCTCTAGCTCTAGCTCTCTCTTAGACAAAAAACATAACAGTTATTTAAATATGCAAACTGACTTCTTCACAGATTTACACAAAGTGACTTGACTGCATGGTCACAAAATAAAAACTACAAAAATGCAGACTGATATTACAGATGACAGATAAAGATACAGGTCCCTTACAGTGAAGGCTTTGATTGTTGTTATCTGAGAGGTACAATTTGCTTATTTGTCAACTCTCATCAAGAAGGGAAAATGGCTTTGGCTTCCAAAACAGGATGGTAAACTTAGTATCTTTTCACTGCAACATGAAACCGCACAGCCATCAGCTGTGATCTGCTAATTAGCATCACTTCAACTCTGTGTGTGTGTGTGTGTGGAGGCTAAGAGTTATCAAGGCCTGGCTTCATGTCACACTGACAAAGAAAAAAAAACAAGTCCACTGTCCTACAAAAAAAAAAAAATAAAAATACAGAGACAACCTCCTGCATTGCATTAGAAACATTTCTAAATGTTACGATACAATACTGGTTCACTGTATGTAAAGAAAAAAAAATCTGGCAATGGAAGAGTGTCTCTTAAAATGTGTTTAGATTAGTTAAGCATGCATTTCTTGGGAATCATGATGTGAATGGGTTAAAATGAGTAATACAATTTCAATTTCTACCAAGAAATCAAAAAAAAAAGAAGAAGAAGAAAATGACACAATGCACTGCACTGAGAGGAAAACTTGAAGCTGCCATTTCCCCGGGAATGAAATTTCCAAGGTATGGAAACAGAAAAAAAAAGGCCAGTCAACAGTCAATGAGCAAAAACCAGACAGAGTTTGTGCCCTTCGGACTGGGCCCATTACCTGGACCCTAGGGGCAAAAGGCGTTGTTCTTCTACTAAGGCTTTGGCTCTGGATAAGTAAAATTAAACAGCAAAAAAGAAAAATAGAAGAAAAAAAAGAAGGAAGAAAAAAGAAATGCAATAAAACCAAAAAGACCCACATCACAAAAACTCATTAACACAACAGCAGAAGTTTGTAGTCTAGATGGAAGATTCAGACTGGATACTTTTTTACCCTGGTTAATCTTTATCTGTTTTACGGAAAATTATTTGTCCCAGACTGTCTCTATTCTGTTCTGCATAGGCTCATTGAGCAAACTATCAATCACTCACAATTATACTGTACTTCTCCTCCTTCTCTGGACCTTTCCTCCTCTCCTTCAAAGCTTGTGTCAGAGTGACGTTAAACCAACTTGCTATGCATAAATACAATGTGAAGCCTGCTCCAAAAATATCATGCACACAGCCCTGTACTGAGCAGAATCACTCAACAGGAACTGAAAGTCTTATAAGGTTTATTCAGTGAACGGAACTCTTTCAGTTATTAATCAGTTTTGGATCTCAAGGCTAGACGCTTATAGAAACACAGAGCACACGAGGTATCTGTGAAAAAGATTTTGGATGTTGTAGATCTTATTCTTTAATGACTGACAGGGAATAATTGCATTATATATTAGGACCTAATGACCCTACGGCACGGACAGTTAAATTGATATTCAAACTCAATGTCAATCGAATCCGGTTATTTCTCATAAATATTGATGCTGGGAGGAAAAAACATGTCTTGTAGTCGTTACCCAGTAGATAAAGCTGTTTCCCATGTGGATCCTAAATTTCAGAGTTGATTTATCTCCTGCTTTAATGCAGGCCTTTACTCGTTTACCCCAAGAGGGTTTTTATACTAGATAATGGACAACACACAACGTAACCTGATCTACAGTCCTGTGCCGGGTTGGTGAAGGGCCAGCTGAACAGGCTGCAGAGCCTGGTAGATAACGATTGGAACTAACATCTAAGGTATAATTGCGGTTGCATTATAAATGCACAAAGTGACTATTACACCCAAAAGCTCATCTTATTCATGTGACTGACTGCAGTACTCTCAGCGCAATCGTGTCCCTCTACAGGGCTTTTACACGTCGCCTACATGGCAAGTTGAGGTCACTTACTGATAGTTGTCCTGACAGGTACTGGGGAGCATCCCTCAGCATGCTGGGACTCATGGGAGACGTGACAGAGATGGACGGGCGATCCATCTTCTGAGACTCAAAAGAACTCGAGCCTGACAGGGCACAGAAAACACCGTCAGATCATCTTGTGCTAATGTTGCTTTTAGTCTGTGCTCAAAGGGGCAAAACAGGAGAGAGAAAAAGAGAAATGCGGACAAGGAGAGAGACACAAAGAGGGCAGGAAATCTGGCCGTGGAAAAGACACGAACTTGAAGAGGCAGAAGCTTCTCTGAAGGAAAGAGACATTTCCTTCGCTTGACAATCAGCGGAAGATTTTGACAAGACTCACTTGATTCCAGTTGTGCATGTGTGCTGTCTGGTATCCTTGGAATATCTCTGAAAGCAAACAAACAAACAAAAAAAATAGTAAGAGTGTGAAGGTGTGAGAGGGACGAGGAGGAGGGGATGGAGTGGATCAATTTGAGCTAATGCTGAATGCACTGTGCTTTAATGACCGTAAGCACCGCATTAGTCTTCATTCACCAACAGCTCCCTCAGCAGCACAAAAGGAGGTTCAATACCGGAATTGACAAAGCAAAGGTGCAGGTTTTTCCCCACAATTTCCCCTTCAAAACCAAGAGGGGGAGAGAACTCTCATTTTGTTGGGAAAGCTCCTGCACGAACACATTCTGGCAGAACGCGAACTACGCTCCCTCTCGGACTGTGGCCTCTTCAACTCTACATACTGTAGAATTTTAAATGCAAAGTCAGTCTGAGTCATGAGCAGACAGACATAATTGCTTTAGAGAAAAATGTCAATGGAAGTTATTAAGGTAAGTGATGTACTGCAGGCGCAATCTGGTGCATAAATCTTCCTGTAATTAGTCTTAGTTTGGGACATGTATGCTGTGCATGTCTGTCTACTGCATGAAAAAAAAAATCTAGATGATGATTTTCTACACATCAATTGCATTTTTAGTACATCTTTAATCACACTTTAAGCCCGTGTTACATATCAAAACACTGAATTCATTATGTTATTTATTTATTTAAGGGCTTGGGATCTTTCCCAGAATGCACTCGGTAAGCAGCAGACACTCTGAGCGCTCTGACTAAACTTCCACCATGCTTTGCTCCGTAGCTACTGTCTGTAAGGGTGTGCCGTTTCTTATCATCACCAGAGCTGTCTTGTCAAGGGGACTTGCGTGACTTGGGCGATGCTGATTCCGAGTTCTCACCCTATGGGCCGCGAGACCACCAGCTCCACCTGCGGCTCAGGCTTGGACTCTAGTATGATATTGTAAACTTCTTTAAACGTGGCTCCTTGTAAAAGCTTCCCATTCCACTCCAGCACTTGGTCACCTGCAAAAAAAACACAGATACTGAATGACGCATGGAATTTTATAATATTTAAAGCTCGTTGTGTCAGCACAGCGACAGTGTGAATAATAGACTTCGTCATGCACTTCAGGAAGAAGCTGAATTTTTCCCCCAAATCCATTTGTCTCATTTTCTATGTAAACGTTTTTGCGTGCGTATGTTTAAATACCTGGTCTGAGGTGTCCGACAGTGTCTGCTAGACTTCCTTTCCTCACTTTAGTGATGAAAGCGCAAAGTCTACCAGATTCTGTCATTTTGCCTCCCACCACCTGTGGAAGCAGAGGTACGATAACGATTAGCGCTGGAACACAAGGTCAGTCTAAACTTTACCTTTTTGGCCTAATCTATAGTGATGCAGAATTCACAGCTTAAAGAGGAAGATTTATATTTCTTAAAGTACGCTGTTGATGTCATGACTTTGTCTCTTGACTTCAAGGTATGCATCCACAATAAAAGCACTACAGGGAGAGGGTCAGCGGTAAAAGTCCATCTCTGTCTTTTAAACAAATGTCCAGGGCCACGCTTTCCTCCCCAGGGACACACTCCGGTGAGGCTCTGTGGTTCTGTGACAGCGCGGGGCCGTGGGCTACAGCTGTACTGTACGGTCCCGAGCTTCTGTACTCCACTCTGCTCAGCTTACATTGGCATCATACAAATAAAATTCCCTCTTAATGGCAGCTGAATGCCAACATACAAAGGAGCTTAGGGGAGTCTGCTAAATGAAATGGCTTTATGTAACAGGCGAGGGGCTCGGGAGGGAGGCTCGCAGAGGGAAACGGGAGCGAGAGACGGACAGTGAGGGCGAGGCTGGCAGCCTGAGTGATGGACTGACTGGCTGGGCTGCCTGGCTGGTTGGCTGCTGCTGAGCGGACAGAAATGCACAGAAGCACTGAGCAGACACAAACATGCCATTCCAGGAGGCTCATTCAATCAGTAATGATTTTTCCTCATCTTGCAGCTCTCGGTTCTTTCTCCTCGTTGCACACCAGACACTGCTGGACTATGCTAGTTTTTTTTTTTTTTTTAACATTGTGCACAACCTATAGATTTATCCAACAATGCAAAACAATACAGCTACAACAACAAAAAAACCCTGACAATGTAGATTCCGCAGTAAAGAAATAAAAATGGACTTAAAGTTCAAACACGATAAGAATATAATCAATATAAAATGGGATTTAGACACGCAGACAGCACAGGATGTAAATGTGCATACGACTAGGAATCAATGATATATGAACAATGAAATAACTGCTGCAGGAGGGACATCACAGGCAGCTCCCTGGACTTTTTTTTTCTCCTTTGTGCAGCTGAATGCAATTCACTGGAAGTAGTTCAGAGTGAGTGAGTTCAGAAAATGTTATAGCCCTATATCAAATAGCACTCATTAATATTCATCAGGGGCTATATCAAGTCCCAAATGAATATTAATACTGAGCAGTCCAATGATGTAATCAATAACTGGAAGCGGGGAGTCAAACACATAAGAAGGCAGGAAACTATAGACTTCACACCTGAAAAATGCACATAAGTTTTCCTGAAAAACCTTGTGCAAACGTCCCGAATGTGTGCATTTTCGAGCGCAGCGGTGACGATTGAGCACGGCGGCGCAGCGCAAGACAGCACATGTATGTACATTACAGAGATAAGACACCCGGGTGGATAATCTCACCTTCAGACCAAGCAGAGCTCCTGAGTCTCGAGGCACACTTCCATCTTTCATGCGCTTGTTGAGCAAAATACGCCCTATTAGGCGATCCCCATCTTTGGACGGCTGCCACGTCACCGGGTGCTACAAGGTTAGAGCAACAACACACCTTTTGTTTAACAACTTGTCCACTTGAATTTGATCACTTCAGACCAAAGCAGACACCTGTCTATAGTGAAAGGGGGGGAGCGTGGGGGTAGTAGCACTCTATTCATTTACTTGGCGAAGATGGTTCACACAACCTCTGATGTCTGGACCGCAGAGCGCGCCGATATATAAAATTATATAATATTATATGTGTTTATAATATGTTTAGCTACTGCTAGCAGGCAAGGTATTGCTGAGCATTTGACTAATTTAACAACAAAATACATGATTAATCTTAGATGCTACTCCCAGAGCTTGTGTGAACCCGCCAGTGAGAGGGCGGAGTGAGCTTCATGCAGCGCTCCATGCAGAGTAAAGCAAGCAGCCCCAAAACTCCTCCTCAAACCAGCTTTTCGCGTAGGAGCAGGACGACCAGAGGGTCACTCTGGCCCCTCGCTACAAACAAACACACGACCGCCATCAAGTGGGGGTAATGAGGGGAAAGCCGACAGCAAAAAACAGGGGGTGGAAGGTAACCAATGGTACGAGAACAAATGAAGTAGACCACAGGGTGCAAGGTTAAAGGTCAAAAAGGATGACGGCACAGAATAAAGCCATGAGACGAATGGGGTGAAGTCACAGACGCAGCAAGTGGAAGGGAAAAAAGAAAAACAAATGTTTCCAACTTTTGTGCAAAACAAATCCAATCTTCCCTGTTTTGTGTGCTTTTGGGGGTTTTTCTATAGAAGTGAGTGGAAGGGGGGGGGAGGGGGGGGGGGGGGGCGGGTTCTGTCTGGACTGGGTGCTGTGGGGTAGGGCAGCAAAGTGAGAGGGACGGGCCCGAATAACGGCGTCCCCAGGGCACTAAACAGGACCGCTGCAGAGCAAGAACACAACATACGGAGGAGGACGAGCATGCAACTAGGAGAGACCCACATTCCTGTGTGCCATGACAAAACAGAGAGGTTTGTGTTGTCAGTGCTGTTCTTTTACGACTACTGTGAGGTGTGTGTGGTTTCTGTTTTGGGAGCAAAACAGCAAGTACAAGTAGCAAGCAAAGAGGGTGTACCCAAAAGACTTATTCAGCAACACCAAGCAAGGTGGAGCCAAAAGTAATCGAACAAAAAAAGGAACGAAATCGCAAGAGAAATCAACTTATACAATGTTAAATAAAAATCCAAAAAACAAACATCTCACCTATTTACACTTAGTGACAGAGAGCAAACAAAGACTGGATGGGTAGGTCATAAATAATAATAATAATAATAATAATAATAATAACAAAATGCAGGCTAGATTTGTCTCAGTACCTTCTCACTATGGCTATGCTCCTCGTTTAGGGTAGTGCTACTGCACGTATCAACTCCCGAGTCTTTAACCTGCGGCTCACACCATGCCAAGTCCTCTTCAAATGAGTGTCCCCCAAAGCGCACCATTTTCTTTTGCCTCTCAGATAAGGTGTGTGTCGGCTCGGACATAAATGCCTGCTCATTAGTTTTTCTTTTTCCCCTTTGACTGTCCCCTACAGGTGTGGGATAAAAACAGAAAGAAAAACAGAAAAACAACATGCAAAGGTGTAAATAAAACAAAGGAAACATGAAATGACAAAAGACTCTGGGAGAACGGGGGATGGGGGGGAGGAGAGAGACAGCGAGAGGGAGAGAGAGATGGGGGTTAAAGGGCAGGAGGTAGGGAGGGGGGGGGTCAAGGCAGGGCTCCACATGTCTCACCAAAGACATTGGGGAGGCCTCGCTGCTATGCCAAGACGCATGGTCCCACCAATGGCCATCCAAATCTCCTGTAAGGATGGGAGGGAAGGGCGCACACACACGAGAGAGGACAGCGAGAGGGACAAGTGAGGACACCACAGAGTACAGACATTAACGCGCGCACACACACATAACACACGTACAGTACTGAAACAAGACGTCCAAACATTCATCTACACACACACTCTCACACACTGCCCAAACTCAAAGGGTGAGCATCACCCCTAAGAGCCCTGTGGAGAAAGAAAGATGCAGCTTAAAGATAAAGACTCACATAAAGATGTTCCCCTCTCAACATCGTAGAATAAGGAGAGGAAACAAGCCATCACAGGGCTACCAAGACAGATGCAGTCATATCAACACACACAAGTTTTACACTCTTGAAAAAGTGTGCGTTCTGCCAGCAGATACCAGGAAACACCTTCCAGAGATATTAAAATAACACAGGCAGAACTTAGAAGCCGATCTCTGCTTCCTGCCACAGTCTGAATTTACATTCTTCCAACCGAAACTGGCTCTTGCACTGGATTTCAAATCCTTTTTGAACACAGCTGAGTTTGGATTGTTGGCAAAGATCCAGATTCCTTAACAGTATCTAAGAACACTGTTTTAAAGGGAGGAAACTGTTCTTCCAGGTCACCCTTGTCATATATTATTTGCTCTTCACAACAAATGAAGAGATGGATCGGAAATGTGGACAAGGAAATAAGTCCGGTGTGGAAAATGCACTCTTAAGATTGTGAAAACTCTATTCTACGTGATACTAGCTATCAGTGGGGTTTTCTCCTGGAGGCCAGGGGAAGCCATGCTCCATTACATTAAATAAAAACACTGTTTTTAACAGTTTCTGCAATTCTCTGTTGTATAAGTTCGTCTCTTCGTTATTTCTCTTCTCCAATTACTGAGACTTTTACGATGTGTAAAACAGCGCCCCTCTAAATATTACGTGGCCAAATACGGTATTGCATGGTCGTCTGAAAAAAAATAAAAATAAAAATTAACCAATCAGTTAGGTCATAGGTCAAGTCAAGTGGACAATGCATGTGTTTGAGTGAGGGAAGATAAGCGTGTGTAAGTCCCGGTAAAAGGAAACTGGGCTTTCTAATAGTAAGCTCATTCCATTACGTGAAATAACGACATACATGCTATTTTATGCCCCGTCCCCTAAATAAAAAATTAAAAAACAAGCATATAAATTAGAGTTTTTGTCTAATTTGTCTTCCTCTAAACCACTATCCATATCCATATGTTCAATTTGTGCGGCTATTGCTTTGTTCATCATCAAATAAGTAAACAGATAACAAGATAACATTTTGTGCAACTACCTTTTTTTTTTTTTTTTTAAATAAAACAAAGTCAGCCTGCTGTTATCTGTTCCTACAGTAGCTGCATCTGTAGGACGGAGCTGGGCAGATCTCTAATGTGTTTAACTGGGGATTCAGATTGCAGTGCCACGCAGCCTTAACTGACCTCAATCTAAAGTGCACTGGGGAGAGCTTTTAAAGATGAGCCTCTGATTACAACTTCTGTAGCAGTATCAGTGGACTTGCAGCTTTGAGAAACACAGGCAAGCAGCCACGGCGATATTACAGGATGGAGGTTTCTGGGGCAGGGAGGAAAGGATAGCGAGGCTCGTCGGCGGTGGGGGAATAATGGCCTGTAACCCCTTTTCTTGTTGAAGACGTGACACTTCCATCACAAGAAACAGTCCGTAAGAGAGGACCCCATTGTCCCGTGCGGCTAATAACAACTCACTGAGTTTTTTCATGTGGTGGAAAACTGTGCGAGCAGGGACCAACATCCTACAGCATTTAGCTTATTTTCCCTTTAAATTTGATGAGACTTCTAATATGCTGACAGTCTGAAGTCAGCCTGTAGGTTATGAAGAGACAAGAGGTGTTTAAATGTTTGCACACTGTTTTAAATTCATTTAAAAAATGCAGGAAAATAAAAATGTTTTAAAGCATAAATGAGATGGAGTCACTTAAACAACAGAATTCCTCATTAGTGCTGACTGGCATTCAGTAAACAGCAGTCTTTGCACAAGTACATGCACTCCTCTCAGTATACTGCATATAGTCTAGTAGTGAACCTTAGCTACAGGCACTGGTAAGGTCATCTGAAAGCAGTGCACTCGTGTAACCCTTGGGCCATATACATCACATTTCCCACACTTCACTTCCCCTGCAAAGAGCCGTAGAAACTAATGGATCTATACGGGACAGGCCTCCTTCAAGCATTAGCTGGCAAAGGATTCAATCTTAGGGAAATCGGGGGGAACTCTGACAGAAAGGCATAAAAATAGACTGCATATGCTTCTGGACGTGGAGGAGTGATGAGCTGAAGCATCAAGGGTAAAGTGGAAGGGCTTTTCAAATAATAAAAAAAAAGGCACCGCATTAAAGAAGGGTGCTGTATATAGATAGTGTCACTGTGAATAAATATAGCCGGGAAAAACACAAATAATACCTCATTGGCCTGCCCATCTGGAGCGATACGGAGTTTGGTATCTCTTTTATAGATACGTCAGCGGGCTGAGCCAGGGATTGAACCAAGTGAGCGGTTAATGAAATTGTTTGCTTTTCCTCCTTAGCCACAGTTTGCCTAACGATGAGGAGCAGGTGGAGTATGTATGAGCAGTCAAGTGGCTTGATCTGCATGTATATGTATGTATATGTACACATTAAGATTTAATAGTGTTTAAATTATAAAACTAATTTAAATTTTTAAAAAAAGGTGAAGGGCTGTTTTGAGATTGACTGTACAGATTTGAAAAGCAGACTGAGATATATTTTACTCAACGACTACCTCTGACTCCCAAAGAAAGAAGAAGTGAATGGATCGCTGCATTATGAAGAAACTTGGTGTTGTGGTTCTCATTTAATGTCAGGAAATATTCATTTATTACGTATTTTTTGATGAAGTCATACCTTAACTTCTTAAGTTGCGTTCTGAGGACTGTCGCATAAGTTTATGGATGTTCTAGCGTATTTACAGCCGACAGTACCTATTTCAGAATATTTGCGATCACTCCTCGTCATCCATTCAATGTCCGGTCGGACGCTACAGTATTTTATGGCTAACGTTACTTTTCAGTAAAGCTCTTAGCGTTAGCATCTTTTATTTAGCCACATTTATCGTAACTGAAATGACCTGCAACTAACTTAAACAACCTCAAACTGAGGCTAATCCACTTCTCCAAATCCATATTAGCTCGTATGGTTCGTTGTTGAGTGCAGTTGTCCTTAATTTGATCTGATAATCCACATTTTTCCCGGGCTCACTGTATTTACTGATACATTTCACCATGTTTTTGCCACTCAGGGGGGCGTGGCCCCAGGCGGCAGTGGCGGCAGTGACGTCAGTGCGTACCCTCTATGGTCCACACTGTTTTGCGTCTCTTCTATAGATGCCACGGTATCTTAAGGTTATATTAGCCACAATTCCACTTCCACCTATGCCTGTTCTGACACTACCCCACTTCCAGCAGTCCTCTCCAAAAAGCCCACCCTCAATGTTTGTCAAAAATAATCTGAGCGCGCGCCAGCACGGAGGCCAGCACAGCCTTTCCCCTCTCTTTCCCCCCGAAGCTTTATTAACAGTGGCACACCACAATTAGCCACTGATCCCCAGCAAGGCGCTGTGTGGTTTTTCAGGCAGCAGGAAACTCATCACGGCTATAAATTGTGAGCATCAGCAGTCTGCAGCCAGCTCTGCTGTTTCGCCCCGGCTCCGGAGCGCTGCAAAGTGCTGATTCAGGTCGAAGGCACAGCGCAGGCAGTGTTGGAGTTCACCACCAGCAGGCTCTCCATCACTTTGACGGCTCAATAAAAACCAGTGTAAACTATTAATTGGATCATTAATTATTGATGCTGTTTTTACTACAACTCGAGAGGTGAGAGGAGAAAAGGGAAACGGGCGAAACAGTGTGTATGTTTAAAAACATAGTGCTATAGGAAGGTGACACAGTTTCGTGTTGAATGTCTGGCGAAGACCAATCTTAAATTATCTTATAGAAAAAGACTAACTAACATCCTTTATTTTGCACAACCTGTATCAAGATTATCCTTCCGTGTATAAAAAACCCAAAAGAGAATCTTTCTAAGATCTAGTGTTGGTTCCAGAAACCATTAATGAGGCTCTAACTTACATTGTCGCTATACAATGTCCACCTGTCTGCTGCAGTTAGTCAACTATCGCCTCCTTTTCTGTGCATTCGGCACTGATATGAGACCGCATGTCACGGGAATCAATACGGAGGAAAACACAGGGAGAGGAGCATCGCAATAAATCAGTCTCCAGCGCTCGCAAAACATGAGTCTGGCCCATTACAGCTGGTACACCCACTCATCTCCAGTCCCCTCCTTTTCCTCAGACTCCCCCCATTCTCATCCTACCAAGCCCTCCTCCTTCCCCAAAGACCTCCTCGAGTTATTGGAGGTTTCAGACCACGACATGCGTCTTGCTTAGCCTGCTTTTACAAACCCACCTCAGACAAGCTGAATTTATAAACGCCAAGATGCTGACAGGTAGAGTGCAGCCGGACTGTATATTTTTTGCAGTGTATACCATGTATTGATGATGTTAATACACTAAAGAATATTGCATGTTCAGATCTAAAGCGCTGGGTTTGAATCTCTCCGTTTATTACATATGAAGTCGACATATTTCATCTGAGACTCGCTGTTTTTAAAAATAATGGTTCGGTTGAATTTTCCGAACCAATTACCTGACTCTGCATGCACCAGATCACAGCAGCCGTAATTACGTCATAAATTAACGACAAGGCAAGTTATAACCGAATAAAGACCAAAGATAGCTGAGTATAATCAGCTGACTGAGAGCGCTCTACACCGAGCTACGGAAACTTGTTCAGTTCGGTAGTTCGTCCATCCAGGCTGACCTGTGGAGGAGTCAGGCAGACGCAGACAGAAACAACGGACCCTCAAAACAACCTCCCTTTTTTCCTCCTCTTATTTTTGTTCCACGGCTACCTGAAAACCTGGAAACTCCCACATCAATAATGTAGTTGCCTGTGCTGGGCTGCTTCCCTTGGTGTGGAGAACAGTTACATAACAAAGCAGACCAACTGGATTCCTCAGCTCTCCTCTATATTAAACATTTCAAGCATGTGGCAGGAGCTTTGGACTAGTCTGACTTACAAAAGCAAACTGTACTTTTGCACATTCCTTCCTTCTATATTTTATCCCTCTGTTTATCTAGAGGCAGCTGCTGCTCCAGCCACTTTTTTTTTTTTTTTTGGTTTTGTGCTTTTAACATTTTGGAGGTGAAGGCCTCTGTAATTACAGGTTTGACAACAAAATCAATTTGCAATTACGACAACTGTCAAGCAGGTGGAGCAGCCCAGAAGTCGACAGCCTAAAGAACTGCTTTTGATGTTGACTCTATGCAAAGTGGCATTTAATTCAGTCACTCTTGATTGTTTGCTTGCCGATGTGGGTTTACACACCTGGGAAAGTGTGTCTTCAAGCAGCTAGGACGTTTGCCGCGAGTGAGCTGATTCTGTTTCGTTGTTGTATTTTACAAAGACCAGGCAAGTGCTAATTTAATCTTCAAACAGTCTTACTGATGGTTATTGAAATAAAACTAAATAAAATTTGAAAAAATCCATAGCAGACCATACTGTAAAAAAGCCAGGCTCAGTTCCCATCAAAATTAAGAGACTACACGCAATTAGAATTTCATTACGAGGCGTGTTTCAGTCGTCACAGAGAAAATAGTACCTCTGCACACCATTGGATAGTCGCACAACCAATCAGAGCATCAAAGTGAGTGACGCTAAGCAGCTAAGTTTCTTAACTGTTCGTCCTTTGGAGTTATTTCTCTGTCGATATCTTTTACAGCGGACACAATGGCGGACTTTAACGGCTCGCTTCTCAGGCGGCAGCTGTAAAACAAATTCAACCCGATTGCTCTCAGATGATGTGGAAGACAACGTCACTGTTACTCGTCCGTCCATCACCCAAACAATATTATTGGCTAAGATCTTATCGGCCAAACTGGTATTGCTGACCAAACAACTGGATCATCTTGGACACAGTTTTGCCAACTACTTTTGTAAATACTTTCGTTTGACTACATATTTCAATCTAATCCTATTTTATTTTATATTTCTTTTTACTTGTGGTTTTTGGAGAGTGTTTCCTTTATGTGGGACTAAGCTACTGAGACCAAGTAATTTCCCTCACGGATCATTAAAGTCTGTCTAAGTCTAAGTCTAAATCTGATCACAATCAGTTTTTGCTCTTTTCCCGAGTGGACGGAAACGACAATCTAATATTAACACTTTGTAATGGGCCAAGCTGTAACTTTGAGGGCTGAAGAAATTAAGCTAACAAGGAAGTGACAAAAACTGCCACTCCAAAAATGACCACTTACGCCTGGCTCCGAAAACGAGTCAATCCGTTTAAAGCCCTGTGTGAAAATGCCTGTCTTTACGGTAGAAATGAACATCTTTGCAGCCTGATACTAAAAATGTTTGTCTCTATAACTAAAACTTTAGGGTGTGGCTGCTTCAATTTTAATGCTGAAAATTTTAGTAATTAGGATGTTGCGCTCTGACTTTCGGTGCTGCTTGTGGCTGAGCTGATCAGTTCTTCATCACATTGTTAACCCTGTTTTAATCCTGCATATTACAAATAAACCTGAATCTAAATGAAACATGCTCAAGTTGGATGAGCCAGCAGTGATGTCGCCACACTGAGATTCAAAACTGCTCTTCAAACACTATAAAAGTAACAAAGTCAAGGATAGCTGGAAGTATATGCTATGGAAAGTCATATAATCACCTTCGGCTCATTTATTACTTGAATTCATTTATATACAGCAGTGATTTTGGAAAATGATTTAACAACCTTGTTTGACTAGACACCCACGCCCCGGCTCCCTCCCTGTTTCCCTCTGTCTGTCAATTATGTAACACTGTCTAGTAGAACAGGCCGATTATTTGAAACAGCTGTGGCAGGGCTTAGCAAAGTGTGCCTTAAGACAGCAGCAGCGAGAGGAGAATGCCTTGAGAGCAGCAGCGCTAGATTCATTTAAAACTGCAGGCACACACATAAACAGGCATCCACACTGAAACATCTCTGGCCGGCTCACAGGCCTCCCCCTCAAAGGCACGAGAGCTGTTAGAGTAGAGTCATTAATAACAAACAGAAAATGCATCAACGCTTGGCACAGACATGAGGCTCATCATTTTAAGTTTTTTAAAGATTTTACCAAAATTCGGGATTTTTTAAAAATAAAAAATAAAAAAAATAAACTGAAGAGCTATGAAAATGATCTGCTCATTATGTAGAGAAAAAAGTAAATGCACTTAAATAAAATATTAATAAACCAATTTCGAGTATTATTGTTTCTTTAAAAAACTAAAATCTGAGCACGATCACATTTTACAAAACTAAAAATAATGAGCCACATACATAAAAATACACAAACATAGAGACACATAGTACATATATAGACTGCAGACTGGGGAATTTGAAGGTTATACAATTTCTGAGTCATAAACACGAATAATAATCATCACATGGAAGCGACAATAACTAATTTAACAAGATATATGTCAGATATATGTAACAAGATTATGTCAGTTGGCTTTACGAATGCACAAAAAAGTTAGCATGTGTAGAATTTTGCATTTGTATGATGTACGTTATAGAGCTGAATTAACCTATATATATATACACAGAAAAATTAGGAGAAACAGAGTGAGGCTGTCGGAGTGGTGGCTCCTACCTTTTTCGCTGACTGACTCACTCTCTATCTCCACATCCTCACAGCTGGTGTACTCTGGCGTGGTGGCCAGCTCCTCCTCCGAGCTGCTCAGTGACACCTGCCGCATCTTCCCTCCTTTTTTGGTTTTGTGAGGTTTGGGGGGTGGCGGACGCACTGACTCCGACTGGTCTGAGCTAAGAGAGTCATTCCTCAACATGCTCTCCATCTTCTCCCTCTTGGTCTTGCGGACAGCCGAACTAGGGTCCAAGTGGTGCTGCTGCCTCCTCATGGGATCCCCGCCCAGGTCTCCTCTTCGCAGATCCCCCGACCGGTCGCCCAGCACGGGGCTGCGGTGTGGTGTTGGGGGGCTGTGGTTGGAGGTTCTGTGGCCTCCGAGGCCGGGACCCATGGGCCCTGGGGAGGATCGGTCGACAGAGTAGGAGCGTTGTCCCACCATAGGCGGCCGGCGCTCGGTGAGATGTTGACGGGAAAGCCGGATGGGGCCGGGGTCATCCTGCTCCGTGTAGGCCAGGGAGACATCGCTGTGGCGGCGCTCGTGCCTCAACCGGCCCACTTCGGCGTGCATCCTCATCTGCTCCTCGTAGGGCTGCGGCTTGACGGGATAGCGCGCCAGGTTTGGGTCGCTGCGGTAGCGCGCCTGGAACTCCTCCTGACGTTGCCGCTGGAGGTCATACTCGCTGGGCGGTCCGTCTAGCTCCTGGTCGAGCGGGTATTCCTGCGAGTGCCAGCGCCCGGGCCCCCGCCGGTCCCGGTAACCCATCCTTGCCGCATCCACATCTGGGTACATGTGTGGGCCCCGCGGAGCCCGCCGAGGGTCCCCATCCCCATAGTCAGACGGTGATCTGGGCATGCCGCCGTCCGTCGGGGCATACTGTGAGTGGTCGCCCCCCTCCCTTTGGTCGTATTTTTGGTTTGGATCCCTGGATGCAGATGGGCTTCGTTTCCTGTGGATCAAAGAGAAAAGGAACAAAGAGTAGAATTTATTGGTTGTGCCACTTTGAACTGGACGCTGCCTGATTAATATTATTGTTGTTTTTTTTAAATATTCACTACACAGTTCATTAGATTTAACAGTACTGAGATTTGTGCGCTCGGGCTGTTAATGTTTTTTTTTGTCGTTCACATTGTCTTTTTTTCCTGGAGGGACTGAAAACCCGATGTCCTGTCTTTGTAACACAAACACACACCCAAAAATATTAAAAAACAAACAATGGGGCTGAACAGCAGGACGCAGCACCACTCCATCCTCTTACTGTCTGCTGGCGTTATATTACAACAGGCTAATACTATCATTTTAGCACACTTTACATGCAGTAGGTTTAACTATTAGACTTTACAGACAATACTTGCAAGCTCCTTAAGCTTGCTCCTTAATAAGAAATATGACATAAAATGGCACCAGTTTAGCTTTGATTATCCTAATGCATAAACAGAAGTTCGTAAGCAATTCAAACCCAGCGTGATCACTAATTCATTCTTCAAATAGACCATGTCATTATTAGCATCCGTTTAAGATACAGGGGCAATCATTTCTTTTGACAGTATCTGATTACTTTGTTAATATAAGAACTTAAATCCTAAACAACTGGAATGCAATAACAACAGGATGGCACCTGCACAGACATGACTTAATTATATTTCAAAAAAGAAGAAGAACTAACTACTAGGAACACTGATAAATATGGCATTTGGTAAATATTTGGTTTCACTGATGCACGCAAACTAAAATCCCCAAATGTCTTTTGTTGATTGAATTGATAGCAACTGATTTGGTTGGTAAATCTGTGAAAATATCTAAAAGGGTAATTTTTTCAAGTATATTACAGTCAGCAGTCTCATATTTCTATGATTAGATTTGTCAATCATTTTATCATTGTTTGGTTGTCAGAGAGGAAACCAGCCAGGAAGTGGATTTAGAGCCCGGAGGAGGCTAACTGTGCGTTAATGCATTTATTCCTTTGTCCAGAATCAATTATTCATGAGCCACTTTTCTCCTACATTTCTCCCACTTTTCCTCTAAAGTAATAATGACATCTTGGTGAGGAAAAAGCTCTGTGAAGCATCCCCTTAATTTTGTACGTGACAACTTTCCATAAATTTCAAAAGGCTTCATAAATCACTCCTGCCAGCCTTGCTCACTGGCCGAGGTAAGGACTCCTCGCATGTGATTGGCTGATGCACTGAGGAGGACAGGGGAGGTTTGGCCCTCGCCTGGTGGATCTACTGAATCTGCAGCGCACTAAATACGAGAACCGCGCCGAGGCACGTGCGGGCAAAGGCGCTTTTTTGTCTTTCCCGAGTTGAATTTCTACTGAATAATCTCACTAAAGCAAAGTGCCAGCTCTTTGGAGAGTCAGAGTGATAAATGAGCACTGTGTACAGTTCATGAACTGCTGTATGGTTAAAATATGGGCTGTTAGAGTGGGGCAGAAGTTGAGCAGTAGGGCAGCACAAAACGTGCTTTCCATCAACGCCGGTAAATAAAAGGACGTTTCACTCAATAGCAGAAGGGACGGGGTAGAAGCACAACTATGAGAGCACGAAATAACATATACAGCATGTTGCAATCAGCAGGATGACTCCGCGTCACATGAATGCTAATGCTGCTCCCTGAATGCTGGATGGGCATCAGCTCACTAACCACTGACAACTTCATAAAGACATAATGTGTTTACACGTTGCTTTGCTCTTCGTAAATGGCTACAAATATCAATTTATTCTGTTTTAAATGTTATATTAACTCATCAGTATGTTTCATATTCAAGTTGTTTGTTTAATATCATCTTGGAATCAAATTACTTGTATGGCAAAAGGCTTGCTTGCTAGCTGAGAGACAACGGTAAGAATTGGCACCATAGTGCAGCGCAATGCAGCTTTAAGCCAATTATCAAACCGTTTAATAGAGTGCCAGTTTTAGCCTGTTTTTCCACCAGATGTGGAATATTGCTATTACTTTGTTTCTGCGTTTTGAATGACTTTCTCCTAAAAAAAAAAAAAAGAACCAGCTGCACAAATGCCACCATCTACGATGTGACATTCTTCAACTGCAAATTGAGCCACGAACTTGACAGATGAGAGATTTCCTAAGAAATGCAGTAAAACAACACAGCGGCGGTCAAAGCACCGAAGATAAAATGGAAGCGTAAGAAATGAATGTGAGAAAGGTTTGAAGAAAGACTTCCTATGCCTCCTTCGCACAAAAACAAACGCCTCTGATCACCTCGGCGTCCAAACGAGCTGGTGATTCACACCGGGCTGCAGAAAAACACATAGGGTTGCTGCATTATTCATGAGGTGCTCCTGGACACGAACTGAGTGGCGGTTCATTCACAAATTCAAAGTGAAGCAGCTGCAGAAATTATATGCTGGAGTAGGAGAACAGGCACCGTGACTTGGAGTAGAAGCGCGGAGGAGTGTGTGATGTGCATGAGAAATATCTCTCCATAGTGACTTGATGCTCGCAGGAGGAGGTGTATGCTATGCATGTGCACATGTTCACATGTGCATGCTTGCGTTATTTATGTGTGCTGCACCGGCTGCTTAAGTAATCCTTTACTTTGTCTCCCGGAACGTCCTTAGGGCTCCGGGCTAATGTCCGCTGGGATGCTGTCTTGAAATGCTACACCCAAAACACGCGCATGTGCACAGCAGATGCACGTAGCAACTACAACAGACATTAGCAAACTGACCATTGACAAGCGCTAACTCATCTTGACACAAGTATCACATTTCCCTGCTCCCATTTAGCCTCGTATGTCCCTTCTGTCCAAACAGAGAAACGTCTGCGGCGAGTAGCAAACAAGCTAGCAACCCCCGCTGCACTCTATCAGCCTCTGCATCATGATGCTAATGCTGTCTGTGTTGAACCAGCCTGCAATATATACAACAGAGCAGTGGCGCAGCACTAAATTTTGCACTGTGCAATATTCCCCCGTTTCTCCAGCTGCCGCTGCTACTGTAATAGCCTCTCTGCATATCCCTCTGAGCTCGCCACGGCTCTGCCATGACACACTCTGCTGATCCTAGATTTGCATTCCGCTCTCAGTGACACAGACAGAGATAAAGACAGGAGAAACAAATGCGAAAGGGGAGATAATATATCGAGAAAACGAACGAGAGGGATTAAAACAGAGCGGACGCCAGTTAACTGTGGCTGGTGTGCGTGCGCTATGTTCGGCATCACGTTTGTCCGGCTCAAGCGTGAAGAAGCAGAGGATAGGCTCCCGTGGGATTACGATGCAAGTGACGCGGCACTGAAGACGGGTTCCTGCAATGGATGTGTCACGAACCACGCTGCAACACACTGCTCCATCACATCCCTCCACACTGCATTGCAAGATGCGCGTGTGACGCTGTCACCACGGACGCGGCACCGGGCCGCAGCGCAGGCAGCGTGGTCTGCAGCAGATCGACAGCGCGAACCAACCTGACGGGCCAACGCCACAGGGACACGCTCACCCCCTCCGGGGAACGTTGTCAGAATACAGGCTTGGGTTTCTATGGATTCCTGCTGTGGGAATAACAGCAGCCCTCGTCGCTGCTGTTGTCCTGTTCTGAGCTAACTATAGAAATCCTCTGCTGGAACAGTGTACCGTTCAATTAGAGACAAGGACAGACTGGCTCTAAATTTCGGATGTGATACTCTCTTCATTTTGCATACAGTATAATTAAAACCTGAATGCTTTTTTAACTAAAACGGAGCTTCTTTTGGGTCTTTACGATGGTTATTTTTGATCATCAGACTTTGACATCTCTAAGGCGTCCTGTTCCAGATTTTGTTAATGTTGTCAACACCGCCCAACCTAACACACCTCCAGTGCCACGGAGGTAATTCCAGTTATAATCATCTTTTTTCAAGTACACCGTCTTTATCAAAAGCAGAATAATGTATCAAATCCATGGCTCACAAAAAAAAAACAAACAAAAAAAAAACACGGGATTACACTATGGCCCTGAAAGATTAAAAAGTGTGACCCAAAAAGATTAGAAGTGACCCGACATGCTCGCCATGATAAAGCCTTTACATGATGTTATTTGCCACAAACACAATACAATACAAAAAAAGAAAAAAAGAAAAAAAGAAAAAAAAGAAAGTCTGCCGGTGAACTGAGAGGCAGGTCTGTGTGTTGCGAGGCTGTGGTCCTGGATGCACCCCTGCTATGACCTACTGTCGGGATACGATCGGAAATATCCACGGCCAGAGTCCCGCTTCCAGGCCACCAACAGACTAAAATATCTAACTGTGTCACCAACTTTCTCAGTTTGTGAGTGTATACATGCATGCGACATTCCAGATTGTGTCAAAGGACTATTTCATGAAAATCAAACCACTGAATAATGGGAATCAAATTACTGAATAATGGGAATACTTTACCCTTTAACCTAAAGGCTCTGGGCACACAAACCAATGTGCTTCATGGTGCCCTAGGGATGCACAGTATTGGCTAAAAGGATTATTTATCGCATTATTCATCCATCTTGGGCATGAAACAGCTGAACATAACAGAAAAGTGCACTGGCCGGCATAATGCGTTGTGTTACATTTGCAGGTAAAGGAGATAACCGCAGTATTTTCAAAACAATTTCCTGGTACGGGTCAAACAGTTTGATTGAATGCTTACGAGCTTAGAGTTCGTATAAATCATCATGACAAGTTTAATTGAGCTTTGCGGAAGGCAAAGTTGGGACCATATGATTCATTTCCTGCTTCCTCTTCACCTCCTCTCGCACCTACTGCAAGACCAAAAATATGCTTTTATAAAGGAAGTGAATCAATACGCGCATTAAAATCGAGAGTGAATTAGACAATGCGGACCTTTGTTCCCACATCCATTTGCCTGGAGGTTACGCTTATATTCCATTTAAAACCGAAGAAATGCCACAAGCTCAAAGATCAATAATTCAGAGTCAATGAGGAGGCTTTCAGTGACTGATGAACCCTTCACAGATGTTGCTGGTTTCATGCTGTCAGCTGAATGCGTAGGCACCAAGACACATGTACACACTGACACACTTACTCACTCTCTTGCCACAACACCCTCAATCAGCACATCAGATAATAGCTTGAGCTTTAGCCTCTTTGTGGTGCCGTGAAGATCAGAAAGCCACAACCACGTCTGTGCTTTCCAGTGCCACTGTGACACTTATGCCCCTCAGAAACAGAGCACCTGCACCACTACTGCAAAATAAAATAAAAAATTCCCAAATGTACAGCTTCCTGTACATGCAAGCTACATGCCGATACCTATTCTGTAATGTTTTACAAATATGGAATATATCAACTGTGAATTACACTTACCTGAGGAAAACAGCTTATAAACAATTCAAATCAATCAGACAATTACAAGACTATCAAATAGATCAATTAAAATGAGATATTTTCTCACATTCTACATCCAAATGGCTCATAACAGACTAAATCCCGCCATACTGAAAGTAGCTGTCAAATCCGGGGATCAGTTCAAATCTCTGCCTGGCTGCTCCACGCAAACACGTTCCATGCACAGTCCGTTTACAAAAGCTGTCCGGTCCGATCCAAACTACTAAATAGCAGCGCTGGCTCACAGCCCACGTCCAGGTGCTTGTTGTTTTTTCCAATCCTTTCTCCTCCAGTACCAAAAAAAATAAAAAATATTCTAGTTTTATTTCTAGGGAGCGATGCGATGACCTACACCCAGCAGCAGATTCAGTGTTGCAGCAGCAGCAGCGCTCTTCGGACAGAGCGTGTGACACCAGCTCTGTCTGCACTGCTTCTGCCGCTGCTGAAACATGTTAAATAAGGAAGCCAAAACCAATCAAGGTGAAAATGCAATGCTGCCCCCATGGGGATGGTGCCACCTCTACTTCGTGTGTAATGGAGAGATTTTCAAATGAGAACAAATGAGTTGCGCTGCATCGCAGAGTTGTCCTCTTGGAGGAGATCTGCTTCCCCTTAATGACAACAGTGCAACCCGGAACCATCTCTATCGAAAGGAGGAGATAACCAAAAAGAAAGACAGCAAGAAATAAAAAGGGCTACATGTGCACATCTCAACTGAGGACACTCAGAGAAGAAGAGACAGGAAGAGGAAAAAAACACTTCTAGTCCCTTTGGAGGAGCAGTGTTACGCTCCCTTTCAGGACTAACAGAGTGGGCCGCTGTGGATCTAAAACGCCTGTCAGGCTAAAAGAAACGCTTCCAATCCTCCTGTTTCCAAGTATGATGAAACCAATTTAAATTCCTCTGGATACCACACATTTTTCGGTGTAGCCTGCCTATTGCCCTGCGTTGTTTCTGCCAGTCTGCTGCAAAGCAACCTGCCACACTGCTGGATGTGGATGGCACAGTTTACGGCCCCGCTGCTACTGCCGCTGCAAAGGATTCTGGGGGCTTACTTTGGGGGCATCGGTCGGGAGTTGGGTTGGGCAGGGCTGTTCAGTCCTCCACCTCGGAAAGGATTACTTTTTTTTTGTTTTTTTGGTTGATTACTAGCTGACATCTATCACCAATCACAAGCAGATGAGGGAGTCTCGCCTAATCTCATTCAGCCTGACATCTGACCGTTAAACTGAACAAATCACATGGTTTATGTTTTTTTTTTTTTCGTTATTATTATTATTCACAAGGTGGATTTTCAAGTGTCAAGTTAAATACGCAGACGGAAAAGACAGATACAGGGAGGGATAAAGAGGGAGATGAAAAGAGAGATTTGTACGATAAGTCTAACTGGTGAATGTGTGTGGGTGGGTGTGTTGTGACTGACTGTATCTGAGTGTTACCGTCTCACCCTCCGCGCCCTTCTGCCGCGACACTTTTCACATCTGTCACCATGTTTCACCAGTCACTTTCTGTCCTCCCATCAGGTGGGAGATGGGACTAATAAGGCGGGAGATGAGCTGTTGACACAGCGTTTCCCTGGGCGGGCTGAAGTAGGGGGGAACGGTAAAGGATTCAGCGGGGGAGTCTTATCGCCACAGAGTCAGAGACAAGGGCAGTCGGTCGGCCTCTCAGTACCTTTGAGTGGCTTCTGACTGACATTCCAGTGCAGTCATACTAAAAATCAATTCAAGTACCTGTGTTCCAAAAAGGGGGGAAAGGATTTATTATTCAGGGAAATCTTCCGCAACACCGTCAAGTGGTACCACAAGTACGAAGAGCAAAGATTCCGTTCCGTATCCTCACTTCTGTATATCGGATCGACTTAAGAGCTCACACTTGACGCTGTAACTGTCCAGACGCTCCCAGTGCTTCCAGAAGCTCGTCAGGAATGTAAACGGATCGGGGCTGGAGGCTAGAGGACTGAATTATGGACCGCTGTCCACGTAACAATAGTGTTTTTTTTTAACAGCTTTTCCATCCGGTCCTATTCTCTTGTCACAACATTTAAACGACACTGTAGGTTCTCACAGCTACAAGCCACCAACTTTTGTCTCGTTTGCTTTCAGTAACTACATCTAAAGATGACCAGTGTTCGCAGATTTGGGACAATTAAAACAAACCATGATCCAAACCACAAATTACTATTAAAATGGTTAAGGTGCAGAATGTTACTGCTGCAAATTTTACTTTCTAAATCAAATATTTTGAGCTCATGAGTGAAAAGAAATGTCAGTTTTGAATGAAAGTAATTAAATTATAATCCCCTCACACATGCGCAGCCCGGCAGCCCGATAGCGCCGTTTCATTCATAATAGCAGATGGTGGCCGCTGCCCCACTTTATTTATTATGCCCCTGCTCTTTGGAAAGTTTCGCGTGGACAGAGAAGTTGAGCAGTGTCACAAACAGTTCAGATGACAGCGTCTGCAGAGCTGGCGAGTGTATTCGCTAATTGGCTACAACAACAGAGACTTCGTCCTCCTGTCTGCGTGCAGACCTCGTGCTGCCTTGTGTGATCATGCTATGTTTATACTCCGGATGGTTAATATATCTTCCGCACTGCACCGCCTGTTAGGTCTCCTTTTTAAGAAGAGGCACTGCTAGCGCTCTATGTAGGCCAAGCCCCAGCAGAATATGCCATTAAGATTAGCTACAAGTCAGGACTGTTACAGTGCCGCTCGCTTCTCCCCTCCCTACAGAGAGAGGTTAGAGGAGCAGAGCATGTGTACATTTTTTTTTTTTTTATCATATTGCCAAGACCTTGCGAGCATTAGAAAAATGCACATCACAGCTGGAATTTAATAAAGCAATCACCTATGTGGAGCAGAGAAACAGCCCGGCGGTTTGCCGGGGCAAATTTGGAGCAGTGCAGGAGCATTGTGTAATTTTCATGCAGCCGAATTCAGCTCGAGTTGAACAGAGTTACAGTCTAATACACAGAGCTACTGGGGAGTGGGGTGTGGGCGTCCTCTGGAGAGCCCGCAAGTAATCAACAGAACAGAATTGGTGGGTAATTATTTTGTATTTGAAGCTACGATAATGTACACGTGATTGGTGTTCACCTGTGACCACACCATCATCATCATCATCATCATCATCATCATCATCATCATCATCATCATCATCATCATCATCATCATCATCATCATCCCGTTCATGCCTTCTAAGGAAACCACATAACAGCACACGTGACAACATCTAGGAAACAAAATGCAGCCTCCCTTCGTTTGGGGGTTTTGGAGTGTCTGTAACATAAGATATAGTATTTGCACAGATGTAGGAAAACGTGCAGGTTGCGTCTGTGGTTATAGCGTTTCTCTGCACCCAACATCCCTGGTGGGTGGGTGCCCAAGAGTGTTTTTTTTGCACCCTTAAATACAAACAACACTGATGGAATTTTATCCCGGAGTGCATCCAGCTTAACATTTAGACACATCCGTGGAGACACTCCCTTCTCGCCTGCTGCTGCTGCGCTGTATGTTGATTGCACAGTGCTTGTCAGTCATTATTCATTTTCACAAAGTGCCCTGTGTAGAGGGCCTATTGAGATTTGTCAGGCTATTTCACAAACCAGCATATTCTATTGTAACCAGACACTTGGCTGTATTTCTGTAATGGGAAAAAATGTCTTAAGAGCCAGGGTCTCCCCATCTTGTTCTCTCTCTCTCTGACACACGAGTAATTGCCCACACACACACACACACACACACACACCCACCCACTCCACACGAGCATTTCTTCTTGGTTCTGCTAAGTATGCATTTTTCATTCCAGTGAGCAAACTGCATTTGAAATCAAAGGCGGTGACGCTGCACGGCTGTCTGGCTACGCAGAAAGTGAGGAGGTAATGAAAAAAGCTGAGGGGTGAGTCAGAGGATGCTTTAATAATCCTTGCTGCCCAAAATAACATCTCTGGGGCTGGATGGACCCACAGCCCTCTTGGGAAACCGGCAGCCGTCCAGGCTGGTCCGGACTCGTCTGTCCCTCCATTTCCCCTCCCCGCTTTTCTATCGTCCTCTGAGTCTATCATAGTCAACAGATAAGACTGCAATAGCACAGCACGACGCGGCAGGCAGCCAAGCCGTCCCCGTACGAAACACACAAGACTAAGTGGCGTGGAGGGGGGCGTGCGCACTGAAGACTGACAAGCAGCGCAGGAGGTGTTATTCAGTCGGTGGGCAGAAGAAGTATGAGGTCTGGACACAGGTGAGCAATGTTTCTTTGGTTATTGTCCAGTCACTGATGATAAATGGTGATGGGGTCCGAGTTAAATAGCTCTTCTTGTTGGGTTCAAGGTTGGGTCTCCATTGTCCCATACGACACCTCGCTGCGCCTTTTTTTCCACAGGCAGCCAACAAACAGAGGCATGAAATGAGCCTGTCATCTAGTATTACAGATGCCATTCTAATATTTCTGAATCTCTTCTAGATGAGGAAACCGAACTTCTTAAAGTCACATATTGTAGGTGAAAGCTTAACATGACTGTCTCCCACAATATCATGGAAGACAGCAATGCAGAAGGCTATAATATAAGCATGACAGCATTAAGAAGAATTTAATCGTATCGACTACTTTTACATACAGGCTATATATTATATATATATTTAACAAACAGAAAACTAAAATGTGCGTTGTTGGTGTGTCTAAAAAGCCACTTAGCGATATAACCACATATGAACAGTATCTTGGGACAACCCTTAAACCAGGCTCTTTGCCGTAACAATCAATTGACGAGCTGCTGAGCACAGAGTCGGGACATCGAGATGCGGGGTGCAGACGAAGAATTCAACATCAGGAGTTGTTCCTAATGCGGCCAATAGTGATAAGTTACTAACAATAAATGGGGACTTTTAGCTCTGCAGGTGGCATCTAAATGGACACAGAAAAACAGTCTTCGCTCACAGTCACAATGATGCACCTCTGTGCCTGGGCACAGGACATAATCAAAGCAGGATACATCCTAGTTTGAGTATTGTTTAATATTTGTCCGAGTGAATGCTAGGCAACTGAATTTGTTTTAGACAGCAACAGAAACACACAGTTTCACAGGCTTTATCCACCGTGGTGCTAAACTAGGAATAAAAAAAATGAGGAAGTGCAGAAAATCCACATACCGGTGCGTACAAGAATCAGACACATTAGAAAATCAAATTTTCTCAATCCTGTTCTGGGACCAATTCTCTAAATTCTGTGTGTGAAACTGTTTCTTCACTTTAGAGAAATTTCTATTTATTTCAGCTCATTTTTCTCACTCATCTCCAGTTTCACTCACTTTCCCTCCTAAGACTGCCTTCAGTTGGACTCAAACACACGTGGTTGATCGAAGGCTTGCCCTGAGGCAGGAGTAGGTGTGTATTAGGGTGGCAGAGTTTCCCAACCTCCTCTGTGGAACACTTGTCTAAGGGATGTCAGTGCTCTGCTGATCCCAGTCATTTAATAGAAACGTAAAGGTCTTACAACACAGAGTATTTTTCTACTATTCAATGCCAGTTTTAATTGCTAACTCAATTAGTAATAATCATTCAGTCGTTCCAATAATACAAACCGAGCAGCAGCCTCCAGTCCACACGGAGGTGCAAAGAACTGCAGCTCCTTGGATGACTACTTGGGATGGGCTCAAAATGCCCGTCTTTATGGCGGAAATGAAGTTTGCAGCAAAGTGCGAAAAAGAACTGTGTTTGTCAAAGAAGCCAGAATTGAAAACTCAGATGTTATGCAAAAATATGTTCTAACACAACTGCAGCACTTGGAGTTTTCCCAACAAAAAATTGCAAGCTTTGTGACAAAGTTTTACCTTTCTTCTCCGTCAGACAAAAAAAAAAAAAAAAGCCACTCGCTGTGTGCTCAGCAGAAAGACCTTTTCTCCTGCACTCAATGCCATTGACAAGCCAGCGTCTCAATCGATGAACCCACGGTCAGACCTTTGAAGAGCGAGCCCCAGACCAAAGGGCTGCGTGGGTTAATTGTAATTGCATAAGACAGCGCCTGTAAGACATGCCATGAACCACGGTGCTGAACCGGCCAGAGGGGCCGTGCTCTGAGAAAATATTTAATCTACGACTTATAGGGGCGTGAGGAGATGGAGGAGCTGAACTTATTTTCTGATCTATTTAATTACCCGGGTCACATTTACCCACCTTTCTGCCTGTAGATTACTAGATCTGCATTCATTATAGGCAGTCGTCTGTCATACATTATAAGATATTTTATAAAGATTGTGACATTAAATGATTTTTTTTTGTTTAGATTCCCATGTGGCACTACACAAAACATAAAAGAAACAACCATTAAACATGTTGCACAAATTAGATAAGACATGTAATGACGCATGGCAAGGAAGAGGGAAAGCTACGCCATTCAGTAAGCAAAGAGAGGTCTGTGAGTGGTACGGGATCGAGAGAGACGTGTGAATAAATGCAAGAAGCCCGGGCGGTGAAAATTGAAAAATCTTCAAAGTCAGCTCCTTCCCTCGTCCTAGCCACCCCTGGAGATCAGATCAACTACTATCCTAAAACCTAATGAACTAGTAAACACTGGGAATTGAATGAATATTACATGGGGTTTCATTAATGCCAGCCAGCAGACTCCAAAAATAATGAAGGCAAGAAGAGGGAGCGGGAAGGAACAGTTACTGGAGCTCCTTCTCTGTGTTTACTCAGCATCTGCTTGCCAGAGAAGGAGGCTTTTGATCACTCCTCGGCTGGGTTCTCCTCTCTGCTGCCTGGGAAGAGAAACCCGGGACGCCGTGAGCGCCGTCAGGGCCGGCTCATTTGCAATACAAATGAACTGAGCTAATTGTGCACGTGTGGGGAGACGTGGGTGGGTGGGTGGGTATGGGGAGGGGGTGGGTGGCAGCACACACGGTTGCAATGTTTGCAAAATATGGAAATAATTAATCTCATTGAGCTCGTGAAATACCATCAGTGTTTCAAAAGAGGATTTGAGCATAGGCTGGGGATGAGGTGGATGATGATAGCGGCGGACTGGAGAGACACAGATGTTTAGATTAAGCTTTTTCATTTTGCTCTATCACGTGGCTTCTTCAAGTGTATTTTTGGTAATTGAATAAATTGGAGCATAAAAAAAAAGGAAAAAAAGATTTGGATTTGGGGCACAGCAACAGGATTATGTGAAGAGTAGTCTATTTCCCATTCATGAAACAATGCAGGATATGCTAGCAGGTCAATCGTGCATTTGGTATGTGGAGTGGAAATAGTAATAGGAGACACGTCAAATACTGAAACGAATTCAGATGTTTAGGCCCTAGAATATAAATTGTGGCTAGGATGAATTCCATATATGCATATATTACTCTACCTGCAACAGTATAGTTTGACATCACATAGACTTCAGCGTGCTGAATAACAGGGATTCAGTTAAGAAAGTCCACCTTCTGACCTTCCAAAGGTCTGACCTTATAAGCGTCTTTAATCAATAAATCAAAGGTAAAACAAGAATGATGATGCTGTGAATCACCTTTAGGAGCAGACAGAATTAGATTTCAATTAACAACTCCACTGACCATCAAGGCCAGAGGAGGATTTGTGGAATAACAGGACACACATATATACCTTATATATGTGCATATACACCACTAAACTCTACACTAAAGGCAAACTTCCACAGCGAACTGAACCCTTCTTTTGAATGTTGACTATTACCTGACTTTGACAAATAGCATTGAGGCATATGGCTGAAAGCAAAGCGCTATCCATGTGGCATATGCAGTTTTTTCTTCTCTCTCTCGGCTATCTACAAACAGATGACATCAGACATCTGGTTGGGAGGAGAGAAAAAGGCCTTTTAAGAGAAAAAAAAAAAAAAGACCTCCCAGGAAATGGGCTTCAAACACACGAGGATACGAGTTCGGCCACATGGACGCTCACTAAGAAGCACAAGGCCGGTCTCATATTTACGCCACTAAGCAGCCTTCTCTTCATTCCACTGGTTAGTGGGAAGGGGAGATGATGAGGACCTGGGGCAGCGCTGCAAGCGGAACCAACTGAAATGCGGTCGCACTGAGAGGACGCTGTACCTACTGTAACTCGGCCATTAATGGCATGTTAAGGTTGAGGCTCGCACACGTACACACACATGCACGCATGTGCCTATTCAGCCTTTGAGGGAATCAGTCTCGCTCCGTGAGCATGAAAAGAGCCCAGATGTCAGCGCTCTGCACAGGCCGGCATTTCTGATGAAAAGTACTCCCTCTGTCTCTCCTTTGTTGCTCCGTGTCCCTTTCTGTACCTTCCTCGTCCTGGCTCACTGCCGGGGACCTGCCCCGCCAGGCCGGACGAGCCTATACAAAACGCACATCCTTGTGGGTGACATCAGATGCGTTCCTCGCTGCGGGACCGTGCTACGGCGACCTGTAACCAAACCTCAGCAAAGACATTTTCACCTCCTTCTCTGCGCGACGGCTGCAGTAGCAGCAATGGCAGCTGGCCTGGGGCTATAGGGACATTAGCCTGATGTTTATCTGGCTACACAGCCTACCGCTAGCTACCCGTTCTCTCTCTCTCTCTCTCTCTCTGTTCCTTTTTTTCCTCTCTCGGCCTGATGCTGAGATATGATTTGGTGAGAGGAGACAGGAGTCGAGCATATCGATTCTGCCTCCACCTCTATTATTCCAACTCTCTCCACTTCCCCTCTGCCCACTTCTCTTCTTTCCCTCTCTAGCGTGCAATCATAATAACCCCTCTCTTAGACGCCCAGGCAATAAACCAGGCCTTCCTCCTTCCAGTGCGCGTCTCCCTCGGCGAGGACAAAGCCAATAAAGGGCCGGCTTAATTACAGCTGCTGAGCGCCGCCAACACCCGGGTGCAACACCACGGGGCTGAGGGCGTGCTGAACGTGGGCGAGCCGTGTCGGGATGCTGGGGCGAGGCGGAGGTTGTAAAAGAGCTACCGAGGACACAGTCGGACTCCCACACCTAAACCCTCAAGACGTGGTTTTATAGTACTCAAAGAGACGAATAAAGAGTTGATGGCAGCCTTGAGGCTAACTGGGAATACGTGGGAAGAAACGAAGAATGATGTTATCCCCTTCTACCGAGGAGCCCTTCAGCCAGGATTTTAACTCCCAGCCCAGTCAGCTCGATTTTGCATCCGCAAAGCTTTAATGTGCACCTGTGGAAATGAAAAGGAGGGCATTGCTAAAAACCAAAATATACACTCAATTGACCTACCCGGGATAAAGAATGATCATATCATCAATCAAATACGGCATCAAGGTGGACACACAACTACATCACGAAGTGTCCATGGCTGTGGAGAGCCAAGGGAAGGAATGCTATGGATCTATGCCCTTGTCTCTTGTTGTTTCAAGGTCTGCAGTTTTCTCCTCCTCCTCCTCCACCTCCTCCTCCTCCTCACCTCTCTCCTTCTCCCTCCTACCCCTTTACTTCCATTTTTCTCCTTTCCTTTCCCCCAGTTCTGTCACATCAACATGAATCTAAGGCTCCAGGGGTTCAGAGTCCCATAAGCGGCAGTCTGCTCTGTCTGCCTTGTCTACAGCTCTGTCACCATGGTGACTGATGCTTGGGTGTTCTTGCCTGCTCCTGGTACTTTCTGTCTTCTCCTTGCTGTTTTCACTCTCTGCTTTGTCTCTCTTCTGAACCCCTCTCACTCCGCCTCACATCCACAATGCTCGTTGTCAACACGAGTCGAGAAAAACGCAAGAGCGGGAATCGAAGCGGCAAATGTACGTCTTAGATGCAACGTGCACGACAGGATAGATGTCAGAGAACAGATGTGAAATTATCATGGGGAGGAGGGAATGTGTTATTTCTACGTGCTTAAATCAATTTGTTTATTTTTCTAACCTAAAAAAAAAAAAGAGGAGGTCGGCTTTGAGTTGCTCATCTTCTTATGCAAGGAAATGCCCAGACATGTCTAGCAATGGATACAGCTGCAGCTCTAGTTTACGGAAGTAATAATTCAGATAACCACCTCATTCAGTTTTAAGATGCAGCTGCAATTTAAAACACACTATTCTAGTTGGTTAGCTGCCTTTTTAACATCCCCGCTCTGTCTTGCTCCGAAAACTGGATAGTTTGATTGCCCAAACTAACTAAGCGTTGCACATGTTTTGCTATACTGTGCTGCAATGTTAAGGATAATAGCTTTAGGACTGCTCCGGACGGATGAAATGAAAAGGAACTCTTGATTGAGCCATCTCATACCTCCTCAGGAAGTAATCAAGGGTGGAAAGGAGGTTCATTTTAATCAGGTGCATTCATTGGCATTGCAGCAGTTCCGTGTAATGTTTTCTGTTATGTGTTCATATTCTCTCCGCAGTCAGCGGAGTCTCGTCGGCGAAGCGTAATGTAAACCCACTTCACTTGTCAAGTGGTTGCAAAATGTTGGTTTCAAATTCAGTTCTGTGCAGTTCAACACATCTGAGCATGAACTCTAAGATAATGTAGATAATTAAAGCATTTTTTTTAGCAGTAATAGATGTCAGTAACTGTACAAAGCATACCACAAATACAAAAACGTGTTAACATTTCAAATCAGAGAAAACATTACATAGAGGAGAATTTTGGAGAAACATTGTCTATATAAACATCAGCTTATATTCTAAAATGAAGATCAGGCATAACATTATGACCACTGACAGGAGAAGCAAATAACATCGACCATCTTATGACAATACAAGTTTCTACTGGGAAACTTTTGGACTTGACATTTCTGTAGCTGTTACTTGTACTACCCACCTTGGCCTAGACCACACCAGGCACCCCCACCCCACAGCAATGGCATTTCTTCCCAGGAGGATGCAGCCCGACACATAAACACACACACAAAAACAGTAACAGTAACAACTAAAATGCACACAAGAAGAACGGCACAGGTGTTGACCTGGCCTCCAAATTCACCAGATCCCAAACTGATCAAATCAGAAAGCCCATGTCCATTCTCTGATGAGCCAGAACCATTCTGGAGGCACAAAGGAGACTTACACAACATTAGGAAGGTGGTCATAATGTTATTCCTGATTGGTGTAGGCTACAGCACACTGAACAAAAATGACTACTTCATCCACCTGCCTTTTGGACATAGTTCATGCTTTTTGTTAGCCAGAATACTCTTTGTTTTATTGCTACCTCAATATTTTTCTTCGCATCCTGCAAACACTAAGATTAACAGACTATTGATCAAACATTACACCGCTATCACTATGGCAACTCCATCGCCGGAGAGGACAAGTGACAAGACGGTGGCGGGGGCGAGTGGGGCGCAAAGTCAGAGGGACTCCACTTCAGAGGAACCTTCACTGCAGAACTGACAGTGCTGGATGTAAGACAGTTTTCCTCGCATCTGCAACATCACACGTTAGCTACAAAATGCAGAAGCGCATGTAGAGCTGCAAAGACGCCACCACTGCCGGAGCGCACCGCGAGTCGGCGGGTCAAAGTAAACAGCTGTGAGTATGAGGATGACTCACTAAAAGCACGCCCAAGATCGTGGAGCCCTTTTAAAATCATTAAACACCGGCCATATGGGGGTGTGTTTAATATACCGGATTTGAAAATCAGTCATAGTTTCAATACATTGCATCTACGCAGAAAATCAAACAAGCCATTCACATTCCACTTACACTGCAACACACCGGTTACAAAAGGCTCATCTGGGAAAAGACTACGAGATGTGTACCACAAACTCAATAACATCCCTTCTAATGCTTCATACAGCAGTCCCACAATAGACACACTTTGGTGTCAGGCATTTTAGAGAAGCGAGCACAAAGAGCTGCAGCAGTGGATGGATGACAGGCTGAAGGTGTGTGTATGTGTGCGTACTATAGCCGGGGCGGCGAGCATGGCTGCAGTTTAAACGTAGTGACCACTCAATTCAGAACCATTCAAGTCTTCTAAGAACAGATCTCCACACCCCATTAGGACCTCTGCTGACGCACACATGCATAATACATGGAGGCTGGATCTAAAAGCATACAGCCCATTACAAGGCCCTGCCCGGGCAAGAGAGCAACAAAGAAAGAAACAGACTCAAACACAAACAGCCCGGATCGAACAAATGGCTAAGTTGGCTAACCGCTGAAAACAGCACACGCCGTTGCTCTCCGGCGTTGCACTGCTGTGTTATCAGTCAGCTACAAGATGCTGCTCACAAACCCAGAAATCAGCAGACAAAGACTCTGTCACTGGATGCATTACACTGGGACAGTAATGAAAATTAAGATAGTCGTGTAAAGACTCAAGGATTTCAGGGTACTTTACAGGAACTCAGGTGTCGGCCTACTATCTAAATGTGCCCCCCTTTACATATGAACACATATCGTTGAGACGGAGGCATACACTTGACTACCACTCCGAGACTGTTTCCACAAAAGAATTTTGCTGAGTCGAAAAAAAAAAGAAAAGAAAAGAAAAAAGGTAGTGATGAAAATAAGTTCAATTTAATCAGTCAGATGTGATGATTGCTGGATCACAGTTTCCAGGCACAGAGGCCCCTGTTCCACCCTTCCAGTGGCTGAGTGTTCTGGCCATGTAATGTGAGGTGGCAGAGAGCCCAGCAATGCTGTAAATTATTTCTGACGGTAGGGTGGGGGACAAGAGGGAAAGACTCGCAGTCCCCAGAGACAGACAGTGGATGGTGTGGTGATACAGGGGCCTGCATCCACGGCGAGGAATAAAACAGGCCGTGTGTTCTCTCGGCCTTATGACTGCAGAACATTGGTCTGTTTGCATGTCGAAAGCCTTCTGCAGTCTGCATAATGTGTATAACAGCCATGCCTGGCCAAAAGACCAGAGGCCCCTCTGTGGGGGGACAGAGCATTTAGCAGACTAATCATAATATGCTCCAGTGCATCTAAGTGAGATCCAACTTCTCTCTCTCTCTCTCTCTCTCTCTCTCTCTGTCTCTCTCTAGACACACTACACAAGTACTTTTTCTCTGGCAATTTTTTACAACGAATAACAGACCTTTGCAGCAACACTGTTGCAGAAATCAAAATGGTAGTATAAGAATTACTGCCATTTATTCTAGGTGTCTTATGTCTTAATCCGCCTCAAAGAGCGTAGGCTATGTAGTGGGCATGTAGGTGTGTCTGTGGGGGACTGCGTTAAGGTTGGTGTTTCCACTCATTTGCGCCTCCCGACTTGGATGTGCATTTACCCTCCTCACCCCCTGGTGTTCTCCTCTCAGACACGACAGCAGCAGCCGCGTCAGAGGCACTACAGCACACATGCTGCAGCAGCAGCGGTGCGCACACATACATTCAGCCACGGGAACGCGCACAGCACACTACCGACATGGCCACAGTGTACCTAAAGGGTTCATTTTAACGACCCCCCCCCGCCCCCCTCCTCCAAAGTCCATCCCGATATACGCGCGCACATGCATGCGCACTCAGCAAACCGCGGCAAGATCGCTGATCGGCCCCATCACCCAGCCAGGAAATATCTGCAGCAGCAACATTACTATAGCCTACACTGTAGGTTGTTATTACGGAGGCCGGCTGCCGATCGATAAACGCAACAACCCCCCCACCACCACCACCACCCCAAATACTCGTTTGACATACCAACGGGGAAGCTCCTTCTCATCAATCTGGGCATTTCTTTAAAACGGAATCACTCACCCGATGTTGCTCAACGCCTGCTCGAACAGCTCCGTCTGTAAGATGTTCTGAGGTGCCGTGAAAGCCCCGTTGAAATGTGATAAAACCGAGCTACAGAACTGACGCAATGTCTCAAACTGCATTTTCCCCCTCCGTTTTCTTTTATCCTCAGTAAGTGATCTCCCTTCTTCCTTTCACCACCATTACATCCCAAAGCCTGCGCTCTCTCCGGACGCCCCCCACCCCACCCCCTGCACACATACACCTCGGTATTCTGGTGTTATTATCTCCCGGGGCACGTTAAACGCGGAAAATACGCCGATCAAGTTCCATATTTCTCCTGCCGCTCCTGGTCAAAAGTGTCCTTAAATCCTTCCGTCATAATGCCTCGGACTTGAAGCGAGGAGAACGAGGCAGTGCCGGCGCCGCTAACGAGCTTTCTCTTCTCTTGGCTGTGGCAAAAATCTCTTCTCGGTGTGCAAGAAGAGGTGAAGACGCGCCTGCAGGAGAGGAGAAGCGGAGAAGCATCCTACACAGCGGCCACAAGCAGCAGCAGCGGCAGCAGCGGCAGCAGCAGCGACGGCGGCAGCGGCGGCGGCAGCAGCAGCAGCAGCATCATCCCTTACCGGCGCATCAGCTGCTGCCTCACATTCAACTCATATTTCCCGTTGCCTATGAAGAGTATACATGCGCGCTAACACGCACAAACAGAAGCAGTCACACACACACACACACACACACACACACACACACACACACACACACACACACACACACACACTCCAAAGGACTGATATGCAATCGTGCGTAATCTGCCACATCGCTCCATTCTGTCTCACGCACTCCCCGGGACGCGCACAGCAGTATGTAACCCTCAATGCAATGTACAGGTTAGAGATGCGATGCTGTCTTCAGGGTGTTTTTTATTTTCCAAATTTGGCTCCAACGCATCGGCTCTACATCAGTAAAAACGCACCAAATTCTCAGAGGAGAGGACGCACAGAGACGTGGGCTTTTTCCGAGGGGTTACTTCTTCTTCTTCTTTAATAATTTAATTTCATGTAGACACAAAATTAGCTGACAAGAATTGAGCAGAATGACCCCTTAAATGAGTTCTGCCATGCAAGAAAAAACAAAAAACACGGGAATGAAAGTGATGAGACAGGTTGAAAGAAGGCAAATGGGGACTTCTGAGAACTCAAGTGTAAGAATATTATATTATAACCTTTGTACCGACAGCAGCATCTGCTCTGTAGAATGATAGCACTGATAATGTAAGGAAAGTAATGACTCACTGAGTCCTAAGAGAAAATGCCAGTGGAGAGACAGATCATTTTAATTCTGAAGATTTGTTTTAAATTAAAGGAAAATACTTCTTCAACCCATTAGCGACCATAATAAATATTAAAATCAGACCGTGTCAGCCAGTCTGAAAAACGCCAGGACCTTGAAACAAAGCTAGAGCAAAAGCAGAAACCAATAGATTTATCATTTGTGTATCTTTATATGGGTTTATAAGCACCAATATTACTAATCTGACAAGTCAAAACTTGTGCAGTAATAATAATAAAAAAAATGTTATCTGGAGAGTGGCATGCCAGTGTCTATTATTATGTAATCATCAAAGTTATCCTGAATTTGGGGTTTCACTTCAAATGACTTCACTTTGGCTTCAAACTGAGGATCTGCTGAGTCTTGCATACCTGCTGGACTCAAGCACAGCCTCAAGTGTCCCTAACCAAATCCAAATCCTGTCTGTAACATATTATTTTAAATAATAGAAAGGATGACCGAGATTACAGACACTAAAATTGATCGAGTTCAGTTTTAGTAGTTGTGTAAGGCTGATAAAACATGTGTAAAAAACTGTTTCGGCACGCATGTCTGAAGTGAGACAGACTAGGTTAAGAAGTGATTAAATGAACTGTGCAAAGCTACTCCAAACTGAGAGCGGGTTGGGCAGGATGTTAAAGGGCCAGTACCAGCTGACTCCGTTCTTCCTCCTCTAACAAACTATTTTGGCACGCTGCACAATACCATTGTCTTTAGAAAATGCAGAATCTGAAGAAATTCCTCCAGTGAACGTGTTCCAATCCCAGTGTAATCACTGTTGTTTCATCAGTCTCACCCAGCACTGCAGCTGTCCTTGCGTATCTGTATGTTAATTCAAATGACACCTCTGAGACCAAGACAAATTAGAAGCCTTCCCGAGTTATTTCTTCTTATAAGTAGAACGTCAGCTTTTCTCCTCCTTCCTTCAGCATAACTGATACAGGAGTTAATTTAAACATTCTTTAAGATTAATGAAAGTAGGTTTCGGTGCTTATGCAGTGGGAGTCCTATTTATGGACTCTCTGCCATCCATCATCTGAATCTTCGGACAGTCCCGTTTCCTGTGTTGTCGCAGAAAAAATGTTGGCGGCGCCGGTACGAGAACTGCTCTTTGTGACCATCTCCACCTCTTAAGTCATGTGATCGACTAAAACACAGTGGCAGGAGCCTGGACCGGAACGGAAAGTGACCGGCTGACTGAATACTTGGAGCAGTCTGAGCTATGGTCATTCTTGCATGACTTTTAAAGGTTTATAGTACAGTAGATTTAATCACAATTTGCAGTTACAGAATATGCTCTGCTCTTTATTGTTCTGTGCAAATATTGAATGTTAATGGACAGGAGAGAAAATTAGCAAAATACCAACACCACAAGGGGGAAAATATGTACGTATGGAGTTATAAAAAACGCTGCTTGTAGTGTGTAGCCTTAATGGTATACAGGTATATTGTAAAATATATTATATATATATTGTATCAGCCATTGTTTTACACCATTAATTACTCCATATTGCAGGTTGTGGGTGTATTAAAACGTAAATTCAGTGGCAGAGAGCAGTCAGAACATTATGAAACAGCATTTGTCAAGACATGCGAGCACAGCCATATGCATTCTGGTTTCCCCCTGTGCGAGAAAACCAGGAGCCTAAAGAGTGTGTGCCTATACAAGGTCAGCATAAAACACAGCACGGGACACGCACTGGGTCGAGACAGAGCCGAATTCACCTCCCATTTCTTCCGTGAATGTGTGCGGAGAACGTCCATGCTACATGACTCAGAGCTAAATTCACGTGGATTCAGGCTACCCACTGGGTTTGCTCTTCACTGCACGGCACAACATGCAGCCCACATGCCCCGACCAACCCCTCCCCCCCCCCCCCATCGGTGAATGTGGTCTTTTTGGGAGGGAGGACAGGTAGAGAGAGGCAACCATCTGTTAGTCTCTGGGCTACGCCTGCTGCGACACACCACGGGTCTTCCACTGAACAAATGCCAAGCCGACTCTCGTCTCGGAAGCAGCAAACCAAGGAGCTCAACTGCGAATTCTGACGTGGAGGTGAATTCACATCCTGACTACGAGGCTTCTCTTCCTCCCTTTGCAAGAAGAAAGAGGAAGGAGCCCCCATGTGGACATCAAAGCAACTGCCTTTCTTGACGCCAGCGTCAAGAAACAGGATATAGGATTCGTAAGCACAGCATGTCCGTGTTGTCAGCATCTCAGAGTGTTCTACTCAGAGGGGGCATTTAGCGCTTGTGACAAATGGAAAACAATTTTCTCTATTGTAAATTAGCCTGCCCTTGCCTTTCTACTCCATCATGATAATTCTTCATTTTCAAGTGCTGCAGTGTCCCAACAGACTCTGATAACACCCCTGATATGAAAAAAGGGAAAAATCTGCAGTTTGTCTCAAAAGCAAACATAATATAAGTTTCTGGAAAGACGTCTCACCTGACTGTGCCTCATGCTATCTTAATTGTCAATTATCTGCTTTTCTATGTATACTAGTGCATCTGTGTTTGTGTATACCCCAATTTTTAAGACCTCGTAGCCTCCAGGTACCAGAAGTAGACACTATCTAAACAAACGTCTCACAGACCAGTACACGAGAGACATTGTGCACCTTTGTAAAGTTATCGCATAAACAACGACTCTGTGTAGCACATAGAACTGACCTGTCTATGGGTGCGTCGCCGGGTCCCGAGTACCTTAGCCCCGAACCGTTGTCGAGGGACGCCTGTCTGGGCAGGAGCCCGCCGTGAGGTCTGCTTCTGTCTGACGCTGGTGTCAAGTCCCCTGAGGCTCCCTGGTATGGGTACAGGGACGGGTCCTGCAGTTTGGCCTTCTTCCCCTGTGGCCCACCCTCAAACACGCCCCGCACCTGACCAGGCCCCGAGCCGTAGAACCACGCCCCTGATTTGGTGAGGATTTCTTGTTGTTTTCGGCACAAGTTGCATACCCACATAACCTGCAGGGAAGAGAATTTGGTGGTTAACAGCCTGAAATAGACAAGAGGTTTTCTTACATGACCCTACGATGAGCTGTAATGGAGTGATTTGTGCCTTTAAGTTGTGAGGCATATCGCTGGTGCTGGGTGAAACTCTCCGAATTATCAACGTTTTGGAACCAACGATTGCTCATTTTGTTTCGAAAAGAAAAGGACTTCGAACGGGAGCTTTCACCCCACAGCAACAATATCGCTAAACATCACTGACAGTTTATGCTGATGAGGTGAATGATGAAATATTTTACACATGCAGCAGCCGTTGAGCCCCTTTAAATGTAAAGAGATATGGATTCAATTGAGTTGTATTAATAATATTTTATTTTAGTAAGTATTTTTTCTTATGTCTTTATGATTACTTTTACTATAGACTATGAAGCTTTGAGTTTTTCTTCTCTCTATACACATTTTAATTTCAACCAAACTGTCCACGTTTTGTTAGTAGTTATGAAGCAGCACATTACAACTAAACTCTTGTTTCTGGTTAGCATCTGCAACAGCACATAACCTATTGATCACAGAGGTTACTCACATTGTGTGAAGACATAGTAAGCAGAGGTAATGCAATTAGGGACTAATACAGTGCTGTAATATAATTGGCAAAGAACGGAGGACTGAAGAGATAGATGTGGCTCACCAAATTAGTTTAGTGCATCCAGATAGCAGACGGGAGCTCTGATCATGTCGCACATGTACACACGCTCACTACATAGTAAAAGTCAACCTTTCAGACTGAGAAAATTATTTCATCATGTTCGTAATAAGTCAGGGATCTCACTCGAGCGGGTCCTGGGTAAACGCAGCATTCTTTTTAACACTAAGAAACATAAGGTGACATCTAAGAGCGTTCCAAATGATTGACAGGCCAGACAGCCAGTGGGGGCAGCCAAGAGCTACTGCAGCCCACCACTCCCCACCTTTACAGTCCCAGTGCTGAGTCAGTGCATTACTGTTATTAGTATGCGCAGGCCCGGAATTGACCAATACGTTATTTGTAGATTAACTGGACTCACTTAAACTGTGTTCGTCTGAACGTTTGCTGGCTGCAGAGATTCAAAGGCTGGATTTGTAGCCGTGGCCCTAAAAACCACTGGTATGACTGACTGAGTGACACTGAGTAGAAACCCCCGTGGTAGAAATCAAACAAATGATCATTAGGGGCGGAAGCCTAAAGCACACCGAGCAACATTTTTGCACAGGCACTCAGATTTTTTTTTATGCCGCGTCTGGGTGGAGTTAGAGGAAAAAGCAATCGTCTAATTACATAACACAAATCCCCAGCTGTTGAGGCAGCCTGCGCCATCAAACATTTCAGTATTCATGGGTGGCATGTCAGTGAGAGGCCACGTCCTTGTCAATAAACTTGTGACTCGCTGGTTGGTCTGGGCAGTGTGCTTGTAACACAAACACACAAAAAAAATAGAGAAGGATTTTTGAAACCTCTTTGCGACACGTCCAGTTGCTGGTTTCCTACTTTGTCCTAATGTTCGTAGCCCGTGTTAGCTTTAACAAGAACGGCGTGGCTAGCAGTCAGTAGTCGGGATTTCGTTATCCATCTGGAGGAAGGAGCATCTGCTGCGCTCCTCAAAGTGTGTGGGAGTGAATAGGAAGACAAACCTGCCATGTGGAATCGGCAGTAAATGTATCTGCAACCTGACACACACAACTGCAACCCAACTGCAATTCAAATCTTCAGCCACGACCGATGACTTTTTGATCACGGAAATGGGCAAAAATCCAATGGAAGTTGAAGGAAAATGCAGCCGCATCTAATGGATTCATTCAGCTGAACTGCAAATATGCAGTGCAAAAAAATCATGTCAGTCCTACAGCGGGCAGCATGTACTGCCCTGCGTGATATTGACACAGGAGGCATTTATGACCAGCTATCAATGTTACAGATGGGCTGTAACTGTGCTGACACACAATGGAAGCAGAAAGGCTACAAATTGTGCTTTATGTGTCCCAGAGGAATGCAGCTGGTGAGGCCATGACTGCCTCATTTAACTGGGGTCACAGTGAGAGCTCTGCAGTGAACCATGAGTCATCGGTTAAGACCCGGGAGCCACCTAGGCCAGTGGTCCTGCTAATCAACTACACATCACTTCCTACACCTGGACATCACGCACATACGGACACTTGGAATAGCATGCATGGCTTGGGCGTTATGGCTCACAGATAGGGACTTAATACGGAGAAGTTGAAATAACACAAAGGATGCTCTGATGACCCAGACACACATACGCACACGTGTCACCAGGGAGCGTCAGAGGCTCACACAAGGGAAATCCAACATACTTAGCGGAACTACATCAAAATTATTCACTATGCCAATTTTGGACCTAAACACATTAATCTTCCTGTCAAGTGGCACATACAGGTAACTAAAAATGACATATTCCTGTTTACTAATTATCAGTAGATGGAGCTTTCCCTGTCTGCTCTAGTTTCCTTTGTCTTTGGAGGAATACCATATCACACGCACATTCGAGTAAATATGAAGTGCAAAGTGTGAGCTCCGGTCATAACTGAGATCTGCCCTTCTCTTCCAAACTCCCTGGTTTCTCCGCTGCAGTCAGTGACCTACATATTTACCCCTCCAAACTGCAGTTAACATAGAGTCAGTTACTGTGCACCTCTCCAGTCTGCCAATAATAATGAACCACATTCTCAGCCCTTGAACTGCACATGTCAAGCTCTTTTATCTCATCAGTGAATAGCTAATAGCATATTAGTATTCCAAAAACACGGGCCAACAAAAACGTGCCCGGGTCCAGCAAATGTTGAGCGCACTGAGCTTCAGACATCAATACTTGGATTTGATTTGCACTTTGGAAGCAAGCCAGGATGAAAATGGACGTTCATACAGTGCACTAGAGAGGAAGAGCGAAAGGAACTATGCTGGGCTGAATTCTCAGATATCCAAAGACGTTAAACGAACGGCAGAAGACGACTAGTTTTCTTTTCAGATTGATGACAGCGCATTTTGGAGAATATTTAAAGGAGCTACGCAGACAGGTCAGTTCTGTGTGCTTCCTTCTGTCTTTAGTCACGCTGACGGACACCTCGCAGTATAACACCGTTAACAGCCCATGTGCAGTGCAGACACAGAGTGAGCTCAAGCCAGGAATATTTATGTAATAACTCCCGTTTTTCTCACTGTTCCACAACAGATGCATATATGCACAGTGACACAGTCACAGGTCAAACAGTTGTAACAGCCCGAGGTCTGTTCACTTTCATCGCAGCCGTTCTGCTCAAGACTCTCCAAACACACACACTTGTGTACTGTTCATGGCTGTGCACAGGCAGGGGGTTGGGGGCTGTGGCCCTCGGGCAGGGCCATTTCTCTCTATGTCTGCACATTTCATAATCACCGGACCTGCCGTTAAAAAACGGAAAGCTAAAAACCTGGCACTGCCGCAACACCGGGAAGCTATATACTTTATTAAAACGTGCTATGGGCTATTTACAGAGGCACTGAATTAAAGGAAACAAACACTCAGTGCCGTAGGATCGATAAATAATTTCCTTTCTAATAGTTTCTCTTCAGACCGGCAAATATAATCTTCCACAAAATTATGTGTGTGTTTAGGGAAGTGATAATAGCAAAAGTCAAGGATGCCAGCGAGGGAAAAGGCTTCCTTTGAGAGAATATATTAAAGTTATTCCGAAAGGATGTAAGGATACTGCCGTCAGTTTGGAAACATGTATTCATGCGGTGAATATTACACCAGTATAAAGAAAATAACATGTACCCTTCATCTCAGTACTTTACATGTTACACACTTTACCTGCCTGCCCCATGCAAATCTTTCCTCAAAAACTCACAGAGCAGCTAGATTTGCAGAGAGAGGGAGCCCTGAGCTCTATCTTGTGGCCATTAAACTGCACTACAACATTACTTGCTCCAGAGTGAATCAGCAGTATCCTTCCAGGCACATCACCGCATGCTCTACGGAAACCAACTTCAATGTTAAATTCAATTAGTATCATTTTTATGTTCATTCATTCGTTCATTCATCGGTTTAGATGATTGTAACACCTTCCAGATCTATTTGCATGGAAAGAGGTGATACTGTATGTGTGACCCTGTAAACCTTTTAAACCTTGACCTGCCTGCATTGAAAAAAATGACTTTTTTTCTGTCAACCTGCATCCAGCTATCTAGTAAAGAAAAAAAAGTATAATCCTAATTGAAATCTAAGGTAAAAACTACAGATGACAAGGCCTGCAGTATTGACGGGGCCAGTAAATGAACTGTCATGGGTGTCATATTACATTGTTGTTTCTCTACTTCACCTGAACCGGGGTGAACTGAACCACTCATTAAAGACTCATTGTTCAGGGAGTGGAGTGTTCCTCAGAACATCCCATCCTGGACCGAGTCCAGCACAGAGGCTTCCGTAAAGATCTGATCTACTACTCTCCAGAGCAAATTGCTGCCACAGCTGGGGGCTAGATGAGTGTGATGGGCTCCAACGACGAGCATCACAATGCATCGATACTGAATAAAGTGCATCTAGAGAGAGAGAGAGGTGGGGCCTATTTTTCAGGGAAGCAGGATAGCACTGTATGAGGTGAATGCTCTCACATTGATTTTCCACCAGTCATGTTTGGTACATACATCAGACGCATTCATAAATGTCAGTTTTTTTTCCCCCCTGTTCATTTTTATATACATCCAAATATATGGGATCTGATTTTGAAGCAGTTTTCAAGAAGACAACAATTTTCAAATTGCATTTTGATGGGATACATTATAGGCGACCGGTGGGAATGAAAGAAGGGCGCCTACATTCACATGCCCCAACACTGGCCGCACGTGGTGAATTACATTTTAATGAGCTTCTAATTTTAGTGTGCGCCCAGTAATAATAATAGACTTGATGAATATTTATGTTCCGTGTTTGAAGTTCAGAGACACAAGAAAGAGGAGGGAAACACAGCTGAAATCCAATATACGATTTTACATTGAAATGACTGATGTCTCTTAAATCCACTCCCCCTTCAGCCTCTCTATGACCTAAATACTTTTCCCTTCTTTTTTTTTGTGACAGATATGACGCGCACTCACCGACAAAACGTATACACTATTGTTTTTTGGAAACCACACTGAATGTCATGAGACGTTGCAATAAAAGCAGCAACTGACAGACGCCGCGTATTAAATACAAAGTGTACGTTTTACATAACTTGTATGGAGAGGTTTGGTAAAAATGCATTACTGCATTACATATTGCGGAGAGTGTTGAAATGGTAACATTTCAGAGAAACAAAATGACCGTTGGAAAACGCGATGCAGTCGCCCAACGCTCACTCGTCTTACCCATGACGCCGCGAAGGGAAAGCACCGTGTGCGTGTGCAGAAAGATCTCCGTCTGTAAGTCCGTTTAAATGTGGCAACGACCGCCCGCTGCTCCTGCAAACGAAGAGGCTGCTCCGACCTTCAGCACCGCGGACAGCTCCAGACAACAGGCTGCCTGCCGGACAGCGGCGGCTGAAAGCACCGTGAAGGTTACACTGGGGACTAAGCTGGCCACATCCGATCCGGGAAAACCACCGTAACCGTATCCCCTATTTCTATCCACAGAGCAAAACACAAAGTACGAAAAAGCCAAAACATAAAAATAAAAATATAAATCACGGACTCCAATGTTGAATCGTTAGCCCGGATCCATCAAACCGCGCAAACAATCCCGGACTCAATATCAGGTGTTCGGTGCACGGTGAGAAAACATGTGAGGCGAGCGTCAAATCACGTTACGTTTCTAACCGCCGCCGCTGCACTAGTTCTTCTGTAACGGAGGAGCCGGAGCCCGGCTGGACTTGATGAGAGCTCATTACATATGCGACGCGTCCCAACTCAGCTCCCCACAGTCCAATAGACAGACAGGAAACGCGCCTGCTACTGTGGTCTCTGTGTAATAGCGGTAACGGGAACACGCTGTCATTACTGACTCAGTCTGTGCTGCGAAAATATCCCGAGCTTCAAAAAAAAAAAAAAAAGAAAGAAAGAAAAAGAACATACAACACAAATGCAGTCACCTCCACCATCATGCGTTTATACTCACATGGAACCAGGAGTCACATACTGTGAAGAAAAACGTGGCTGCAATAACTGTTTCATGGAGTCAGGTTGAAACAGCTTGGCTTTTTTACATGTTGTACAAGGCTTGAGTCACACAGTGGTCATGTTAGTTAAGGAATTGACTAAAAATAGGTGGCAGGGCATTGCCAAACCAACTAAATGCCCTAATTATGATCTGAAAATAGGCCCTAAGCACATTGTTTACATCTTACTTATAAGACAAGCACATCCCTGGGAAAACACAGCTAAAGTGTGGCAATTGCACACAATGAACCACAATGCCTTATACAGCCAATGTTAAAATGCAGAGTCGCGCCTCCTTCTGCAATCAGACACGTCTAAAATATAGCTGAGAAATATGTATTTTTAGCTCTGCAGCAGCACAGATGTAAAGGTGTGACTCGACACTTTGAGGAGCTGAATATATTTGCTGTGTGATCCGTCACATTATCTTATTAAGGCATTGTTTCACAGATCTCTCTGGTACCCTAAATTACTACAAAAGCACTATAACATGACATTTGGTAACAGCTTTTTAAGATGCATCAAGATATAAAACACGATCGCAAAAGTCAGTCGACGTAAAGATTTAGAATGCATCGTAGATCAGGTTACAACAAGTCCATATGGAGTCAAATCTTTTTTTATTGGCAGAAACAACACGTTATTCATCAAAATGCTGTTGTGAAAATGAAAAAGGGGGCCAATAAAAGACAATAGCCCATTTCTTCTATTTCACAGCAGAAATGTTGACGGGCCGTGAAGCACATGTGATGTCTTCAAGAGTTGCTTTAATCACAAATGACTTCCTCCCCAGAGACTGTTGATTCCTCGGGCTCTTTTGAAGCCACATCAGAGGAAATGGTGAGGAGCTCCGCTACTACACACAGGGATTCTGAAGACTTCACAACACTGGCACACATCTACAGTATATCAAAGGCATTTGATACTTTCACCCCCAAAAAGTCACTCTGTGCTTCAGAGTTACTCTAGAGGCTAATCTACCTGGCACAGTCAATGAGCAGCGACTGATATCAACACAGATACTTCTGTCAGGGGTTCATATCTATTATTCATCTTGTTGCCATAAGGTACATTGATTTATGGGACGACTCTGAGTTGTGGAATAAGATGAACAGGGTTGCTGCTCTGAACCAGCAGCCTTAAATTCCTTTTTAACCAGCTGTTTGTCTCATAGCACTCATACTATATCATATTCCAGTGCACCATAGCCAGCTAGCTGCCCCAGACATGGAGACTTGTAAATATTCAATGGCGTTTCACAGAACAAGATCGCTCTCGCCACTGCTGTCACCATCTGTGAGAGAGGGAAAGAGTAGACGGATGGAAAAAAGGCACATTTCACCACCGCCACCTCTTTCACTGACACACAAGCGACGGTCAGGCACACCGAAATGTGTCCTTTTGTTTGTGGAAGCGTAATCAAATCTTCTGTCCATCTGCACCCGCAAGCCGGAACAATCAGTGATTAATATCAAAACAATCCCGGCAGACGAATACTGTGTCACAAACCTCACTCACAACTACCGGCCCCGTGTGCTCTTCTGTATGGGCTAATAATGTGCAGCTAGCATGAAACGACATTAAAATGCGCTTTCCCACACCGTCGTCACCTCCGCTGCTCATTTCTATGCTGGCCCTCCCTCCGTCCGACTGACCCTGTCATTTTCAACCCTCGCACCCAGCCACAAACGCTTACTCTGCTCCCTTGCTGTAGACAAGCATATGTATAAGCAATTTCTTGGATATTCTACATATTTTGAAAGCGTCTCTGAATCTGCAAGAATATTTCAAATATGACAGTATTGTCAAACACTGAGTGACTAAGTGCAGCCTCTGCAGTGGCACAAAATGCTTGCTCTTGCATCTCCCTTTCTGGGGAATATACACAACTATAGAACGTCCTTACATTATAGTGTTACTGAATTAATTTTAGGAGAAACACTATAGCGATATCAGTGCCTATTGTCTGTATGGAGACGTGACCTTGAGTACCAGGAGGCCAGGGCATCACCGGGTAAATAGGAGACACCGGAGCAGAGGCACACCCCGTGGCCCGTCTGCCAAAGCCCTCCCTGACCAATGTCCATCGCCAGCCTGCTGCCACTGTTATTCCTCAACGCCATCTGTACAACACGGTAACCGATCCCCCGGCTATTATCTACCGGGGAACAATGGACGCCTGTACAACCGGGGTCTTGGCATTTTAGGGAGCAGCGGGACGGAGGTCTGTCCAAGTGTCTCTGCTGTTCGGTTGTTTGTACTATGCTCCTGCACAGAATCCAGACTGTTGCTGAGTTAATTATGGGAAATCTATGTTACACATGGTCAATGACAATAACAAGTCCCAGTGATGTATTCATCTACCCGTCTTTATGACGCTATATTTGTTTAGTTAGTTATAGATCAGTTATAGACTATTCGCGAGGGGAATTCAATACTATAATCAGGCGCTGAACTTTTCCATTATGATGTTTGTGTTATTCAATGCTACATTATGTGTAAGAGCGCAACTCTAACGCAAGATCATTCTAGACCGGCTTTGAGATTTCACTGTGTAATGATCAATAATTAATTTAACAGAAATCCAAATGAGTCACATATGTGCATTGCCTTCAAATTAAAAGCAGGCAGACATTAAAGTTTGTGGGGGGAAATGCTTATACATGTCCATGTTTAAAATGTCCAACTTTCTAGCAGAAATAAGCATGTTTGCAGACTGGCAGAATAAACTGTTTCGTTCTCTGTGGCTAATTTCTCCAGCCGTGATAACAGTATAGGGAAGAAGCTGTTTATTTATGCATAACAACTTACGGCCCCGGTGTAATTTAAAGTGATGGCAGCTTTGAGTGACAGGTGGGTGCCGACACAGGTCAGCAGTTGTCAGCGTAGGCATCGCCCGCTCCACTAACGCTCCCAATTTTGAATTAGCTGCTACGATATCGACAGTCGGAGCCACAGAGCTCTTTGAGAAGCCTATGCGTGGCGCTATGGAGGGTTTGTCCATGTTTATATAATGTAACTAGTATTGACAGGACAGTACTTTCGCAACAGGACGTTTGAGGGCGTTTGAGAAATCAGGATGCAGCTATTTCTACAGAGTAACTCAATCATGTGTTACTTTAAACACCACAGTGAAACAAAAGACATTTTCCACCTCTCCTCTTGAACCACAGAATATATTGGGGTTTTAGCAGTCTAAGTAGAGCAACTGATGGCAAGTGAACTGAACCTTGTGTGCAAAACCAAAATGGACCGCAGTGGACCTTTATAATTCACAGCATTAGTTTTCCAAGCTTGATCCCTTTTAATTCCTATCCTAGCACTATTTTGTCTTGTAACACTCACCACACTTTAAAGCTGTGTATCATATCAGATTATAAGCTTCTACGTTTTTATTCATGCATTTATATATTTTTTGAATTGCCAAATTATTGCATTTGTTGTTTTTCATGACATTATTGCTACTTTACAATAACGCGACAGACTCACAGATGAGACCAATAAGGAGCCTTTGGTTGTTTCATGGCTGCTGTATGTGTATTTGTGCATTTCAAAGCATTTCACAAGTAATGCTTGTGTTCAGACACAGTCCCAAGAAACTCAGAAAAGAATTTGCTAACCACTTTGTCCTCCTGTTGCAATTCCATGAGAGCAGGAATGCAGCAGAAAGAGAGAAAGAGAGGAAGAGTAGAGGTGTTGGGGGGGGTGGGTGTAATAGGGAGAGAGAGAGACAGAGAGATTGTGAGTAGCATTAGTAGGTCCTGGTAGCGGCAGCACATACTCCAACAGCAAAGGATTGAATGGCATCAAATTAAAACACTCAAGCTCATGATTCAGATTTGAGCGGTCTAATACTAAAAGCTTTGGCTTAGTCTTTAGTGAGAGGGTAGTTAGGCACAGGAGTGCCACGTTATGCAGAAGCGGCCGTCAGGGTCCTCTACGGGGAAAGAAACAGAGGAACAGTTCCCTCCAGTGGTGAAAGAGAACAACTGTAAGTTACTTTAAACATGAATGAAAAATATACAGCCCCGAACCAGCGCATCAGAAAAGGCACGTTCAGAACAAAGGCATGCAGAGAGACTGACTGGAGTAGATGTCGACAATCTGAAAAACATTAGTTGCCATTAGAGACACTGTTGGCTCAATTCCCAGATTATGATTTCACTGCAAGGTTTCATAACCTTGGATTTCAAATAGTAGTTCAGGGAGACATTTGCCTGCGGGTGGGGCATTGTCATGTGTGTGTCTGAGTGCGCCCTTATAAATGGAAAGTACCAGACGTGCAATCCAGCGTTACCTTATTTGACCGCAGAGACACTCGTCCTCCGCACCGAGCACAGAATTTCGTTTGGCAATATGAACAGAGGTGGCCACAGCCGTCAGCAAACTTGGTTTTGTGGCAAATCCCACAGGTCGGAGCTTCGCTCTTCTGGTCCTGAACCGGCTTAGACTCCTCCCCCATCTTCTTAACCTGGTCCTTATATGATTCAAACTGCTGGTGCAACTTCCTGTAAACAAATGGGAAGAAGAAGTTAAAGAGAGATAAGATTCAGTGGCCTTTACAAAGAGGTCACTTTTCACTGACTTTTTGTATGATAAGTATACATACACATACTTAGGTCTTTAATAGGTCTTTAAAATACATACCCTGTAAATTACAAAAACGCTCATGTAGCTATGTTTTATTGAAAACATTTGTCCTCATAATGTGTTTTTATTTGTGGGCAGCTTTATGTACACCTACAGAATACATTATTCACACAACATATTTTTCCGTTTTAGTTTTACTGGCGGGAGAAGATACTTCGTTGGCAGCTTCGGATGACAATCTTGGAACCGCGGCTTCAGTCCTTTCCTCAAAGTCACACTTCGACAACAAGCCTCTGCTATCAGCTGACTAACTGATACAACCTCAGATGTGTGCAGCGCATTAGATTTTGAAAGGAAAAGCAGACACTGTGAGCTCAGACGCTTCAAAGCCGGGCTCCTCCTTTGATAGGAACCCCTTCGTCTCAAAGACAGGCGGGTGGGTGGGTATCGAATTTGCTTTGCAAGTTTAAGAACATCACTTAATTCCACTTTCTCAGGTTCCCGCGCGTTTAATGAATCATTTGCACCTGTGTGTTTCTATATCAGGACAGTTGTAAGGTGAGACAAAGACAAACACTACACTGTTATATATTACCAGCACACGCTAGTGTTGTTCCTCTGTTGTGTAACCAAAAAGCAATCATTGGCGGTCACAAACAGCACAGCCTGCCTTAAGCCTCAGGCCAGCGCAGTGTCTATTGTGTTACTGTTTGTGTCCTATAGATGGCCCCTACTGATACACTACACCTGATCTTATACAGTAGCCCCTTAACTCCTAACAAGTCCCAAGAGGCTACTGAAAAAAAAAAAAGAAAAAAAAAACAGCATGGACTCTTCACATGCATTTTGTATGACACATGTCAATTGAGCGTCTCCTTGGAAACTAAACACTGGGCTGACTTCATAATATGGCGATTAGAATTGGTTTCGCCCCACATATCCCCTGCAACATTCATTAGCACTTGTGAATTATTGAGTAGCACTATCCTTTTACCACATACAGCTCAGCATTTGAGATAAACGTGGTTCCTTTACCCACAACCAGACCTTTAGAGCCCAAATGTAATGGCCATACACCACCTGAAGCCCGTTTGTGTGTGTGTGTTTGTGTGTGTGTGTGTGTGTGTGTTTGTGAGTCTCTGTGCCATCTGAACATTAGACAGAGTGCCACTGGCATGTCTCTTGTTGTACCCATCGAGGGATTAAAGGGCTAATTGTGTCACAGTCTTTGTGTGTTTACCAAGCAGAGATTAGTATGTAGCCTTGTTTAACACATCCCACCAAATCTCATTTACTGACAGAGGGCTTGATAACAGACTGATGAAGGGTATGATACAAGAGGTAAAGCCACTGTCTCAGAATCGGATCAAGGGAATAAGACTACAAACAAGCGCGTCTTATTCTCACCTAATCTCCCCTTACACCCGAACATTTGCTGCGCTCAGTCCTTGAACACTACACTGACTAAGGGCCACGCTCTATTGACAGAGAAGGTCAATGAGAAGAGCGGTTAAGACAACAAATGATTATCTCTCCCTTCCTCTGTATCAGGCCAAATCTACCGATGATCACTCAGCAAATAGAAGTTTAATAAAACGTTATTTTCAAGTAGTGAATGTTTGACTGAACTCTTTATTCAAGATCTAAGCTGCACGCTCAGACACGTACCAAGAAGCCGGATGGATAAAACAAGGTAAATAAAGTGACATTTATGCAGTACAGTTAAACTGAGCAACAGTGAGTTATCAAATAAAGCATGGCAAAGAAAACTGGACAAGCATGGACAGTAGTAAATTCAAGTGGTGGCAGGCAGCTGGTGCACAGAGCCCACTCCAGGACGTTTGATTATTATGTCAAACACGGTCAAATGTGGGTGACTCTGCTGACGAGTAATCATACGCTGCTCATTGTCCCGTCCCATGCTAGCGTATCGGAGCTCTCTTACCTCTGGGCCACACCGAAGCAGCTACACGCGGCCAGTAACACGAGCCTCCCTCTTGGACATATGACAGACTCATCAACGTATCAACTGCAAGGCTGAACTACAAGCTCTCTACAAGCGTCCAGATTACACCACTGTCACAAACTATACCGGCTAAATTTTTCATCTTTATTATGCCAGTATTGAGATATTAGCTAGCATTGAGCATCATATATGCTGCACTACATGTGTGGATCTGCTGGTAGAGCGAATACTTAATCTTTTTTTGTTTCTTAAACTTATTGTATGTTTTCTAAAACAGTTTCTGCTTCATGTGGTGCTGAAAATGAGTTGAATGAGGGCATGTGAACTGAATTATGAGAAGTAGCTTCTTAAGCTGCAAAATCAACACAGTGGAGCTAAAATATTGCTAAATGCTATATTAAGAAGCGCTGTCAATTGTTGTTTTTTTCAGGAGACACTTCTTCTCATAAATAAAAATGTTAAGTATTCTTGGAAAACTTAAACTTCAACTACTAAATTCTACTCACACCACACGTTCCTTCAACTGTAAGTCGCTCTTTTTTACTGTAGAGAAAATCACAGGTGTGTTTGATTCTATTAACGCTGGCTCAGTTTTATGCTGCTTTCAAATGGGGTCATGTTTATAGTGAAGAGAGACTAAGAGACTATAATGAACAGTCCCAATAAGGTGGTGTTCACTACCACATTTTCAATAAGTCGTATACAGATACTCTCAAAGACCTCATCTTTGCATTAAGCCTTAACATTTACTATACATTTAATTACTGAGTTTGCTCAACCACTCGTCTCTGTGGTTTCTTGATGGCAACAATTGCCAATTTCCAGTCTGATTTACCATTTGAATGCCAAACATGTTGATCACATGATATCTATAAGTTCGCAAGTTCCAGTTTAATGCATATTGCCCGTTAGAAGCTGCATCATGCATACATTTATGGTGCAGTCAAACAGGGTCGTATTTACCGTATTCACAAGATGATGACTGAATGATCCGAGTAAAATACAGTAACTTTTTCGCATTTTCTACATCATTTAAGCGCTTCCAATGTCGTCATCCTGAGCTCATGAGATCACTATGAAGTCAGCGTTAGACATGCCATGGCTAGAAGAGCACAGGTGCAATTAATATAACGAATAATTAATTTTATTCCACGTATGTGTTGGACTCCCCTTGGTATTTGTTAAGCTGCCACATGCACTACACTGTTTACTCAGGATCACGATGAAAGAGAACTATCATCAGTGATATTAATACATTTAACTGTAACCTAGACATATTTTTAGTTCAACTGTTTATAGCTTCCCAACTCTAAGTCTTACATATGTCTAGTTAGACTTTATTGGTCATGTGGTTACATGCTTTGATGCAGGTGGTTTACTGCTCTATATTACTTATTAAAATGAAGGTATTATAACTGTCAGTGCAGTCCATTGACAACTAGATCATTATGCTTCATTGTTTTGTCCCCGATTAAATGAATATTGAGTACTTTGAATTTTATGGTTTTACTTGATTCCCCTTATTGCTTTTTTGTATGCTTTAGCAACTCTGTGGTACAGCATTTTGGTCAACATCTGTTGGTTTTAGGTGTGTTTTAGAAGTAAATTCACACTGGCAGTGCATAAACCATGCTGACACAGGCACATGATGCAGCATGTGTATGTAGTCCAATATTTATCCTTTATTTTACTGACTGTAATACTTTCTCTGATAGCAAGTAATTATTCTACCTGGAGCGTGGAAATCTTTTCCAGGTTCTATTTTATTCTATGAATTCAGCAGAGACAGTGAATTCATAGAACCTGAGTTACATTCGTAACTCTCACTTCTCCAGTGCACCAGCATGAGGCAAGTTGCCACAGATGCCAGATATAAAACGCTGGTGTACTGCGAAATTCAGAGAGATTCACCTGCTGCCGTTACCTTAATCTGCACTCTGCGAGCTCATTTGGCAAGGGCTAAAATATAACAGACTTTAATCTGCATTTAAAAGTGCCACACAAAAAAGTCCTCCGTTCTACTGAAAATGTGACCGTATTTAAGTCGGCCAAAGGAACTGATCCTTGTAACAATATTTATTTTGTGCCATTTTTTTTTCTGATCATAGACTTAACACAAATACATGACAACATCCGCTCTTAAAAATTAAAATATAATCCATTGCGGCACATCATTTCTTCATGTACTTGAACAAACCCACTGAGAAACTGTAACATGCTCTAATATCAACCAGGGTCAAACATAATGTGTGTCCAGCTGCTCGGGTCACAACTATGTGTCTGCGCCTGCTGGGAGGAGATCAAAAGGGGTCTGTGCTATTACTTACGCGTCTGGCTCTGGCTCCTTGTCATTTTGGGACTTTTGCTGGGGCTGAAGAACGTTATTTACCAGCTCAGTGATCCCACTAAAGGGAAACCACCTGTTCAAATAAGCAAAGTGTGACTGCAACAACGCAATGAGTCATCATGGGAGAAAACAATCTGATCTGAAAAGGGTTGTTTTTAGGAAGCAAGTCTCTTTTTTTTTTTTTTTTTGTCTGAGGAGTGAACAACAGCAGGGACATTCACTAGAACCAGAGCAGAAAGAGGAGAAGGCCAGGACACGGGCAGAGCGGCGGCTTGTGGAACACTGACAAACCACACAGTGTCAGAAATAAAGGCAGGAAGTTAGAAGAAGTAGAGGAAGAAAGAGGGGAGGACAGAAAAAAAAGCAGGACAGCTCTACAGCCAATGAGAAAAATGAGAGTCGCTTTAAATGCTCAGCTGAGGGTAACAGAGGTGTCACTTATTCCAGCTTTGTGGTGCAGAGGAGGTAAGGTTGTGAGACCGGTTAGCCGCTACAGTACAGTACAGCAGAGCAGGACAGGAGCGTCTAGTCCACACTTGTAGTTGAACTATGAGGCTGCACAAGCCAGTCAGAGTGCAGATGACACACTGGATGAAGATGGGCAGCCAGTTAGAGACTAGGAACAAGGGAAAGGGTTTTGGGAGCCTGACTTTAAAATAAATAAATAAATAAATAAATAAATAAAAGCTGGTAGAAAGGGAAGCTGCAGTCATTAATGTCATGGAAGTCAACTGTTATTCAACAAAATTCAACTAATCCAGAGACTTAAAAAAAAAAAAAAAAAAATTAAACAAAAAAAGGTGTCACAGTCTTTCCTTGACATTAATAACATTCCTTGTATTTAACTCCCAGACAAAAGAGGAGAAAGCCACATGAAGCACACAGCAACGACTGACAGGAAGAAGTGTCAAAGCCTAGAGCACTCTGGGTAATGCAGTTTACTTACTGTGCCGGCTGAGGCTTTGGTTCTTCTTTGATCCTAAAACATAAAAAAAAAATAAAAAAAGGTGCGCACAGCTCAGTGCATACAGAACACAAAGAGATGAGGAAAACAATCTAAAAGACACAGAAAACAACACACCAAAGATGCTTACGACGCAAATAGTAAAACTATAATGTGAACGGTGCGCGGGGTAACACAGATGGGGACGTGATGAAAATGGCATGCGGCGAGGGTATAGATAACGGAGTGAGGAAAACAAACAGTCAGAGCAACTATAAATATAACAATGCGTAAGTGATTAAAAATTAAATAAAAAATGACTGCTTCATGTGAGTAACACCCGTCCTGTTTCATGCTAAAAGTTTAAACAGTGGACCGTAAATGCAGGTCCAGCTCCTCAATGCGAGAACACACATATATATATATATACAGCCATGACCAACAGAAATCCATAATTAATAGAGGCCGTCAACACAACACTTCCCAGAAGCACAGAAAAGCGTCAGGTTCTGAGTAATCGCCGCACAGCACAGTCTCGCTGAGTGACATTTCAGCGCTGCCTGGAATTGCACACTTTTGTGAAGCTGGAAGTAGTAACTCATTCTGCGTAAACTTTGGATTCATCAAGTCAGCAACAGATGCTCAAATGTAATGACTGATAGCAAGAGCAGTAACACCACACTTAGAGTGAGTGCACCCGAAGCGCAAAAAAATAATTTACATCAAGTCCGTTCTAGGTATTTAGATAGCTTGGGTTTCCCATCACTGCAATAAAAGTAATTCAACTTTCTTTTTTTTAGTGCACACGTACACTCATAAAGATCAGCCTGCCATTCGAATGCGTTTGATGTGATGATGTCACGTTGAAAATTGGTGTTACAAACCAGTGCATAGAGCCTGAAATGTGGCAAATACATGACATAGTCTAAAGAATGTCAGTGCGGAATGAAGGCTCAAACCTTTTGGACCCTAAGAGGGTGCACTGTGGCAAAATCTGAATAATTTGGCCTTTGCTTAAACAGTTCTTTTTTCAAATTTGTCCACAGCCCTCACCGCAATGTCGAAATTAATATGGACGATGCACTCAAATGTCTACAGAAAAAGACTACGGCAGGATGCTAGGACACAATCTGCATTGCAGGATAATTCATTAATTCATTCACTTTCTGGAACCGCTTGTCCTCTGGAGGGTCAAGGGTCAAGTTCCACACAGAACCTTCGATAATTTTGAGGTGCATTTCTTCCGATTTGTTTTTCAACAGCTTTTAAACGTGGCTGTTACCTTCACAAATACCAAAGGCATAAACGGTGCCATCGAACCAGGAACGCCCACCCCCTCATAAGTGGCAGCAACTGTCCATGGCAGGACAATGCACCTGACCTCAACCCAAAAACATCCTAGGAACGGTTCAAAAACAGCCTCCAAACTCCCCGGATTCCCATCTGAGGAGGAGGATCTGTGGCGCACGCTGGAACAAGTTGGATTCACAGAGGCCTTAGAAGCCACTGTGTTTCATATGTGACACAACTAAACATGCACATTCCTTTAGAAGCTGAAATCTTAAATAGGTGTGCACAGCAGTCCAATACACACACACACACACAGCATTCGCCACATAACTTCTGTCTCGCAGCAGAACACAATCTAACACCGAATCTGCCACTTCAGCCACTCACACAGTTTAGGAGCAGATGTCACATTAAAGCAAAACAAGGCACAAGTCGCAGCTGAGAGTCATGCGCCAGAACTTCGCACACCTGAATTACTTGTCAGCTTTAAATAGGGGTGTGAAACGGGATGTGTTATTTCGATTTTGTCTGATTCTGACCGAGGCACAGGAAAATTAGCTGATTTCACAATGCATGAGATGTGTGAATGATTTTTTGCGCCAGTGTTAACGTTTTGGTTTTGGTTCTCCAGCCAAGATTATTTTCACATCTGGTTACTTTTCAATTATTCTAAAAATTTTTTGAGAAAATTCCACAAAGTGTCATTGAAGAATTTTCCAGACCCCAAGGTCTGACATGCTCATAATTACCATTTCTGTCACAAGGCCAAACCTCAAATTACAAAGACATAAAACTGTAGGCTGAAGTAGTTTTTCTTCAACAAATGTGTTGCTGCAAGAACTGAAAGTCCGCTAAACACAGATAGCAGCTCCTTTAAGCAGAATTACATATTGCTTATATCCAGCGGCGGCCAAATGGAGCATAATAACGAAGAATGAATTCACACAACCTATCGGAAAACGTGTGACACGTCCACCAAAACCAACATCCCAGCGTATTCAGCTTTCCACATCAACTCCTGACAAAATGCTGAGGCTGAAGCTCACACAGCGCAACAGAATACAGCAACAAAGCCTCGCAATAGTCTACTTTAGCGAGAGGTAGAGCACCACAGAGCAGGAAATCTGTCCGTCTGATCTGTGTCAGACGGGTGCGAGAACACACGAGAGAAGATATAGTCCTGTGTACCCATCAGTCTCGCTGCTGTGTTTTCCGATGAGCCAGTCCATATTTATCCTCTCGCTGTGTTCTCCCGATGACCTGCAGCGCCGTTCCGTATTGATCCCATCAGCCCCGTCTCTGTGGTCGCATTACAAGCCTCATATTTATCTGATCGAGCCTGCTGCCTGCCCGCCTGCCTGCCCGCCTGCCTGGACGGCTGCCGGGCAAAGTGTGTGTGAGTATCCCTCTATGCATTCGTGTGTTCGCGTGCCCCCAATATCCACACAGCCTTGTGTGTACTGTACTCATACGTGTGAGCGAGCGCGCCGTGTATTACTTGACACGGGGCAGTGAAACGAGCCAGTGTAAAATGTCACAAGTGACGTATTTAGTATCCTGGCGGCGGAGGAGGCCCGCGGGGCAGGTACAGTGTCTGTTTTCCATCTATTTAACCCGCACTCTGCCTCGGACACACACACAGAAGAAAGAAAACATGCTGGTACAGAGTTAAGGACGCCTGCGCAGAGCATTCTCTCTATTTTGAGTCGGAGTGGCACTTTGCAAGTTTTCATTAGTCACGTGCTGCTGTTATTTTTGGTCTTGTGTCTTTTTTTTGTTTTTTTTTTCGGTTTCCATCCTCTCTGCATCTGTGGATTTGAATAGCGGTCTGACAATGACTGATGCTACAGTGCTCCCTAGTGGACAGATGTGCTGCATAAGCTTCTGAGAGACCGGATTCGTAGGCTTTTAGGTGAGCATTAAGTTATTTTTATGCCATTTTGGTTTAAGCTCTGTGCAGATAGTATCTTTTTTAAAAGGGGTGCTAGAGAAAATGGCAACAGACAAGTTATGTTCAGGAGGCTTTTAACACTTTAGTCACACAGAACTGTGCTGGACAGGATGCTCAGCAGAACAAAAGGCAAATGGGGTGAGGAGGTAGAGTAATATAGAGTTGTAATAGAGTTATATACATGGGAGCTGAAATTTAAATTTGATATTTTGGACAAAATGACCTGTGTGTTATCTTGGGGACGGGTAAACTGTGATCTACAACTGCTCCTCTTCGAAAAACATTTGTTAATTTTCTCTAAACACTTTGTGGATTGTGGGGAGTGGAGCCTATCCCAGGTATCATTGAGCAAGAGGAGGGGTACACCCTAGGCACATTCGCAGGCTAACACAGAGAGACAGACAGCCATTCACACTCACACCTACAGTCAATTTAGAATCACCTATGAACCTAACGAGCATGTCCTTGGATGGTGGTAGGAAGCCGTAGTAGCTGGAGAGAACCCACACAGGCACTGGGAGAACTCATTTTTGAAAAACAGAAAACATGGGTACCAATTGCAATCCATGTTCTTCATAGTGTCAAAGAAGGGGAAACAAAAAGCGTGGTAGCTTTGTAACTCCTTTTTTGGAGACTTCAGATAACTCAGATGGGAGTGAGACACTCAGGGGAGCAGGGTGGATGCAGCTCCTTCTGTACAGACAGCACGGCAATTACACAGAGGGCTGTCATGAAGACTCGAGCATTTTAGCAAGGTCCCAGAGATTTAATTAAGCCGAGCCCTCTGAAGAAATATCTACTCTGAGGAAAGGAGAAGAAGGTAAAGACTAAATTGCTTAACGGTGCAATCTTTCACCTATAAACTGCTACTCCTTTGCCACAGTCGCGTTAAGATGAATACAATGATGTGACACATGTACAACGAGCCCTGAATCATCACATTCGCCCACGGCCAGAACAAGGTTGGCAACCTCGTCACCCGCACAATGACGGGTCGAGCAACAGCTAACGTGTTTCTAACAGCTTGTGATGGGCAGCAGAAACAGAAACCTGGATGCCACGAGTCACAGAAAGAGCACGACAAGAGAGCACGCACTCTTTCAGTTATGTTTAGATACATTTAGATTATGAATTAGAAACCTCAAACTCAATCAGTTCAGTGCCACTGGTCCAGCAGGAGGCCGCTGCCTTCAACATGAAAAGCCCCCCCTTGCCAAAAAGTTAAAGTCAACATGTCTGTAAATGATAATAGTGTTAAACTTACACCGATCAGGCATAACATTATGACCACTGACATTGTGACAATTCAGTGTTCTGCTGGGAAACTTCTGAACCTGGCATTCATGTGGATGTTACTTAGACATGTACCAACCACCTAGACCAGACCAGGCACCTCCACCCAATAGCAATGATACTCCTAGATGGCAGCAGCCATCCCCAGCACACAGAGGCACACACACAAAAACACTTTAGAACAACTCAAAAAACGGCACAAGATGTTGACCTGGCCTCCAAATTCACTAGATCTCAAACTGATCAAGTATCTGTGGGACACTCCACAGATGTCCCTCCCCTCAACCCATAGGACCCAAAGACCCCCACTAACAACATTGTGTTGCCAGACACCACAGGACACCCTCACAAGGTCCATGTCCATTCTCCGACGAGTCACAACTGTTTTGGAGGCACCAGGGAGACATGTGGAAGGTGGTCATAATGTTATGCGTGATCAGTATATCATTACAGACCGCTTCATGGCCTACGTGAATGTGACGTCACAATGTCAACTGGAGGCAAAACAGAGAGAAGCTTGAGGCGAATACTGTAACTTTCAACCATGAAAATGTCGTCTTACTGTATCTTTTTTTTTTTTTTTTTTTTGGTGCCAAATCAATTCAAATCAAAAACACTTACTTGAAGTTTTATCACATACCAGCCACTGCCTGTGCAGACATCTTTGATTTGGCTTTGGCGATTAAAAGAATGGATTGGAGTGAGACAATCATCAACAAGCACACTTCATATCAGGTCAGATTAATGCATCATACGTTTCAGCCTGGAAAACTTTATGGGTTTGAATAAATTGTGACTTAAATTACGATAACTTGATCCTTATTTGGGGGATTCTTATGTCAATGCTAATGCTAACCGCGAGCTAACACAACGTTATTTGCGTGTTTCAGCGGTGTCCAAGCATAAGTTGCATTTACTATGTTATCCTCCACAGTGGTTCCACTTTCTTTTTGTAATACCTTTGTAGGTGAGGCTTCCCTTGATAAAGACAGACCAGAGCACCCTCTGTGTCCTCCTTTGGTCAAAATGTAGCCCCCTCAGTCAGAGTCAGCTTTTTAAAATAACACTCTTGGGAGTGAGTGTGTTAGTATATTCTCTAAATATCCGTTTCCCTGGTCCATTCTTGCCAACACAGTCTCTATAAATATGCTAACCACGGTTTACAGGGTGCAGTGTTTGAGATTTTTTGCTTCCAGTCAAGCTCCGCCCCTCAAATACGTCACATTGTTTACAAACAGGATGGTAGCCTCATGTAACCACCTTAACTGGAACAACCTAGATTTTTCATCTGGATTGAGCGGGGTGGTGCAAACCCTTCAATAGGAAAACACCTAGTGTAAATGCTTGATCTGATCATGAATCTGAACATGTCAAGCCACATGGGGCAAATATCATATGATGTGATGAGTTTCCAGGAGAGACGGAGAAATTGATGTTTGCAAGCGGTTGAAACACGGATCCTTTTTGATCATCTTCCTCTACTGAATGAATACAACAATGTCAACCAAGATGGGGCTAAGTTTTTTAATCTTATCATATCATTATATTTACTGTCCATGTAAAGAGTTGATTAGGAATCTCAGATAATGGATGAAGCAATATATCAAACTCAAACGATACCAACAGCGGACTCCCACACACACAGCACAGCAATTTCCACACATGTCACCCAACTACCAGGTCAGTCTCTCCGTGCAGCCTCATCTTTGACAAAACTGTAGCTTGGGACCTTGTTTTATTTTTCTCATTTTCTGACAATGTCAGAACATCTAAGTGTAAGAGCAGTAAAGATATGGTCAGGTGTGACGTGGTCGTGTTCTCCTTGGAAAAAAAACAATGAGGTGGCCATCCATGAGCAGCAGCAAAACAAGCCTGGACATGCAGTAGATACAGTAAATATCCATGGAAATAAAAATGGAGATCTCTGTGGAATCCTAATTAGGTTGTGATGAACATGAACACTCTTTATGATCTAGATGTAAATGCATCTACATCTGGACTGCTATCTTCATACTCTTAACTTTGCAGGACAGCCAGTGTGTCCCAGCAGAGACTCTTCACTAAAATGTTACAAATGATGATTTTAGAGGAAGATACTGACATCCCATACTGCTCTACAGCTTTTAAACCGAGAGTGAGATGCAGCCTCCGCTTGGCATCCACACTGCGATAGAGGATCTCACAGCTAAGCAGTGACCCTGCAGGCCCTCCGAGTCCACTACAGACTGAGTGATAATTGGATCATAAGGGAGTAATCTGGCTCAGTGGGTAAATACCAACTACATACATCATTAACACCATTGCAGCCAGTCAGTACTGCCATGAGATGAGGTTAATGTCTGTCTGAAATCATTCAGAGGCAAGTGATCCATAGGGAAAACACTCATCAGAGGCGGTTCTGCTGCTAAAGTCTTCCCTTGTCTTTGCAAATTTCATGTTAGCGCAGCATAGTGTGATATTGACTTACAGTATGATTATACAATTATTTTTCATTGTCGCGTGCAGTGGAGACGCAATAAAAGGCAGATGTGGGTCACTAGATCAGAATTTTATAGTTTTATAGCTTTTATAACAAAGGAAAATAATCATTTAAATAGGGATATTTTAAAAGATTATATTGGTAAAAATAATTAAATAAATAAAAATAGGGTTCTGTATATTTATATATAAATGCCTGAAATTGCCAGGTACCAGGCTATTCACATGTGTTTCAGTGCACCAGAGACCATCTGGAGAAGCATAATACAAGGCATATACCACATGTAAGTCAAAGACCAACAGAGTCTAACTTAATTTTTTAAAATGTGGATTTTTTTAATGAGGAAAACGGTAAACAAAATACAAAAATTGCGCATTTAAATCCGTATATAATGAGTTTAAAAATAAAATCTGCTATGAGGCACATTAAGATTATATGATGTCATGGTATCTCTAATTTGCTTTATTTTTATCTTTATGTTTTTCTTTGAATGTGTAATCTGCACCATAAAGATTTACAACAACAACCCAAAGAAAACAGTACAAAGGCTGCAACGATGCCCAAATGGTTGCATTTTTGTACAAAATGTCTAAAATACACTCATCGGGCATAACATTATGACCATTGATGTGTAAATCAAGTCTAAAACTCGAGCCCTTGTGTAGCTTTGATTTGATTAAATTAGTGTATGAATTTAATTAGACAGCACAATGGGTTGACCTGACCTCCAAATTCACTAGATCCCAAACCGACCAAGTATCTGTAGAATGCACTGGAGCAAGCTTGATCCACAGATGTCCCTCCCCTCACACCATAGGACCCAAAGCTCCCCCACTAACAACATTGTGTTGCCAGACACCACAGGACATCCTGAGAAGGCCCATGTCCATTCTCTGATAAGTCACAACTGTTTTGGAGGCACAAGGGAGACCTACACAATATTAGGAACGTGGACATAATGTTATGCCTGATCGGTGTACAATATTAAACAATGACTTACAGCCTAGCAGAAAAAAAAACATTGCCAGTGTAAAAGCAGCAGCATAATATTACTCCCAAAACCCCTCTAAGTGTGTGTTACTGTACTTCTGCCAGCCACATATGGAAAACCAACATGCAGCGAATGAAAATGTCAGCATTATCCCTGCAGGATGTATGAAACAGAAATCCCCCCATTGTACCACCTCTACTGTACATTACCTGCAAATCTCGGAGAAAAAAGAGAGAGCGTACTAAAAATAGACGCTCATTTAAAGGCGGGTTCATTCTACCTTTCCAATAAACGCCGGGAAAAGTGCTACTTAACACTTTCTCCCCACCTCCGAGAGGATTAGGGGCAGGGGATAGAGCACTGATAACTTTCTCTGGCACGGGTCGCTGGCGCGGAGCGATAGGCAGGGGCAGGAGGGACAGTGAGAGGGCAAGAGCCTCGGTGCAGAGGGGTTAGCCAGCTACCACAGCTGGGCCTTAGGAAAACGCAGATAGGATTGAATCTACGGGGGACACTGATCAGAAGAAATCTAACGGAGCACAAGCCAGACCTCCTGACCAAGAACTAATATTCAGACTGTCAAACAGGAGTTGGCAACGGCAGGTTTTTCTGAGCAACAGGGAAGTGGCTAATCTGCAGCCAAATATAACTAAAATCCATCTGTTTCCTTAGATTACCTGCCAGGATTCAATTGAGCTGCTCCATATCTCCCCTCCTGAGAGATTTCCAAGTGGCAAAGAGTCAGCTAATCACCCGGCAGCCCACACATTCACAAGTGTACTTCTATGCAAAAGACTGCAAGGAACACGTGTACAATATTCCTTTCAATTCGGGCTGTTTATCACACGGTGGGAACGTGCATCACCGGCATGAGCAGTCAGAAGCAGTGATAGGCCATGTTTGTGTTCTTGCACATATGTGCTTGTTTGCTCTGGTAATGGCGTGTGTACAAACGTGTCGTTCCGTGTGCGCGTACGCTTGGTTGCTTCTCCTGCCAGCCCACTTTATTCATCCTGACACAGATACATTTTATTATGTCTGTGATCAGCACTTTCTTGGCAGCTGACATTGTCCCACACTAACGTCACAACTCCTCCCATGCGAGGCACCAATGGCTCCACCGGGAATACTCTCGAAACGCCACCGCGGCTGGATCAACCGCACCCCGCCCCTACGTCAACCCAATCTCTAGACAAACACAGCTGAACGCAGCTCCGTGTCCTCCTCTAACCCTATACTATAAACGGGCAAGCGTCTAAACTGCTCCTTGTGAACCAATTCTGCCTGTTACTCGCCATCCCGCTATTATTTCCAGCCTCATAATCAGCAAAAGCCCAGTTTCTGCCTCTTCGTCTGGGTTCCCTGGTGGGGGACTCGTCCTGTAGTTGTAGTGGCTCAAGTTTTATCACAGAAATAAGACTCGCTAAGAGCATGAGAGAAGTTCTAAAAAAAAAAAAGACTCCCCATCAGGCCTATCCATAAACAGGTAGAGAAACCTCTCGACTCTGCCGTTCTTGTTCCTGGCTGGGAGGAGTACATGGGCTGTACTGAAACTGCAGTCAGCTGTCTGTGTCTCACTGAGGGCTATAATAATAGCCCAGCCGTGGCTAACAATAGAGAGGTAATAGATACCTTGCCTATTGTTGGCCCAGCCTGCTCTGCTCCTTCCTGTCCCAATTCATCACCACAGCATGTCTATATTAACCCGCTTAACTAAAATGCATACAGTGTACACAGGCAGGCGAGCTCGGGAGCAATCTGATATCACCTCGCTGCACACAGGTCACGTCCAGCATGCTGCAGAAACATTTCTGTTGATGCCATATGTTGTTACACGCCTCTCACCGGTCAGTCATAACATTAAAACAACTGATAGAAGAAGTAAATCAACCATCTTCTGACACAACTGTTTTGGAGGCACAAGGCAGTCTCACACAATATTAGGAATGTGGTCATAATGTTATGCCTAATTGGTTTAGGTTACCACATGGCAGTTATTGTGCACTGCGTAGGCCACAGAAAACACACGCTCTAAAGACAAGCCCAGGCGCATTCCTCCAAATAAACAGATGTGGCCACAATAATGCAGGACTGAAATTAACTTGAACTTGATTGCTCTCAACATCTGTCTGATGCCGGAACGATCTGTTTGACTTTAGCTGCTGTAAAATCCCAAATCAAAGGATTCCCTTGCATTAGCCGCCTCTCTGTGCAGATTTAAAAGCCAACCAGCCGCCCAGCCGTCCAAGAAGCCGCCCGCCCCCTCGAGGACAAGGCTTCTGCTCGCCGTCTATAGCCAGCACAGCCCCCGCCCCTCTCTCAGTGCCCGTTGCCTGGTGGCTTTAAACGTCCTGCCTTTAGATATTACTTCGAATGATTGCATTTATGTTTCACAAAGGAGGACGTCTGTGTATACGTTGCGGACGGCCCCCCTCCACCTCTCCGCTGCTGCGCATCCAGGCCATCCTGGCGTCGCCATGACGGTGGCGCCGGTATCTCAGTGGGGCGAGTGATATTAAGGGATTAGCGGGAGATCCTCCATCACACTTGGGTCGAGGAGCAGGATCCCGGGATCACAATATCAGCTCTCTCCCGATCAGTGTCAGTTGATGGCGATGAAAAAAAAACGGGCCTCCGCACTGTTGACGCTCAGTGTCGACTCACTGTAGTGCACGCCAGACTACACAAGCCAAGCAACCGTGAACGCACGTGCGGACGTAATGTTCAAGATACTGAATCTCTGAATTTAAAGCTCTCACAAAGCCACCTTCAGCCCTAGGCAGAGTGAGCAGCGTTCTGTATGCCATACAGTATGTCCTAGAGTAGGTTACACAGTAGTGCCTGTGTGCAGCGTTCAAACAGGGGGCTTATATAAGGGCCCCGGCTGCATTAGTGACGTCACCGTAGTGGCTGCTCTTTATCCTCCCCTATTTATGTCAGTCGGCTGCTTCTGTAATCTACCTCCAGCAGCATCTGGATCTACTGTACATGTAAAGCAGCGTAATGCTACTGAACAGCTCCCGATCCCCCGCTGGAAGAACAAAAACCAATGCAAAGTGATAGGACGTGAATTACGGCGGCACGGGAGAGCAATAAATCTGAAATGCAAATTCTCTGTGGGGCAACAAAGCAGAAATGCCAATAAAGGCGCTAAAAATAGAACTTCTACGGAGGATATTTTGAGTGGAAAATAGAAAGGTATCCTATGATTAGCATGTTGGAAGCAGCCTGTGATATGAGCACGGCATGCATGAGCTTATGTACAGTTTTCCAACACTGCACCAATGATTACATAATAAATTCTACTGTCTGGTCATGAGCTTTGTGTGTGTTTCACCGAGTTTACTGTGTCGGTGCGCGTGTGGTCGACACAAACGGGATGGACGCGTTTGAAAAAGCACTGAATAGGGGGGGTTCTGACTACACAAAGGCGTATTTGAAGGACCGGCTCAGCAGCACACACGTGGTTGAGTCACCAGCTTGCACCTGCTTCAACCAGCTGAGTTTTTCAATGAGCAGAGCACGGACAGACGCACAAACGCACAAGAGGGGAGGAGAGATCAGAGCGCCTTGTGTAAATAACCTCCTGTAAATATATTAGCTCACCGGATGAGCAAAGCTTCGTGGGGTGAAGGCTATTAACAAAGAATTTAATTGTTAGCTTTAATTTCATTTTTTTGTATTCTGACATATATTTGGCTTAATAGTAAATTTAATTAACAAAATTTAAACTCAACAATTTAGAAATTGATGCAGGTCAACTTAGGTTCACTCTCACTGCAGGGTCAAAAACTAGGATGATATCTTGACAAGGGTTCACCTCTATTTCGAAGAATCTACAACATGAAAATTACCGTATTTTAATTTCCTTAACTTACTTAACCTGAAGTAAAACACTCATACAAAAGGATGCCAATTCAGCTGTGCTCCAGAGTTAGCTTTTAGTAGTTAGCTTTTTAAGTGGACACTGGTTGACACTAACACATTTTGCCTCATTGGTCTTAAAACTGAGCTAACGAAAGTAGCTATTAATGCTAAAGCACAGGACGTGTGGGACATGTGTAAAGCTTCAAAAGAAGAAAGACTTCAACAAATACTTTTGGGAAATATGCCTATTTTCTTTTGTGCCAAGAGTTAGAAAAGAAAACCTGACATCCCTCATGTCAGTATGCTAAATGCAAAACTAAAGCAAGCAGGCTGATTAGCTTGAATTAGCTGGAAGTAGCGAGAAACAACCTCTGTGGTTGACACCAGCATGCTCAGTTTCAACCAAATTTGACGAAAGATATAAAGTGCACTGACGAGCATGTAAAATATAACATTTCTGCACAATAACTTTATTAGCCTACCAGCTGCTACAATATTACTGGCGAAACTGAACAAGCTCAATTGCAAACTGGAAAAGCCATTTTACAACAGGTGTGTATATTAAGAACAGAAAAATGGAATGTATTGTAAGGCAGCACATATAACAAATGTCAAAAAGAGAGCGTTATTACGAATGAATGTGGGTCATTTTTATCTAAGCAAATCTAGTTTTATTAAACTGCTATTTTAAGTTTACCTTAAGTTCTGTGGCCATTTCGTAGCTGAACTGATAAACTAAATTGATTATCCATCACAAGGTCCTCTGTCTTATGCATTGTCGGACACTGTAAGCTTCCTTGACTTCGTGCCTGGGTTTCCTGGACGCTTAAGTGACCACAGGCTTTGCCGTCCGTTCGGTGCCTGGCTGCTTGCCGAGTGTCTCCTGTATTAATAGTCCAACTAACAGCATGAGAGTTGTCACTGGTTGAATGCAGCCAGTTTGAGATGACCCGGTGCCACATTCCACCTACGTTAACTAGACATGTTACATCGGACAATATTTCCTTCACTAAATCAAACGATCCGATATACTGGATATATTTACATGCCTCAAAACTTCAGACTAGACTTTTTTTGATGTACGAATGAGTGGTTCTGTTTAGTGTGGTCTGTTAAATCTGCTGGTAATGTAGGAGAACAGGAAGTTTATTTCCTCAAATTTTATTGACAGTACTTTTATTCAATAGAAAGAGATGACCACGACGGATGGACCTTATAAGGACAGACACACGTTTTCATTTATCTCTGTCATTTGAACAACTTTTACCAGCGTTGTGTTTCTGTCCCTTCCTTTTAAAAAATGTTTTATTCCACCACGAGAGAAACGATCAGATCAAGCATTTACGTAGTTATTAGACACAAACATGTCTGAGGCCTCTCAATCTGATCTCCATCTAGCTGTGTCAAAACCAGACAAAACCGTTGAGCACAGCCCAGAGCGCATCCACAACTTTCCATTTACAATCAGAGAAAACAGTAAGTAATGCGTTCTCTGTTTTACATTACTTGGTGTAGCGCCCAGCCCTGGAGTGTGTTGCGATGAACGCATCTCGAGTGTATCACCACTCTACCCAGGGGTTTTGAGAGATACGTTTAACATCAACACTGCCAGCTACTCTACAGCAGGTACAAATGTTCCTCAGGAACACCAGGCTTCCCTCGGACGGTCAAACGCTGTATATCTTCCACTACACTGGCTCCGTAAAAGGGAGGGCGAGTGGGGGGGGGGGCAATAAAAGTGATAAAGTGTCCCCTACTCGGTGCCTTCTGCTGTCACAATGCCACTCTCCTTGCTCTTACTTGGCAGGGGCTCAATCTTGCATTTTTTAATGTATCTCATTTTCTGTCTTTCTTTGTTTTACCACACATCAATTTATTTATATCCATATTTTTTATTTTATGGCGTCGCTCTTATTCAGGCTAGTCTAGGCTGGGATTACATAACACCAGGCCACATGTCCTAGTTGTACTACTGGATCTGCAGTTGGGTCCTGTCTGGACTCAGTCCAGGATCCCTCGTGTCTGAAGCTACGTTCAGGTACTCTAAGAAAAAAAAAAGACAAAGTGCGAGCTATGGTATGAACAAAGTTAACTGCAGCTGGTGAATTAAACATCCCAATACACCTGCTCCTGGTTTCACCAGTTTGCCACTGAGTTATTGGCTACTTTTAATGATAAAAGAAGTTAAAGCTGCTCGAGGCTCTAATTACATAACGTACAGCGTAAAGGAATAATTTCGTCCTGAAGCATAACAATGCATAATCCTTCTGTTAGTCACAACAACAACATACCTCTCATTCTGAAACATTTTCCTACTCTCATGTTTTGCCAAGGGCATTTTCAAATTGCACGGCCAGGGGCAGGAAAATCCCCACAAACTTCGCTTGAGGGATAAGAGCCCGGAAGAGAATAAAGCCCATGCTGACGAACGCAGATGTTATTTAGAACAAAGCCCCGAGAGACAATAGAACCCGGTGCTGTGCTGTGCCACGCAGGAGAACAGCAGGCTGTGGGAGATGGCAGGCTGATTGCTCTGTCAATGGGGACTGAGGCTGTCATATCAGCAATGAGACCTGATAGCATCACAGACGTCAATGTCTGTCCTCTCATTTTCTCTCTGATGCTCTCCTCTCCTTTCCTGTCCTCTCTTCTCCCCTCGCCCCCTCGTCCCTTCTCATTTCCTCTCCTCCTCGTGAAGTTGACCTCTCCTATACTTTACTCTCCTCTCCTATTGCTTCCCAGCTTATCCTCACGTGTCCTCTTGAAAATTTGTCAGCGACGGAAAATACTAAAATCAGCTCTGAATAGATTCCACTTTATGGATAGCGATGTCCAAAATTCTTACTAGACCTCTGGGCAACGTTTGTTCGTTTACTGCATGTGATTAAAGAGCACTAAACACTCACTGAACGCATATCAATCCTTGGCTTAAAACACCCCCACATGTCAACTAAACTTGCTGTCCCAGTTCAGTCTTAAGACTCTCACGAACTTTTTTTATTTCCTCCAAACATCTTATGAGAGGCAGATATGGTCAGTGGACATAGTAACATAGAAACATAGCATAGCAACTCAAAAAAACATGAAACGTATTCACACATTCACTAGATCCCAAGTTCCCAAACTGGTCAAGTGTCTGTGGGATGCAGAGAGGTCCCTCCCCTCAACTAATAGGACCCAAAGCCCCCCACTGACAACATCCTGTTGCCGGACACCACAAGACACCCTCAGAAGACCCACATCCATTCTCTGATGAGTCTCAACCGTTTTGGAGACCTACACAATACTAGGATGGTGGTTGTAATGCAGGCCTGGTCGGTGCATGTCGTACAGTTGCAGCTTACATTCAGAAACGTTAGCCAGCTGGTGAGACACATGGTATGAAATACACTGAAAGACAAATGAAGACAGAAACGGAGCACATGCAGGTGCAGACTGAAAGGCAATGTGACAAGTTACGAAAGGCTTACGGGCGACTTGTAAAAGGCAACCCTCAGCAGCCCTGCTTAGGCGCCACTTGTAAATACATGTATATATATAGTATATATTTTTTAATGATGGCCATTGCGTTCTAACCAGATCTCCCGTCCAGCCAAGCCGAACCTCTTGACAGCATGGCAACCTTCCCCAGCCAAAACACATTGTTACTTTAATTAGCATGATGATGTATTCATTTGCCGTGCACTCTGCTTCACAGAGTCAAGGCAACATCCTCTCTTCCACTTTGTATCTCTCCCTTTTCTCCTTCTTTCTCCCTTGGGGAAAGTGATGGGGGATGGGAGACTCTGGACCGTTCATGACAGAATCTGCTCTTTGCATGGGGAGGCAAGAGAGCATGGGTGAGTGAGCTAAGGGAACAAGAGAAAGGCAGAGAGAGAGAGAGTGTGTGTGTGTGTGTGTATATAATGCATAGCTTCTGAGCAGCATGGCCTCGCCTTGTTTCACAACCGTAGGTCTCCCTCACTCGCGTTTGGATTTTGTTTTTGGCTTTAAATTTTCTTTATTGGCCTCATTGTAATAAAGACCAGTGCTGCTGAAGCAGGTTATGCAGAGTTATAGGATAATGAGTCATGAACGGCACTATATTACAAGACTTATACTAATTGTATACACCGTATCGATTTTAAAATATGTTGTTTTTTTTTCTAGTTTTGCAGGATATTTAGGTTTTATTTGGCAAATAGTTGGAATTATCCCAATGTAGGGGTTAGGGTTAGGGTTAGGGTTAGGGTTAGTGTTAGTGTTAGGGTTCATCTAACTTTAAATTTAGTTTGCAGACCTGAAATGTTTTGCTTAGATTTTAGGTGGCAATCACATAGTCTGTGTTCATTTCCCTTTCATCTATTTTTATCCATTTTTGATCACTTACGTTCTCAAGATAATCTGCCACTTGGCATCGTTTAATAAAAAATAAATAAATAAAAAGCATCAACGTGTGCAGTAGGACAACAAAGTCAGGGGAGCCTCTGAGGTGTGTGTGTGTGTGTGTGTACAGCACTCAACCACTGCTACTCTCTCCGAGGGGCTGAGATCCTGTAGCCTCCAGGGACGCAAGGCCTCTCTGTGGCTCTGACCCCAGCTGGTGTGCTGAGCTCTCTAGCACTATCAGATAAATGACCAGGACAGAGGGGGGTGGGTGGGGTGGAGTGGAGTGGGGGGGCATCGAGGTGTGTGAGTGTGCATGTTTGGTGGGGGGAAGAGAAGGATGAACGGAAAAAGGAAATGGGATGTGATCAATCAAAGCTAATTCTAGGTCAATGCACTTCATGTTTAACGCCACCCAGCAAAAAATGCTAACGTGCACGCTAAGCAGGAATGGGATACATTTTTTTTTTTTCTAAACCAATGCGTGGATAAGAGATGTCAGAAGAATGGCGAATCAATGAAAGTCTACAGTTAATGAAAAGGAAGGAAATTAAATCTCTAAAATTACTTTCCTAACACAGGGTGAGGGTTGTCATCTAACAACAGACAGCTGATGTTAAAAAGAGAGAATGAATGAATGAATGGCATTAGCCTTCATCATATAAGGTGAGGTCCTAACAAAAAGCTGCCAGGTTGCAAATTTGCCAGTTTGATTTTATCCAATTCGTTTTTCCTTTCTCTCACACGTTTTCCAAAGTGGAGGATTAAATCGCCAGACTGCTCATTTAATGCGTCAGCTACTTCAATTCATGATGAGCATCTTTAGTTTTTTTTTTTCAGCTTGCTCATAGCACCAGGCATGAAGACATTTCATTCACGTTGTTTTTTTTAAGAGTCGTCTGCAGCGGGGGACCTTAGATAAAAATGTTTAACACTGAGATTTGTATTATTGCTCCTCAGTGTTCCGCGCGCAGGGAAACGCTGCAGGATACAGGGCATCCTTTGTTGTGTGCAATTAAATTGGAGGGCCCAAGTATACGGCGGAGCGGCAGACACCTCGCCGCCCCGGAATAGCTGCGTCTCAGTGGGAGTCCCTCCTACAAGGCAACCAGTATAATTAGTACTGCCAAAGGAGGTCTCTGAGCAAATGACACAGTCCCCCCGATCCAGGAGGTGAACGCTGTCACGGAGAGGAGGGGGAGGATGAGGAGGTATTTATTTGGATCTAAATATGTAGTCTTCAAAGTGGAGAGACAGACGAAAAACGATAGTCGCTGCGAATGATAGGTTTGTGAGATGAGATGATGAGAACGTTGCTTTTTTTTTTCTTTTTGGCTATCAGCTCATAGCTCAATACAGCGCAATACAGGAAATGATATGTGAAGCAAGAGAACTAAAAACTATGACAAAGCAATAAAGGGTATAGGTGCGAAAAGAAAGGTGTCACCTTCAAGCCTAGACCACCACCACCATCCAGTAGAACCAAACACCTCAAGAGGACCAGAGAAGCAGGGAGAAAGGAGAAGTGGGGCCCTGGGCGTTCTGTGGGTCACCCCATCACAGGCAGCTAATGCCTGCCTGTAGGATACACAGGGTCTGGGTGGGTGGGCAAGTGGGGGGGGGGGGGGGGGGTCCCCTCACCATCATTACTGTACTGCTCAGGGACTCACTGAAGCAGAAAGAGTCAAGCTAGCTGATAGCTCTAGAGGATTCTTTATAATGGGGGGGAAAAAATGCACCTGGAGCCATGCTGAATTACAGTCAGGAATTCTGTTGATGTTTTCAAGTAGAAACGTTAGAATTAAGAACTAAATGTGGTTCAGTGGGGGCAGATTCGATGGGCTTTCCAGGACTGAATTCTAAGACTTCGCTAGGAGATATGCACTTGAGGAAATGCACTTTTCACTGGCGCAGCACATTTTCTACCAGCAGACACACACACGCTGGACTGTTCGGAGCGAGCGGGCTAAGAGAGAGCGGCTAATTACATGCGAGTCAGCAGCGCTGGATTTCCATCCACGCTCTCTGTAGCACCTCCAGTGAGATGACAGCAAGTTGGCAAGCCCTGCAGCTGGAGGCTTCTCTTTCTCTCGCTCTCTCTTCTCCATCCCTCCATCCTCCCAGGATTCCCTCTGTTACATTACACACTTGGATGTTCAAACCGCCACTTTCCGGAGAAGCCGTCCAAGCCGCTGTGAGATTGGACCGTGACTGCGACGGCAGATATGCACAGGCTATAAGGTTGGATGTTGCGGTGTGGGTTGTTTGTTTTCCCCGACACTGCTGGGAAGGCTACGAACCATCCAGTGACAAGTTAATCCGCTGCATTCGTACCTATGCCAGGGCTGAGCATATTAAAGCTGCTTCAGGATATGTTATGCTTGCGTGATTCATAGGTAAAGAAAGCGGGGATTTACCATTCTGATGACTCATGATGAGTCACCTTGTAGGTATGGACAGAGCACGTTAAAACCAAGCCGACATGGTGTTGCGGTGTGGAGAACTTACAGAAACTTTACTATTAGGCCACAAACGAGTCGGGCTGTCTAAGAAGAATGCTTCGACAAACACCAAATGGCTCAACAAACACCAAAATGGTGACAGCACTTGGAATTAATCCACCTCTTCTGTCAGAAGCTATGTGGTGTAGTCATGCTGGTGTGTTAAACCCTCGGGTAGCAATGGCAGACCAGAAACAGAAACCAGCAAACCAGGATGGAAGTGTTGTGTACTGATGTGTTGATGAAGAGACACATGGGTGTACCTGAACTGCCGACATGTTAAGCTTGCATGACCTGCGATAAGAGCTCCCTAACATCGCTGTGAGAAAGTCAGTTAGTCATGTCGGTCGCAAAGAACAAGCTCTTCTGCCCATGCTCAGCCATGACAAGCCAGACATCACCGGCACACTGACTAAAAGTGACAACCCCCCCTTACCTCAAACAGAAAGGGAAATAGGAAAAACACGCCACTGTTAGGGAGAGGAAGGGGAGGAGGGGGAAAGACAGTGGAATGGGGAGGGAAGGCGGAAAAGGCCTGGATGAATCACACTGCACGCACCGCAGCGGCTGAGGTAGCCGCGTCTTGGAGTACATGAGTCATGTTTATCGTGCAGCAGCACTAGGCAGGGGATTGCACAACTTTCTCTCCATTAGGAACGCCGCCTTGGTGCAAATATTTACCGGAGATGGTGGAAAACAGCAGCTCTAATGCCTCTAAAAAGCTCCCAGTGATGGTGCACGCGTGCTGGAAGGCTGCAGCACCAGCCAACCTGCTGCTGCAGCTCTCTGGCAGGAACGGAGACACAGTTGACACTTGTAATGTAGCCTGATATATTTGTGCTGTGATTCAAATCAAATACATTATCTCCTGGGCATCCTTTCAGAGAAGAAGAAAAACTACAAGGAAATCAACAGGATGGAAAGATTTAAGGCCACCATCCCTGATATCCCTCAGTACACATAAGCCTGGCTTCACTAAGAGGCACAACATCTTCTTCTTATTATTATTATTGTTATTGTTATTGTTATTGTTATTTTACTGAGAATACACGAGCTACGCGTGTTTTCATATCTTCAAAGCAGGTGTATTCCGCCCACGTTAATAGGTTAAAGCATGGTGACGGAAACTCTCCGGTCCACCTTAAAAACTAAAGCCCTACAGTGGACAGCTCCGTGGTGCTGAAACAGCTCCGAGCGACATCTGTACACAGGAGGAGCGGGGAGTGGAGGAGGAGGATGGGGAGGATAGGGGGGGAGGAGGAGGGCTAGAGGGCAGGATCAACCGAGACTTTAACGGCGAAATCACACACACCCAGCGCGCGCCATCGCCACAAAGGACACCTTAAATGATCTTTCCAGTGTCACATTGTGTAATCTCGGTGACGTTGGTGGGGAAAGGTTAAGCGACTTGGCGTGCTTTTTACGTGAAAATGGCGGCCGTCGCTGCCAACCCAGCCCACCGTAGGTAGTACCGCCACGGCCACAACAAAGTGGAAGAGGTCTGAATGAGTGCCGCATTATAAAATTGGTAACCCCCCCCCCCCTCGTTAAAATAAAAGTTGTTTCTGAAGGGGAGGGGAGCCGGGCCAGGGGAATGGGGACGGGGAAGGGATGGGGGGGCTGTATCTCACAAGCTAGTGGACGACTTGTTAGGAGGAAACACGAGCCCCCGGTGTCTCAACCGAGAGACAGTTAGAGAAATTCACGCTGTGGCTAATAACAACCCACGAACACCCGCTGACAACAAGCACCGACAACTCTCGCTACCTCCGGCCGTTTTTTTGTGTGTGTGTGTGTGTTCCCCCTTACTTCAACATCGACTGTTCCTTCGCTTCCTCCTTCTTCTGTCGGTCCATGACGCCGAGGATGATCTTCCTCTCCTCCTCGGTGAGGTGGCTGAGGTCCGGCATCTCCGGCATGGCGCCGGCCGCTGAGGGAGCAGCGGCGGCGGGGCCAGGGCCGCCGCGGGGCCCGTGTGGAGCAGACATCTTTTACACACAGTGGCTACAAAAACAAAAAAACAAAAACAAAAAAAACGAGAGAGGCACCGTCAACCAGCAGCATCTAAGGGGCGACGTTTCCCCCCCTTCACATTTTCACGCCGCTAGAATAAATAAATAAATAAGTGCATATATAATTGTTGGAATTGGCGGCTCGCAGGAGGCAGTGCCGCTTAGCTTTAATACACACAGCGTGACATCTTGGTTAGCGGTTATCATGCACACGTTACACCGTGCTGCACAAATAAGCGTCAAAATATCAATTACAGGCTTCGTCCTCAGCTATTAAACGCTCCTGATGAGCTTATCAAACACCGCCGAGGCCGAATGAGCCAGCGAGCGTCTCCTGCGAGCAGGGAAACGGAAATATTCAGGCTGGACTGACACATGAACACATTTCTGAGAGAAAACACTCGAGATTAGATGCCCTTAAAAGAATCAAGAGAGCAGGCTGCGAGGCTAGAACCCCCCGGGTACTCCAAACACAAGCCTCCATCCAGACGTCCAGGTATTAAAAAAAAGAAAAGACAAAGAAAAGAAAAAGTAGAAAAAAACTGTGTTTTTTTAAAAAAGCAACAGCAACTCTTGCCTCTTATTTTGCAGTCATGTTAAATCCTGTCTAACCCATCGCTGCCATCCTTTAGAGGGGCTTTACTCGCATGTTGGAATAAAAGATGTCCGGTCCGTCCTCGTTTTAGTTTTTCGGTCCTTAACCCTCGGGTCCGTCACTCTGGTTATAGCTCGCCTTCATCCAGGTGGGCAATTCTTGGAGGTTTCTTAAATGCACAAAAATGGATGCAATGACAGAGAGAGAGAGAGAGAGGGAGAGGGAGAGAGAGAGAGAGTATAGGGAGAGAGAGAGTAGGAGGAGGAGGGGGGAAATATCCAGCTAGGAAGAAGAGGCGGAGCGATGGAAACACGTAGAGGAATAAAGGCGAGAGGGGACGCGCTGGATGTTCATTGACAGCAGGAGGATAGCGGCCGCAAAAACACGGAGTGGAAGAGCAGCTGGAGCGTCGTGCATATTTCATAACCAGATCATGAGCACAGTCAGTGAGGTGGGGTGGGGGGGCTTTAGCAAGTTCACTCATTGTTAATGTTTCTAATTACTAGATTGTGCGTCAGACAAAACAAATGCACTCTGTGAGAAACTGGAAATGTTAAATATTATACTGCTCCTGACCGTTACACGTCTTTTATATCAATGAGCAGTAGTTGCAGGTGTGCAATAAAGCATCATCAGTGACATCATCTATTGATGCTAAGCTCCGCCCACAGACTGTGTCGCCACAGACGCCCAAATCCCCTAAAACGCATGTTATCAGTGCATCACCGTGAACTCCCCATGAGCTCTAACATTTATCTTAATTCAAACCTTCCAGATAGTATTCAGACGGACAGCTTTACCAAAAGGCATAGAGATAAAACCTGAGCACCTGTACACACCTTCGTGCCTTAGTCTTGGATTACACCACCAGGTTTGTGTCAACCCCACCTCGCAACCCAGGCTACAGTATTGATAGGATTAGAACGGCAACATTAAGAGGATGGAACTGGTACCTTATTAGTGCTCCAAGTCCATCAGCAGCAGAGTGGCAATCCGCTGCTGAAAGTCAAAGGGCAAGAAAGAACTTGTCGAGTTAGAATTTTGAACGTTGCACCTCCATGTTTTCACCAGCGTGGAAAACTGCCCAACTTGCCACACATTTGCAGCAGAAAGTTGGTCTGGGGTCACCCTGTTGGGAAGCGATTATGCCTCGGCAAAGATCTGCCAGGCCGATGAAATCGTTTGGCTTGGCTTTACGTGGTGATGGATAGAAAACTGGCACAGTCACACACATCATCTGAGCACTGTGGAATTGAATTTGTTTATAATAAAATGTCTCTGATTGCTTGTAGGACCTGTATCTGTATCGGGTGAAAAACAGCCCCATGGTGTGACCACACTGGTATTCTGATTAAAACGGACTATGAATTTCATAGTAAAACTTTAGGAATTTATTACTAATACACATCAGAATACAGTGTTGGTGGGAAACATGAAAAACAAGGAATATAGTATAGTCATCCGGAAAAACTGTTGAAATATTTCCACTCATTAAATATCTTAAAATGCAGATGGAGCATTATGAAGCAGCTAAATAGGTGTATGTTTGAAAAGTAATGGAGGGTTTGATCTTCACTCTCAGTCTTTTGCCACTGCTACACCTCCATCACTTATCATACACGCTCTTGAGTTTTAGTATGCCCTCATGGAGAGGCTGTTCAAAATTGTGCAGCTTTATCCAAAAAGACACCCAAGAAGCCGAATTCACGACAGCTATAATTACTTTGTTGGAGGACATGTCGACAATCCAGTTTCTTTGGAGATTATAGCATCTGTGGTAGTTTCAAGAAGCAACTTTTTTTTTGAACGTCTTTAAAATAAATGTACCAACTGTTGACCGTGTATCTGTAAATGTGAAAGTACCCACTCAGGGAAAATTCAAGGTTCTTTCATGTTCGTATCAATGTAAATCTGTAACTGTCAAGATGGTTGTTGATTACTCATATCATTAGAACCAACAGTGAAAAAGTCCAGTAGAAGTTTTTATTGTATTTACAGTCTGTGTCCTTGTACTTCAAACGATGCACAACTGGTCTCTCGTTGCTCCCACGAAATAAACCTTTCTTTAATCCTTAAGAGTGAGGAGATGGACATCTCCCATGCGGATGTGACTTTATTCTCCAAGCCGTCTCCTAACATCAGTCTCTTTAAGGTCTTCCTTCCTTCAGCTCGGCCTACTTCACCACAGTGACAACATGCTTCTCCTTCTCGGGCACCACGGGAACAGTCCCGGGTTTGCTGTGCTTGCGGACGTTCCTCTCCCTAGAAAACAAAAAGAAGAAGAACCGTGAATACGTCAAGCCGCTGCTGGTGAGAATATTCAGGAGTGGATGGAGGGAAGAGGGAGCGAGAGAAAAGCAAACAGAAAGGAGGAGGGAGATTGAATCTGAGACTGTTGACCTAACACCTACGTCACAGACTACACTAATGCACTCTGAAAATAATGCATAAAGCATGGAGAGTAAATCATCCACAGTTCAAACGTGTGTCTGACGCATCATCATGCTGCCGGTAATTAGAAAAGGAAGAGCCTCACAGAACTGAGCTATGAATCACTGGACAGGAGGGCAAACTGGGACAATCAATCCACCATACAAGCTATAAATGAATATGTAAAGCCCATTGAGACCATGCCATGGGGTGGGGTGGAGGGGGGGTGGCTGTCCATCTGTGAGATTTTCCATCAGGCCGGTGTGACTGCTTAGGTCAGACATATACTGGCAGCAGCCCAAGTCAGCATCACCGACATGGACACAGGCAACTTTCCTACAGCCGAATCAGATCGGCTCAGTTTTAATACCGAAATGGGGGCACGAGGAAACGAATACGCACTTTCTACGGCGAGCCTCCTTCATCACCCTCAGCTCCTTGGTCTGGTGGAAAATGTTCTTGGGTAGATGTCGGTGGCGGGAGATGCGTTTGATCTGGGGGTGGTGCTGGAACTTGTCCTTCAGCTTCTGATTGTAGTTCATGGCTTGCTTCTCTCTGGGGGCCAGCTGCATCACATCAGAGAGGAACACATGGTTACGTAAAAGTAAACAATATAAAAGGGAAGGAAAAAAAACACATGATATATAGCAAACTTAATAAAAAAAAATATAGAGATACAATACGATCCATAAGTTCCAATATAGAGATCGATGAGAAATGGTACTGGTCGGTGTCTCTTAATATGTAACAATTTCATAAATTTAAAATCAAATTTTAGAAAACTTAGAAACTTAGAGGGATAACTACATTTGAATGGCTGTTCACATTTAATATTTGGCTAAAATCTGTTTCCAGCACCAACAGAATAAGCCATCACTCACAGCACATGGTTCTATGGAAGCAAAAATGGAGGCCATTGAAGTTAAGAGTTTACAGCCTAATTTAGAAATTGATGTGCAGGATCGATGCACATGAAAATGAGGATGAGGATAATTTTTTATCTTTAAATTATGTGGAGAAAATGGCCATGTCTCTGGATTTGTTTGTTGATTTAAATGGTGAAATCCTACTAAATAAAAATCACTGGCTCAAATCAAGATTGATTTGTGCTGTTTACACTGAACCACACCTGCCCATGGCCTGAATGTAGTATAAAACTAAGTGTAGAAGAAGAATGTGGTTTGGATTATAAAACACACAAGAGAGATGTTTGTTGTTCAGTTTGGAAATAAAATAACCATTTGGTGGCTGTTTTGGAGATGATCATAAAATATGACTGTAATCAGCAGCGTATTTCAGTTGTAATAAAAAAAAGAGAGGAATCATGTTCCTAACTGGTTCCTTGACAAGTGGTGGCAAAAAACATCTGCTGATGAAGGTCAAGTGATACTTGGTTAAGAAAGAAACTTAGTTAAGAAGAAAGCGGGTGGCTAACAGGATAGTAAAGTCACTGACCAATCACAGTTCCTGGCATAGAATCCCCTTCAACTAGTTACACTCTGTGGCTGCAGTGTAGTCATTGTACTTGGGAGAGACATAATCCGACCCATAATCCCTCATAACACCGTAACCTGTCATTTTAAAAAATTGGGCTTTGGGACAGATTAAACTACAAAGATATGACTTGTTAACTAGTGAGCTTTAGAGGTTTTGGTTGGTGGATTTTATGAATTGTGGCGAGAGTCAAGCCAGCCTAATACTTTTCTTTATGCTAAACTAAACTAAACTAAACTAAACTAAACTAAACTAAGGCCCCGCTCAGACTTCGCAATACCATACGTTCCTCCCAATATGATCCGATAAAGTACAGGTACTTCCATGTAAAGTGAAGTTAAGCATGAGCTGTGTCGTTATATATGCACATAAATATATAGCGTATGTTAGTTTTCATGGTTCATTTATAATCAGGGCTTTTTCCACATCTCTGAAATAATGTGACGTCACGTAGGAGGTGAATAATTTATAATAACTTAACTTAACACGAGTGTTTCCATACACATGAAAAACCGAATTACTGCCTTAATCATTCTTTAACTGGACAACTGAAGCGCATGCAAACAATTTACTCCAACTAATATCAGAATTCTCTTTACCCGATTAAGACACCCAGATAATGACACTGGAAATCGTTTTTCTCCGGCATGTATACACCTTAACTGGACTTTAACTAGACAACGTGTGCGTGCATGCTCCACAACTGCTGTGCTGGCGTATGACCCCAGAACAAAAACATCCAAGAAAGTCGGCCGCACAAGAAGAAGGTAAACAGAGCCGGTAGAAGAAATGAGGAGGAAAAGCCCCATCTTATCTGCACCATAAGTAGCACACACATTATGTACGAGATTAAAGAAGTTGTAGTATTATTAATGTTGTTGTTGTTTGAAATGCTGGTCTGCCGCATTAGACTCCGGTTGTTATTATATGATAGGTCAATCTGAAAGGGGGCCGTATTAACCCGTTGAAAAGACACATATCGCCACATAGTGTGGAGGAGGAGGAGGACATGTTCCCACCATGTTCAATTTTCTCAGTTGCATGTAAACCTGAACAAGAACCACATTCGGAAAGTCGAATTTCCATCACAGCTCGATTGAGCTGTGCATGTAAACAAACTGAGTGATAGACTTCAGAGCCTGTTCCAGAACAATATCATTTCCCTCAAGTCATGACGCACACACAACAAATAGCTGTTCGTGGTTCTGGTACAGCAGTAGGTAGACTATGCTGTTTTACACCGTAAAATCTTGGGACAGCAGGATGAGCAGTAACCTCATCTTGACAACATACTCATTCAAAACCAAATCAATGTCTGTTAAAAAGTGAAGACACCAGCTGGACATCATCCTTCCCCTCTTTGTCTCGCTAATAAAAACCACCGGCTAACTGGACTGGCCTTGGCTGGAGCCGGTCTCCTCAAAGGCTTTTATTCTAATTAAAAGCAATGATTTGTCTCTGATTCAATTTGTTGGAGAAGAGTTAGATGCTGATCCGGTTGTACTAAACTAATTCCCGCCAGGATTCACACAGGGTTAGCCTCCTAAAGAACAGTTTCATATTTTTTTTGCGTCCCGTTAAAAGTGGCTGAACCTGATGCAGCACTTTGATTTTCGTTTGGAGGAATCATATTTAGCAAGGCTCGCATGATCCAGGCCAAGTGTTCTACCACGGTGACGAAAAGTTGCTGAAGGAGAAGAATGAGTGTAAAATACAGTCAGCGACCTATCAGAGCAGAACTGAACAGGTAGATCTTTTTAATCCCAAATCAGGCAAAGCTAACGATGCTGGGAGTAACTGTAATACTACTGATTCTCTCTCGTACTGGGCCAGAAGAACTAATCTGTACACCGTCCACTGCAGAGACGGCCACTGCCAAAACTCCCACCAGCTTAAAAAAAAAAAAAAAAAAAATAAAAACTGGAACCAACACATTTTATCAGCAGTTTTGGACTCGAGGAAAAAAGCTGGTGAAGCAGACTTCTTTTTTCCCAACTTTATTGACAACAGTGACCCCGCTGAATAGAAGAACTTCTCTTCTCCTGTGGTGTCTAGCAACAGAGTGTTGTTAGTGGGGGTCTTTGGGTCCCATGAGTTGAGGGGAGAGGCCTCTGTGGATCATCCCACAGATCCCACAGTTTGGGATCTAGTTAATTTGGAGGTCAGGTCCAACACCTTGTGCTCTTTTTCATGTTTTTTGAGTTGTTCCTAAAGCGTTTTTGTTTGTGTGCGCCTGCGTCAGGCTGCACCCTGCTGTTGCCAAGGAGTGTTATTGCTATGGAGTGGGGATGCCTGGTCTGGTCTAGGTGGGTGCTACATGTCTAAGTAACATCCACATGAATGCCAGGTCCAAACTTTGTATTGTCACAAGATGTTGAGTGTTATTTACTTTTCTTTTTATGTTGAGGCTCATCAGCGTATATACATAATTGTGTCTTTCAAACATCGATTTAAAACATCTGGAAACTGTATCAAAGCCACATAAGGGCTCAGGTTTTACTCTTGATTTACACATGTAACCATTCAAAGTATTTATTTCACGCTGCAAGTGTAGTTTAATCAACTTTTGTACCTTCACTGAAAATGTATCAGGCTTTGAGTGCAGCAAAATTACAGGTGATCATGCAGCAGCAGCAGCAGCGAGGACAAGAGCTCTAATAAACTGCAATTATCCTTTTACCGTGTTACAGGATTAATTTCTTCATACTGTAAAGAGCTTCATATTTAAGTGGCACTTTTATCAAGTCGATATGATATACCAATATAAATCAAACCAACTGTTCCTTAGTGATTCGTTTGGCTTTTCAGACTTAAATAAATGGACAGTGTTGAGTCAGGGTTTCCAGAAGCGTAAGAATAAAATATGGGCCAACCGAAAATAAATAGAGGCCTTCTGATTGAACACGTCTCGATGTTAACTGGGGTCGAAGGCTGCCGTGTGCAAAGATATGAAAGAAAAAGTGAGTGATGCGCTTCAGCTGATAGAGACACCGACGAAGCCTTGATTCAGCATTTCAGCATTTCTTGATAATTAAAGACCCTCTCGGTACAACTTGATTGTTAATGCTTCATTATGTTCAGAGTGGCCCCGCTTTAAGTGATTGGCCGATTTAAACTGCTGATAGGAGCAGCCCTTGTCTGATCTCTTTAAGTGCAAAGCTTGCGAATAAATCTTCGCTTATACAGTGACAGTAAAACAAGTGCCAAAACCGGGCCAATTTTCCACTCTCAAGCTGCATTAAGAGAATAAGCAAGAGTGAATCGGATTAGGAGTGAAAGACGGCCGCTGGAGATGGCACACAAGATGACACTGATCTTTATTATTCGCCCATAACCGGGATTTCAGGCACTGGAGCACTTACTAGCATTTTACAGGAGCATAATTTGACAGTTGCGATATAGCGTTACGATTTCTACATTATCCGAACACGATGGATGCAGCAGCTCACAAACAAAGACATTAAATATGGCAGCGGTCCAAGCGTTTTTGTCGGTGGTTTGTCAAACAACTGCGCAAGTGTTGGGAGTTTTTTTGTTTTTTTTTCTCCTCCGACTTCCCCCTCGCCACAGAAGCCGCTGTGCCAATTGGTACGTTGTACTTATTGAGAGTGATTCTACCCTAAGTCAGCATCCATCAGGGCATTTGGCAACAGCAGTGCCGTAGCTCCTGGCGCGCTCACCCACTCCTCACACTGCCGAGGCGGGCGCCGGGCCACGGCCGTGTCGAAAAATGCAGCTAACTCATAAAACGAGATTCGGAAATAAACTAGGAGGGGGGGGGGGGGGGGGGGGGGGCGGCGCGTTCGTTGACAGCCGGGGAAAAATACGCCTGTTGATCGTTACGGAGACATTATGATGAGCAATCACAAACGAAAAGCTGCCAATAAGCAGAACGCTGCCTTTGATATAAAAACCCGAGAGTTGGAATGATGCAGAAGTGGGTCGGACTCACCACTCCGAGCTTCTCGGCCGCGTTGGCTTTCCACAGGCGGATATTCATTTCGTCAGAGCCGCTCAGGATGTACTTGTTGTCCGCCGACCACTTTACGCAGATGACGTGCTGCATGCGCTTGGTGTGGTACACTTCCCTGGATTTCAAAAAGACAATTACAGACAACACATTAACACAGTGAATTTACTGTTGAAAAACCAACTAAGATACTAATTTTCGAAGGATCTAGCGGTACAATATACATGATTGATACATGCTTTATTGTGGGTTGTAAGGAAAAAAAACAACACGTGATTAAAAAGAAATTCTGCTTTACGATGATATGACCCTGCTATGGTTAAGGTTTGGCTAAATTCAGCCACAGAAGAAGCTTGGTTAGGGTTTCAGTAAGATTCCACATAGGTCAAAATTGCTACTTTGTTAAGGTTTGGCACCACAGTTACCATAATAGACACTTGGATAGAGTTAAGGAGCAATGAGCCAGAAAGCTATGCCGACTTCCCCCTGTCCACAACTGTTTTGAGTGGGAAAGTTTCTCTAGAGATGATAAGTTTGGAACTGATTATACTCTGGCAAAGATTAGCCAATCAGATAATTGGGGTCGGCTTTATATGTGGTAATGAACCAGCGTCATAGTCAGATTTGCCATCTGAACCCTGTGGAGCTGAAATTGTCTGCGACTAAATGGCTCTGATTGGTTGTAGGATTATCCAATCACATGCATAGGTTTTTTTTTCTTGGTTGGGGTTGGAACACACCCCATAATGATATCCAAACGCTGCATACCTACTCTAGGCTTGGGAACAATTACATGCAGTCTTGCAAAGCAAAGACTTTGAGGAGGAAATTTATTAAAAAAGTGTTTTTGCAGAACGTGATTTTTTATTTATTTATTTTTTTAAACAATCTATACTACAGTCTGTTGGATAGAACCACATGAGGCAGCCTTTATTCCCCACTGTTGGGAATATTAAAAACAACAGAAACCAATGTGCAAATCAAATAAAAGGGCAGTTCAAACTATGACTAACATTTTTGCCTGCTGTTACTCACCTGCTGTGTCCACTGTCCTTGGGGAAGATGCGGATGGTCTTGTCGAAGCTGGCAGAGACGAACTCCTTCCCAGTGGGAGAATAGTCAACATCCAGCACCGCAGAGACATGGTCCATGTGAACCAACAAGGGCTTGTCCAGGTACCTCATGTCATATGTGTAGAGGCTGGCGAGACAAACAGACGTCAGTATCAACCCTTTGTGAGACGCTAGATCTGATCACGTAAACCATTTAAAGTGTAGTATGGTCTATTTGTCTGACGAAATAAGTCGACAGAGAGAACATAGACTCTGGCTCTTAAGCTCTGTAATGTCAACAGAAATTGGATTTTCTTTCTTAGACTCACTTGTAGTCCTCATTTGCACATGTAAAGTAATAGGCTTCCATGGGGTTCCAGCAAACTGTGTTGCTCCTCATTGTCATGATGACCTGAAAATAAAAACACGTAGGAGCTCTAACACGTCATATCCAAAAGGAAAGAGAAAAAGAGAAAGGACAGATTTACAATTAAATGACGGACTTTACCTTTTTAAGTGGGGCTGATTCTCTCATGTCATACAGCACTATACTTCTGTCAGACGCACAACTGGCAAGAAGTTCAGTCTGTGAAAAGACAAACCCTTAATATATTTATACATGTGAACTGTTATGAGGAAACTTCCCACAGTGTTAAGTCAATTCCCATCTGAGTTTTTTCGGATACGGCACACTGTGACTTACCTCCACAGGGTTGAAGCGGACCGAGCTGAAGCTGTCCACGCCCCAGGTGAAAGAACGGATTGGACTGCTCCTCTGCTCGTCCCAGATGTCCACCTGCTGGCCGCATGTGGCAAACACAGCCTCTTTCCGGTGATGGTCCAGTCCTGTGAACACGGTCTACAAACGACACGGGAATCATGTCACACTTCATGATCTATAATTACAGGAACATCCATTATTTTAAAATGAAAATCAACAAATGGCCGCACCTTTCCAAGGATAGTGTTAAGCGGCTCCTCTTCCTCTCCATAAGCCGGCGATTCCATTTTCCACTGCTTGATTGTTTTGTCATCACCAACCTGTTGCCACCAGCACACCAAGACATAAAATACAAGGTGCATTAGGGGCAAAACAAAATAAGCTAGTGATTATTGGAAGTTTTTTGTTAGATGTTGAAAGGCAGTATTTACCGTAAAGAAGGAAGTTCCACAGAAGCGCACAACCATTCCCCGCACAAAACCTTCATGTGCTTGGAGAGTTCGAACACATTCATGTTTGGTCAGATTCCAAAGTTTCACCTAAGGGCAAAATAACAAACAAACAAACAAACACAAAAAACAGGTGAATTCTCAGAATAAGTGCATAACTTTTTATTTTATTTGTTTTAAAGACGAAGACAATGTTATTCTGAAAGTTTTGAAGCCAGATTTGCTCCGCTGGGAACTGATTATGCTCTGATTGGTTGATTCGTTCTTATTTATGATGGTTTTATGTTATGAAGATAAAGAAATGTAACAGTAATTTCCTCCTGGGGTCAATAAAGTAATTCTGATTCTGATAATGAAACCAAATGCAATTGTTACCAGACTCCTGTTTTAGACTCGTTGTGTTTCTTTTTCTTTCTGAGTGAGAAGATAGCTACCTCTCCATCGCAGGAGCCTGACAGCAGGGTGGAGAGGGTCTTGGTGTGCTTGGCCATGCAGTTCACCCCATCTCTGTGACCGTCCAGGGAGGCCAGGAAGGGCTTGGCAAACACCCGCTCCAGCTTCGTGGCATTCAGAGCTCGTCCATACTCTCTGACCACCTCAAACGGATGAAGGGTTGGGTCGTAGTTTCTAGGGACTAATAACAGACAGGGGTCACACACATCCCAATACATTCATGACGACTTTCCATCACGCTATCTTGAAACATTGTGAGTTCCAGATTATGAAATATCCATTTAAAGCCAGGCATATTTCGACTTTCTTTAGTATTTCAATGTACTTTGTCATAAATTTCAGTCCTATCTTTGTCCGAATTCAATGTGTTTTCATCGTGGAAATGCTTCACAATAGCAATTTATGTAAAACTTTGACTTTTACGTCAATATGCAAAATATACGTTTAATATGCAAAGAAATGTCTGTTTTATAAGAAGACAGCTACTAATATTAAGTAGCTTGACTGGCCTATGAACACAGTGTAGCTAATGTTTGCTAACCTCGACGAGTTAAATGTTTATTTCACTTACCGCGCTGAATGTCAAATTTGGTCTCCCGGACATAATCATCCGGGTTCCTCGAGAGCACTTTAACTTTCATTTGGTGGCTGCCCTAAAACGGACACGAGCTTGAAAAAAATGTTAATTTCAACCAGAAAAATATTAGCAAGCAGTGACTACAACCTGACTACAACAGCCATGTGTGGATAAAGAAGAAACTCGTTTTGCCGCGCGTTGCATTGTGGGATTATCCGGTCCTCCAGGTTGCATCATTGGCTTGTCGAGAAACAGCGAGCAAGTTACGAAAATAAGAGACCGGAAATACACCGCGTTGTCGTTCAAAATACACACGAGGAGATTCTTCAACCAAGATTGGAGATTCAAAGCTAAAGATTTTCGTTATAGTTAATTTCCCTATATGTACATTGTATATAGAAAACATAATATACAGATTAAAAGTCTAAATGAACAACATGCGTGTTGAGGGAAAAAACAAGATAAAAAAAAAACAGATATAAAATAGACATTTTGAGAAATAATATAATAAATAAACAAATACAATCAGTATATATACAACAGGTTACAATAACATCATCCCCTGTTAAAACATATTAACGAATAAATAAATATACATACATAAATGAACAGAAATATACACAGAAAGAATGCTTAGTTACATGAACACAAACAATGGAAGACGTGTTTAAATGTAATCTCTTGTTAAAAATAGTGTACTTTTTATTGTTTAGGTTCATGATTTAAACATATTATAACCTTGGTCCAATTAGGAAATTTATTGAGATGTTGCATCATAAAACAAAGGTTTACAACCTTCAAATTACAATCTACAAACTTGTCCTAAAAATAGGAGTTGAAAAAAAAAACGTTTTTATTTTGGGGTTCTTGATTTTGTTGTTTTTAAAAAACGATAAGATGACAAAAAACAATCAGCACAATAGTAGAAACAATAGTTTAACAAAGGCATAGATAAATTTTCCCAAAGCCCAAAGTAGAGAGTATTTTTCCAACTTCAACTTCTCATTTAAATGCAATTTCTTTTCATTTATTTGTTTTCAACCAAATGACAACTTTGTGACACAGTAGTTTGACATAAAAGCACCCCTAAAGCTCTCCCCCTTGACTTTAACGCCACTGTAAATGTGTCCATTATTTTGAAATGCGAAGCCGGAAGTACTGCTTTCAACAACGACAACTTGTCGTTTACTAAATACTAGCAGCAAGGTCGAGCACCGCTGCTGCTAACGTGACATTTTGACAAGCGTTACCAAGACCATGACGCAGTCTGACCGCATGTCAGAAACGTGTCTGGGTTGCTAACATGCAGCTACAATGAGGCAGTTGCATCATCAGCGTACAACATTCAAATTCTGCCTCAGCGTCAGCGACTTGTCGTCTCATTTTTACAGAGTAAGTTGAGATTAGCATTTCCACAAGTGACAACTAGAGCCTGACAGGACCTAGCTGGGATCGTCGCCGGGGGATCATGAGCTCCGCTTCTAATCCCGGTACCGCCGCACAGACGGGGCTGTCCGGTAAACCCGTCCCCGCCGTTACGTTGGCCGGACATGTCCAACAGGTCTTCAGCCACGTGAAGGTGGAAAACCTCGTCGCGGGACTGAGCGGGGGAGTGGTGTCAACACTGGTGCTACACCCCCTGGACCTGGTCAAAATCAGGTTCGCAGGTACAGTGTGGATTTGTACTTTAAACAATACACGTGTTCTGCTGCTAAATTATTAATAATCAAAGCAGATGCACCCAGAGGTGTGCTGTGAAAAATTGATCAAACTGAGTTAATGGTCTTTAATGTCTTTACAATGTAGTAAGCGATGGATTGGAATTAAGACCCAAGTACGGTGGCATTATGCACTGTATGAAGAGTGTGTGGCAGCAGGAGGGACTGAGAGGACTCTACCAAGGAGTGACACCCAATGTCTGGGGTGCTGGTGCATCCTGGGGTCTCTACTTCTTCTTGTACGTGAGCTGCAAACCTGCTGGGCTGCATGTTTTTTTATTTATTTATTTATTTTTTTACTATAAGTATTAATAGTTGTTAATAGTATTGACTTTAGAATATCCTGTAACTATAACATTTCCCACCCTGTCCTCCCTTGCAGCTACAATGCAATCAAAGCGTACACGAAGGAAGGTCGTGTGACTGAACTGAGTGCGGCGGAGCACCTGGTCTCAGCGGCTGAAGCAGGTTTGTTCCTGCACACCTTCTCACGCGTGGCCAATAACAACATCTGGATAATACTGCTCTGAGCGGGTCCTAACCGAAGGAGGCCTGATACAGATTAGTGCACGGCCCCCCTCTGTTTATTGAAGACACACGGCGTCACATGGAACCGCTTCTTTCTTTTTTTTTTCAAGATCTTTTTATTGTTTTTTAAGTACTGACGGATGCACTGGATGGTTTTTGAAGTCTTTGAAAAAAACAAAACAATCAATGCAGAAGTAAAACATCTGTTATTTGGAAAAGATAACCACATACATACACAGATAAATTGAGAGTGGATCAGGTTCTATGAGTGGAGCTTCTTCTTTGAGCAGGGTCAAAATAGGAAGTGAAAACGAAGCTTTTGCACAGATTTCTGAGAGCAGAAAATGAGTGGTGCCGAGATGGTAGTAAAGAGCCTAATATAGATCCTTGACATTAGTGTGACCGTTAGTATGACCTTCCTCTTCCAATCTTTTCAGTTATCACCAGATCAGGAGTGGGTCAATTTTATATTTTCAAATTTTTTCTGATATGAATCCGAAGTAATTTATGTAATGGCCTCTTTCTGAATGTCTTCAGATCTAGTTTGGCCTTTCTGCTCTGCACCCACAGATACAATACAATCCCACAATGTGGTGTGCAGCAACCGCCGGGAAATGTCTGAGAAGTCGAGCACTGCAGCGTTCACATCGCAATCACTTTGATCCGATCTCTTTCTCTGTTTAGTTCACAAGTAACCCCGCCACTTGCCGGTGTTTTTTTTTGCATATTTTTAGTTACAGCTTAAAGTAAACAGTTTATTGCAGTAACCATCGTGTCATTAACTTAATGCCATACACCATAAATCTTTATACCGTAACTATAAACCACCGTACACAACTGTCCCCTCTGTCCTCTGCCCTACCCAGGCATGTTAACGCTGACCATAACAAACCCCATCTGGGTGACCAAGACCCGGCTGGTGCTGCAGTACAGTGCCGATCCGACCAGTAAGCAGTACAGGGGGATGGTGGACGCTTTAGTCAAGATCTACCGCAACGAGGGAGTGCCCGGACTGTACAGGGTGAGACTGCACTGTGTTCTTCATGTAGCAATGCATGGCATTCTTGGCTTTTCCAAGTGACCCGTGCTTGGTTCCGTTGTTGTTTAAGTTTGGTTCATTAGTCGCCACTAGAGGGCAGCACGCACCTCTATTACTCGCGATAAGGCAGAACTCCTTCATTCATTCATTCTTTCATTCATGGAGCCTGTTCCGGCTGTCATTGGGCGAGAGGCGGGGCTCACCTGAATAGGTCGCCAGTCTGTCGCAGGGCTAACACTGAGAGACAGACAACCATTCACAATCACACCTACGGTCAATTAAGAATCACTAATGAACCTAACGAGCAGGTTTTCGGACGTGTGGGTGGAAGCTGGAGTAGCACAACTCATGCATGATATTGTATTTAATATTTTGTTTTATAACATCCTCAGTAAAATGTTAAAAAATTGCTTTAAGCATCTACAATAGATAGAGAAGAGTTATGTACGATTTTCTCTATTCTGTGTGTATTTTGAGTGTGTCCAGACAGAAAAACTTACAAAGCATGTTTTCAAAAGGGTTACGTTCCCGGCCTGCTCGGTACCTCCCATGGAGCTCTCCAGTTCATGGCCTATGAGGAACTCAAGAGAGACTACAACAAATACAAGAAAGTGCCTTCAGATGCAAAGCTGGTGAGTCATTGGCCCGGAGCCACAGACGGGCCGGAAAACTGGCTTGTAACGTTTGTGTTAAAGAAGTCAGTAACATGTGAGTCATCACTCTTTTTCCCCGCCGCGCTGCTCTGCTTATTATCTCACACCCTGTCTATGTGAACAGAATCCATTGGAATACATCGCGATGGCAGCCATGTCCAAAATATTCGCCGTGGCGACCACATACCCGTACCAGGTTGTGCGAGCTCGTCTGCAAGACCAGCACAACAGATACAATGGAGTTGTGGACGTCCTCAGACGGACGTGGAGGTACGACGCCCGCACCGGGACAGAGCATGTCACCCTGGTTCCCGTTGATGCACGTGTTTAATCGCTCTACTTTTTTTTTTCTACAGGAACGAAGGGGCCATCGGTTTCTACAAAGGTATCATCCCCAACTTGATACGCGTCACCCCCGCCTGCTGCATCACCTTTGTGGTCTACGAGAACGTGTCTCGCTTCCTGATGGGACAGAAAACTTGAGCCACGGCGAAAGGCCGGTGCGAAGGCGCTTCGAGCCGACCCCGGCGTTGCCACGCGGAGAGGGACGCATTTCGGACTGAGAGGGAGCTGTCGACGTTCGGTGCATGTGAATGTGGCGGGAGCGAGAAGGCTTCGCTCGAAAAAAACCTGCCAAAGCGACCGGCTTTCAACACAAGTTGCAAATCGATACGCACAATGAACTCACGGGGTGGAAATGTGTTAACCCCCCCCACCCCAAAGAGATAATGCTGCTTTTATGCTTTCTGCTTCCATGCTGATGTGTACTGTAAGAGTTTCATGCTCTTTTTTTTATTTATTTCTTTTTTTATTTAGCAGCAGTGGATGAGTGAAATATGTCATCACATAGTAGTTATGTTTACACTGAATGCTTTCTGGATACAGAAAGGAACACAGTCTGAACATCATCATATTAAAAATCTCAGGTTTTCCAGTGGCAAGTACGTCTAACATTAATTTGGCCCATTTTAGATCCTGATTTCCTGCCATTTTTTTTTGTCTTAACACATTTATCCCTAAATTAATACATTATTTGTGGTGTGTTATAATATTTTTTTTTATTATAGAATCCAATCCTTTACCTGCATTGTCTTGATGTACGTAAACACATTTAAATGTATCACATGAAGTGCATGGCATTTCCTGAAACTGTGCAAAAAGCTGGATTGTTGGAGTTCTTTAAAAAAAAAAAAAGGACTTTATTAACAGTAATAATGAATAAAAACAGGTGACATGAGTACATTACACATCGTCTGTTAAATGGCTACTGTATTCAAACAGCACCCACGCGCAGAAAAAGAAAACTACAGTACAGGGTTTATTTCTTGTAGAATGACACAGAATCCTTGTTTATACGCCTGTCATTAAACTAAAAACATCTATATATATAAAAAAAAAACATTCAAGTTACCATCAGTGATGCCGGGACGCCTCAGAGGATCATACCTGATCATTTTGGAGGGCCAAATAACACTGTTACGCTACCAAAACTGGTTCCTCCCTTCCATGTAACTCTTTTTTTTCCCTTCTCATTTAGGCAGCTCCTCAATGATGATCCTGGACACAGAATTCCACCCCGTAGACGCGTCACCCCTCGGGTAGTCAGCACAGGTCCCCACCCAAACCGCCACATCCACCAACCCGGCCTTGACGCCCTCACAGAGCCCTTCGACTGGAGAAAGAAAAGAGGGAAGGGGGGGTAAAAAAATAAATAAAAAAATAAAGGAGACCACGAGTCAAATTAATTTCTGGGAACACCCACAATTATTGCTGAGACAGTGGTGAACTTTATGAAGTTTGAGTGGGTTGGTTTAAAGTCTGGAAGGCTTTGAAGGCTCCACTTAAAAATGTAATGGAACATTGTCCTAGCAGGGAGTCAGTTGATGGGATGTTCCAACAACACCACAATCAGATTAACAAAAATCTACGTGTCTACGTTTAACAAACCGAGAATAGGTCTGGAACCTGGAAATGGTGACTTCCTCACATTCTCCTTCATAACCATGTGGTTGCCTCCTTAAACCTGTGAAAACTTCCAGACACCACTGGTCCTGTCTAAGAAATATTTCACACCCTATGCACTAAAACCCCGCAATTCCTACAGTTTTATTTAACAAAAAAGAGCTTGTGAGGGACGTTTAGAGGTGTTGGCAGGCAAATTTACCTTTGTCTTTGTGCTAAGCTGAACGTCTGCACCCTGTGCAAATGAGGCAGGTGATCTAACTCCCACAATGAAAGCAAATTAAACTAATAAATAAATAAATACTAAACCGATATTTTGATCTGCGAAAAAAAAAAAATGTCCGTGAATCATCTATAATTATCTGGTTTTGTGCATTAATTAGACATAAAATGTGACATCTTAACAAGTGCAATGCATTAAAAGAGATCTTCAGAAAGTGCATTTCCTTTTACATTATGCTGCCACCACCGTGCTTCTACCTTTGAAATAATGTTCTTGCATTAGAACCTGCACGTACGAATGCATGATCTGACTGAACATGCATAAACCAGTTCTCAGTAGCATTGTGGAGTCTGGCAAATTTAAGGTGTGCAGTGTGTTGTTTTCTTTCGGTCATCTTGCAGGACTGGATTAATCCCTGGATGCTATGCTCCAGTTAACCATGCACCATGTGTAAGGTAAACCTAGGTGTTAACCAGTTTCATTGATGCCTGTTTTTTTTTTCTTTCTCCCAGACATTTAGATTTACATTTAGAGGCTCCAATTTTGTATCACTGTTTGGAATAACTGAATTACACTTATTTTTTTAGCCGACGGGTTCACATTCTTCTCCCAGCCTGCATGACTAGGATGAAAATTGGATCATGTTTTAAGAAGATTTTATTTACGACACAGCAAAACCCCTGATATGAGTGCTACCTGAGGATGTCCTGTGGATGTTGATGGTTGAGTTGAGTTCAGGACTTCCTTGGTCTAAGTAGATGATGGACTCTATCGGCAGCGGCCCGGTGCACTCCGCTCCATTAAAGGTGAAGTACCACCTCTGGCAGCACGCGTTCTTACACTTGAGCCGAAGGGAACCGCTGAAGAGGACTCTGAGGGAGCTGTCTGAGCGCATCTTGGTGAACGTGCAGTCCTAGGACACAGAACGCAGTGTGAACACCGGTGGGAAACTTAAATGAGGCGACTGAAATGCCCCCAAGATACTTACAGCTACTTTGCCAAGGTCGATCCCATAATTCAGAGAGTTCCAGGCACACTGCTTGTAGTTGGGCCTCCAGGGCTCCTCGAAAACCTCACTAACGCATTCTCCTTTCTCACCTTTGAGCCCGTCGCGCCCCGGGATACCCGGAGTCCCAGGAATCCCGTTTGCCCCGGGGTTACCGTCTCTGCCAGGGGTGCCTGCTGGGCCTTGCAAGCAGCTGCCATACTGGGGGGGGGGGGGGGGGAAAGAAACAGGAAATTGCAATGGAAGTTGACAATGAAACCCAAGTGTACAACTACACCAACAGTTTATTGTTATCAAACTCTTCTTCTCTTTTTTCTTCTTGGGAGTTAAATCCCTGTTTAGGCTCCATGCACCACAGACACCTAACTGCTGCCATCCATCCGACCGTCACACGCAAATGTGAGATTATACCTCATTTACAAGTCACGTAAATAAACAAATGCAGCGCCATCAGGCTGAAAGGAGCGAGGAGGCA